>NC_091366.1:13179522-13254522 GCF_038502225.1 Cherax quadricarinatus
TTTAGCATTTCTGCTATGCAGTAGTTAAGTTACTACATAAAATTGATAGAGGTTGGCATTTGCATTTTTCATTGACTTGTAATGGTATTTAAACAGTACTATTAAAAATACAGTACAGGCATACCTCATTAATACAGCACTCACTTTAAAGTGCTTCACTAATATGGCACTTTTAATTATATTCAGGTTTATTATTTTCAGCACTTACCTCTTAAGATGATTTTTTATTATAACCCTTTGATTGTCGTTGTCGTATATATATGTCTTAAGACCCAGTGTTTTTGATGTATTAATACACCAAAATTCTAGTAGCTTTAAATCAAACGGGAGAAAGCTGGAAGACCCACATGCGAGAGAATGGGTCTGTGTGGTCAGTGTGTGCAGTATAAAAAAAAATCCTGCAACATGCAGCGCATAATGAGAAAAAAAAAACTGACCGTGTTTTTGGATTAAAACGCCGAATTTGAGGTATATTTTCGTATAGTATTTATGGTTGTATTCTTGTTTTCTTGGTCTCATTTGATAGAATGGAAGATATATTACAGAAATAGAGATGATTCTGATTGGTTTCACGAAGAAAAGACCTTAAAATTGAGCTCAAAGTAGTGGAAATGTTCAATTTTTGCCAATGTTCAAGAGTAAACAAATGATGTCACCATCCAATATATGTCCAACTGGCTGGTCTAATAAGCAGTCATGAATGGGTTGACATTATTTATACAATTATTACAATAATGTAGTAGTCTGCATAACAGCAAATCTTCTATTTTTTGTGTGAATAAAAATTAGAAATAGAAAGCAAGAGTAATACAAGGGGGGCCTGGAGACATGACTAATGAATAGAGAAAATGTTATTTTAGTGCCAGGAATGTCTGCATTGCTTATTCTGGACCCTATTTTGAAACTGGCATCTTTTTTAATTTGCATGAAATTGGACAAACTGCCTATTTCTGACCACTTTATTGGATAGTTGAAATCAGTAAATGGACAGTTTCTTGTACTCAATCGATAGAACAAATGGTGTTCTAAAGAAATAGCTATGAGTTTGGTCGACTGGAACAATGGAATTGGCTGAAAATGGGGCTCAAAGTGGGCAAAATTCTCGATGTGTGTATATCACCGAGATCACTAACTTTGCAAGAGAGTAATTCCATTAGTTTTCCATCAAATTTCATATTTTTGGTGTCATTACCATCAGGAAAAGATTATCATTTCATAAGATTTTTTTTTTTTTTAATATTTTGTGACACAGAGAGAGACTTCAGGATTTGGGGTCTTGACAGTCAAAGAGTTAAAAAAATATTATTAATTTTACTTTTGCATCATTTTTTAGGCCTAGTGTTATAGTATACTTGATAAAAAATAGTGTAAACATGTTTTTGGACTTTTACATGAGCTGGCAAGTGAAAAAGAGACTGTGATTTGCTTTAAGGCGGTGGTCTGGAACCTAACTTGACGTATTAGTGAGGTGCGTCTGTACATGGAAATTGTTTTTAGGACTCTCACCTGACAGGCATCATGTCCACTCTCCCCTCCAGCACAGAAAGAGGAAGCTGGCAAGATGAAGATTTTCTCCGTTACAGCATTGATCTTCCTCACACACTCATTGTCTGACACTACTGGCACCTCTGCCTCGCGTACACGCAAGGGTATGGGCCCAGCTGCAAACAAAGATTATTTGCAAAAATCCATTAATAATCATAATAAAATAGTAATACAGTAAACAGTCATAAGTCATGAATACAGCTTGCATTTTCAATATTCTGTGATTTAAATTTAGATTTTCATTTGCAATACAAGCATACCAACTTTATTAATAGTACATGTGGGTCAGTGTATTTGTATGAGTGCCATATGATTTTCACTCAAGTTCTCATTGTTAGATTTTTCCTTCTTTTCATCAGCCCAGCTCATCTCTGGATATTTATTATGTCACCAAAACAAAGTGCAAAGTGTGCTGGTGAAGCAAGAAAGAAAATTAAGCATGGAACTGTGCCTGTTTTAAAAAAATCTGCAAGTAACTGAAATGCCAAAGGGTGTTGCACGTGTCATGGAGAAGGCATGAGTGTTTGGCATTGGAGAATCAACAATACATTCGAGACAATGAGATGAATATAAAGGCTCATGCAATGATAATCCTTGATGTGATGCAGTAAAATGCGAGTAATAGGTCACTGCAGGTAAATGTGTGGACTGAAAAATAAATAAAGGTATTATAAGGAAAAAAGTCTTATACATGTACTGTACTATAAAACTTTGTGAGGAAGGAGGACAGACTAAAAATGAGTACACATTTAGAGCTGGATGGTTTAACTGGTTTAAAATACACAGTGAGCTGTATAAAGAATTGTAAGGTAAAACAAACCAGTGTTGTATGACAGAACACCTGAGCACCTCACTACAATAATCAACCGATGAAGCTGCATCAACATCCCATGATCTCCAACCTTCAACATCACATCAATCTCAACCCAGTAGGCCATAGTCACCTTCTCCACTCACTTTAGGATGTTCATTATAACCAATCGACTTAAAAGTAAGTAACAAATACTTTATAGTGTTATTGTAACCCTTTTTTAACTACACATGCTCCTTACTTTTGCTGTTTAAACTTCACTAGAGTTCAGGTATTTAACAGAGCATCTTCATCCGCAAAATAAATAGAAAAACATTAGTTTTGAAGAGGTACAATAGTGCAAAACATTTTTTTTTTTTTTTTTTTTGACATCTGAAGAATGCAACCTTGTATTTTCTGTTTTGACTCCATAAGTCACAAGAACATAAGAAAGAAGGAACACTGCAGCAGGCCTACTGGCCTATGCAAGGCAAGTCCAAGTCTCCTACCGGCTTAAGCCAATGCCCCAACCTAGTCAGTTCAGGTCACATTCACTTAAGAAAGGAACATGGCAACTGACCTAGTAGCACAAGCTAATCAGGTCCAACTCACACCCACCCACACCCACTCATGTATTTATCTAACCTATTTTTAAAACTACTCAATGTTTTAGCCTCAATAACTGTACTCGGGAGTTTGTTCCACTCATCCACAACTCTATTACCAAACCAGTGCTTTCCTATATTCTACCTGAATCTGAATTTTTCCAACTTAAAACCATTGCTGCTAGTCCTGTCTTTCTTTTTTTTTTAAACAAGTGCAGGCATTGTACTTCCCATTTCCAGGACTCAAGTCTGACTATATGAAAATAACCGGTTTCCCTGAATCCCTTCACTAAATATTACCCTGCTCACACTCCAACAGATCGTCAGGTCCCAAGTATCATTCGTCTCCATTCACTCCTATCTAACACGCTCACGCACGCTTGCTGGAAGTCCAAGCCCCTCGCCCACAAAACCTTCTTTACCCCCTCTCTCCAACCCTTTCGAGGACGACCCCTACCCCACCTTCCTTCCCCTATAGATTTACAGGTCTCCCTCAACATTCATGTTTTCAACTTTCACGGGCTTCACACATTCGCGAATTCCCAACCGCCAAATTCCCAGCCACCAAATTCCCAGCCGCCAAATCATATTTAAGTTTCCCGCCACCTGCGAGTCCCTACTACCCTCCCTCCGAACCCCGCAACTGGCAGCCAGCCCTCCCACCACTCAGTGTGGTGAGTGTTTTGTTTGTTCATTATTTGCTATTAAACTACAGCATAAATAATGTAAACCCATTCATGACTGCATATTGGAATGGCTATTCGGACAGGTATTGGAAGGTGACATCATGTGTTTACTCTTGAACACAGCAAAGAATCAAACATTTCTGCTACAGCTAATAATAACAATAGTAATAATAATAATAATAATAATAATAATAATAATAATAATAATAATAATAATAATAATAATAATAAATATAATATAATTGAAGAAGGAAATTGTACAAAAATACGAGGGAGTGGTTGACACATCGTCAGTGTGACTTTGTTTATGTTGGAGTGAACATTAGTCTCCCTGCTCTTCCAAACATTTCACAATAATTCATTGTGTTTGGTGCTTGTAGATTGAGTGTGACTGGAGTGGTAGAGGCAGTGATTGAGGCAATGGTATTTAATAACATACATGTTAATAATAATACATGTTATTAATAATATGTACTATTATTATTTATAACATGTATGTTATTAAATACATACATGTTAATAATAATACATGTTATTAATAATAACATGTACTATTATTATTTATAACATATATGTTATTAAATACCACTGCCTCAGCCGCTGAATTATTGTGAAATGTTTGGAAGAGCAGGGAGACTAATGTTCACTCCAGCATAAACAAAGTCACACTGACGATGTGTCAACCACTCCTTCGTATTTTTGTACAATTTCCTTCTTCGATTATATCGTATTTATTATTTTTTATTTTATTATCACACTGGCCGATTCCCACCAAGGCAGGGTGGCCCGAAAAAGAAAAACTTTCACCATCATTCACTCCATCACTGTCTTGCCAGAAGGGTGCTTTACACTACAGTTTTTAAACTGCAACATTAACACCCCTCCTTATTATTATTATTATTATTACTATTGTTATTATCAGCTGTAGCAGAAATGTTCAATTCTTTGCTGTGTTCAAGAGTAAACACATGATGTCACCGTCTAATACCTTTCCTAATAGCCATTCCAATATGCAGTCATGAATGGGTTTACATTATTTATTCTGTAGTTTAATAGCAAATAATGAACAAACAAAACACTCACCACACTGAGTGGTGGGAGGGGTGGCTGCCAGATGCGGGGGTCGGAGGGAGGGTAGTAGGGACTCGCATTGGTGGAGTCTGTGGTATTTAATAACATACATGTTATTAACATACAAGTTATTAAATAACATACGTTATTAAAGCATAACATGTATATATTTAGTACAATTTACGACGTTTTCATGTATTTTATGATTATTCATGGTTCAACAAGTTAAGGAAGCAGTATTGTAATATATTTCCCTACAATATATTGGGGCACCAAACATTCACGGTTTTTCAACATTCGCGGGGCTCTTGATCCCCTAACCCTCGCGAATGTTGAGGGAGACCTATGCTTTCCATGTCATTCTACTTTGATCCATTCTCTCTAAATGACCAAACCACCTCAACAACCCCTCTTCTGCCCTCTGACTAATGCTTTTATTAACTCCACACCTTCTCCTAATTTCCACACTCCGAATTTTCTGCATAATATTTACACCACACATTGGCCTTAGACAGGACATCTCCACTGCCTCCAACCGTCTCTTCGCTGCTGCATTTACCACCCAAGCTTCACATCCATATAAGAGTGTTGGTACCACTATACTTTCATACATTCCCTTCTTTGCCTCCATAGATAGCGTTTTTTTACTCCACATATACCTCAACGCACCACTCACCTTTTTTCCCTCATCAATTCTATGATTAACCTCATCCTTCATAAATCCATCCATCTTACTCTTAATTCTTTCAATAATAACTATACCATACACTTTACCAGGTATACTCAACAGGCTTATTCCCCTAAAAGTTTTAGACTCTTTTGTCCCCTTTGCCTTTATACAAAGGAACTATGCATGCTCTCTGCCAATCCTTAGGAACCTTACCCTCTTCCATACATTTATTGAATAAGAGAATTAACCATTCCAAAACTATATCCCCACCTGCTTTTAACATTTCTGTCTTTATTCCATCAATCCCAGCTGCTTTACCTCCTTCCATTCTACCCACTGCCCAATGCACTTCCCCCACACTTACAACTGGCTTTTCTTCACTCCTACAAGATGTTATTTTTCCCTGCCCAATACATGAAATCACAGTTTCCCTATCTTCATCAACATTTAACAATTCCTCAAAATATTCCCTCCATCTTCCCAGTACCTTTAACTCTCCATCTAACAACTCTCATCTCCTATTTTTAACTGTCAAATCCATTTGCTCCCTAGGCTTTCTTAACCTATTAATTTCACTCCAAAATTTTTTATGTTCAACAAAATTTGTTGATAAGATCTCACCCATTCTCATTTGTTCTCTTTTTACATTCCTTCACCACTCTCTTAACCTCTCTTACTACTCACTTTACCTCATCATTCCATGAACTGCTCTTCTTCCCTCCTGCACCCACTTTCCTGTAACCACAAACTTCTGCTGAACACTAACACTACATTCTTGCACCTACCCCATACATCTTCAACCTCACTGCCTATACTCACGGAGTCAAATGCAATGTTTGCAGCATTCACAGAGACCCCACATAAAGGATCACTATGACAACGAAATATTGATCCCAGGTTATAACCTGTTCAGATGCGACAGACTAAATAGGCAACAAACAGAGGTTGGGCTGTACATCACAGAGTTGCTCATTTGCTTAGAATTACTAAACACCTCAAATGATGTAGTTGAAGTTTTGGCAGTAAGGATTGAAAACCAAAACCTTGTCATTGTGCTGGCATACAAGCCTCCAGATGCAACTTCCCAGCAATTCCAGGAGCAGCTTTTGAAAACTGACCACTGTCTGGAAAAATCTCCCAATTCCTGCCCCAAACATCTTACTAGGAGATTTCAACCTGAGACACCCCAGGTTGCAGCTCAGATGAAAATTCATGCATACATGAACTATTAATTTAATCTCTGCACCAAATTCACCTTAAACCAGCATATATTTGAGCCTACAAGACTAGAAAATACGCTGGACCTCATCTTCACTAACAACGACGATCTGATATGTAATATAACCGTATCAAAGACAATACACTCAGATCACAACATAATAGAGGTAGAGACATGTATGCACAGGGCTCCTGACCAGCAAAATGTGATCAGTCTTGAAGGTCTCTTCACAAAATTCAATTTTAATAACAAAAACATACAATGGGATCAAGTCAACCATGTCCTAAATGAAACAAGCTGGGAAGATATCCTAAACAACACGGATCCAAACATTTGCCTAGAAAAAAATGAGCTCTGTGGGTCTTGAGATCTGCTCAAGAAAAGATGTGAACTAGTAAGAGAGAGACGCTCCCTATACGGACAAAGGTGAAGAGTCACGGAGCTGCTGAGGGGGGCCAATATATCTGAAATACGAAGGGAGGCACTAGTCAATGAAACTGCAAATATTGAACTTCAGCTGAAGGAATCTTACAGGAGACAAGAATCACAGGAAGAACTAAAAGTCATAAAGGAAATTGAAAAAACTCAATATTTCTTTTCTTATGCCAAATCTAAGGGAAAAACAACATCCAGTATTGGGCCCTTGCTTAGGCATGATGGGACATACACAGATGACAGCCAAGAAATGAGTGAGATACTGAAGTCCCAATAAGACTCAGTGCTCAGCGAGTAGCTGCCCAGACTAAGGGTCAACAATCCAAATGAACTCCTTATGAACGAAACCCAAAATTTGGTCATCTCAAAAGTCTCGAATATTATCCTAATTCCACAAGACTTTGAAAAGGCAATAAATGACATGCCCATGCACTCTGACCCAGGCCCAGACTCATGGAACTTCGTGTTCATCAAGAATTGCAAGAAGCCCCTAACGCGTGCCTTCAGCATTTTATGGAGAGGAAGCATAGACACAGGGGTCATCCCACACACACTAAAAAAAACAGACATAGCCCCATTCCACAAAGGTGGCAGTAAAGCAATTGCAAAGAACTACAAACCAATAGCACTAACATCCCATATCATAAAAATCTTTGAGAGGGTTCTAAGAAGCAAGATCGCCAACCACCTAGATACCCATCAATTACACAACCCAGGCAACATGGGTTTAGAGCAGATCACTCCTGCCTGTCCCAGCTACTGGACCTCTATGACAAGGTCCTGCATGCTGTTGAGGATAAACAAAATACAGATGTAGTACACACAGACTTTTCAAAAGCTTTCGACAATGTGACAATGGTGTAATAGCACACAAAATGTGTGATAAAGGAATAACAGAAAAAGTTGGTAAATGGATCTATAACGTCCTGACAAATAGAACACAGAGAGTAAAGTCCCAGGCAGCCACATTGAAAAGCTCTGTTCCAGAAGGCACAGTACTCGCTCCCATTCTATTGCTCATCCACTGTATAGTCCTTGTGGCTTAGCGCTTCTTTTTTTGATTATAATAATAATAATAATAATATTGCTCATCCTCATACAGGACATAGGCAGATATGTAAGCCATAGCTCCATGTCTTCCTTTGCAGATGACACCCGGATTGCAGTGACCTCCATCGAAGACACCACAAGACTACAAGCGGACATCAACCAAATCTTCAAGTGGGCCACTCAAAATAATATGAAGTTCAACGAGGAGAAATTTCTACCACTCAGATATGGAAAAACTTGAGGAAATTAACAATATATCAGGGTATACGACAAATTCTAACCATACAATAGAGTGACAAAGAAATGTGAATAACCTAGGAGTGATAATGTCAGAGGATCTCGCCTTCAAAGACCACAACAATATATCTACCTCATCTGTTAGGAAAATGATAGGATGGATAATGAGAACCTTCAAAACTAGGGATGCTTGTTCTCTCTAGGCTGGAATACTGCTGTACACTAACATCCCCCTTCAAGGCTGGAGACATTGCAGACCTGGAGAGCATACAAAGAACTTTCACGGCACACATAAGTACAATAAGGCACCTAAATTAATGGGAATAGGTGAAGGTCCTTGATCTGTATTCCCTGGAATGCAGGCGAGAGAGATACACGATAATATACACTTGGAAGATCCTGGAGGGATTGGTACCAAACCTGCACATGAAAATCACTCCCTATGAAAGCAAAAGACTTGGCAGGAGGTGTAACATTCCTCCAACGAAAAGCAGGGGCACCACAAGTACATTGAGAGAGAACACAATAAGTGTCCAGGGCCCAAGACTTTTCAACTGCCTCCCAGCATACATAAGGGGGATTGCCAACAGACCCCTGGCTGTCTTCAAGAAGGCACTGGACAGGCACCTAAAGTCAGTACCTGACCAATTGGGCTGTGGTTCGTACGTCAGTTTGCATGCGGCCACCAGTAACAGCCTGGTTGATCACACCCTGATCCACCCTGACCAAGCCACAGGGGCGGTGACCTCCAAAACCCTCTCCAGATAAATTCCAGGTATTACTCTCACTAACCCAGCTATGCCTCCTCTTTTAGTGTATAAACCCTAACCTCTCTCTCTTACTTGCTGCTTCCATTCTCTTTGTATTCCAGCTTTACCTAACAAATGCTATTAAATTAAGTAAAATACAACCAATAATTGGTAAGGAATACTATGAATATTTTACAAAGACAAAGTGAATAAAAACTCATAAAATCCCCTGCAACACCATGGACTCTTGGTACAGACAACTACTTCTAAAACTTTATTGCTAACTGCTAGACCAACTTATGGGCATGACCTATTTTCTTTAGCTCTCATAATAACTTTCCAAAATTCTGAAAGAAATTTCACAGCTGAAAAATAAAGTATTTACTCAGAAAAGCACCTCTGAATAGGTACCAGGATGTTGTGTAAACCTAAGAATCAAAAAGTTGTGAATGACATGACTCCACTCACAGAAAGGCAAAGATCATTTATACCTAATGAATATTTTTCTACTATTTAGCTAGTGGTCCTATAATAAATTAGAACACTTCAAATTATAATCACAATTAATGTCATTGGGTTTGAAAAACAGTTCTTGCAATAATAAATGTGGAGTGGATGCTTAAGAAATAACTGTTGAAAAGTACTCCTAACATTTGTTCCTTACAAAAGTACGTATGTACTTGTGTTAGGAATACTAAAATACTAAACACTGGAAATAATTTCAATAGACCATCATCAAAATGTATGGTTAGATGGTTGTGGGCAAGTGTCTTGGAGTAGTGCACTGAGGTGGTACACTCCCAGTACCAAACTTGTTTTATGAACTTCTCTGAGCAAAGAATTTAAAACTACCATGAAAGGTTGACTAGGCAAGAAATGCTAGAAAATTGCAGGTAGGGGATGTGTAGACCAAGTGTTTACATTGAAGAATATTTTCTTCTTTCAACAAACTGGCCATATCCCACCGAAGCAGGGTGGCCCAAAAAGAAAAACAAAAGTTTCTCATTTTAATTTTATTAATGTATACAGGAGAAAGGGTTACTAGCCCCTTGCTTACTTCACAAACTCTGATGCCTCCAGCCCTTTCTACCTCAATTTCTTGCTACCCTCTACCCCCGCACTATCCCCTGCCCCGCTGTTTTCTGTAACCTACTGATCATCCCTTCTGCCGCCCAATACCCTCGCTTCCTTCCCTACCCTGCAGCGCTGTATAGCCCTTGTGGCTTAGCGCTTCTTTTTTATTATAATAATAATAGCCCCTTTCTCCCAGCATTTTAAACGTCTCTTACGATATACATGGCTTACGGAGGAAGAATTCTGCTCCGTTTCCCCATGGAAGAATATAAGTGAACAATATTTAGACAGAAGTAGAGAATTTATAAATTTAGAAAAGGCTTATGATAGGGTGGATGGGGGAGCAATGTGGAAGATGTTGCAAGTGTATGGAATAGGTGGTAAGTTACTGAATGTTGTAAAGAGTTTTTATGAGGATAGTGAGGCTCAGGTTAGGGTGTGTAGAAGAGACAGAGATTACTTTCCAGAAAAGTAGACCTTAAACATGGATATATAATGTCACCATGGTTGTTTAACATATTTATAGATGGAGCTGTAAAAGAAGTAAATGCTAGGGAATTGGGATAAAGGGTGGGTTGATACTGTACTTCCAAGAGATTCTGAAGAGAAGTTGCAAATGTTAGTTTACGAGTTTGGGAGGGTGTGTAAAGAAGAAAGTTGAAAGTAACCATAGATAACAGTAAGGTGATGAGGGTATCAAACGATTTAGATAAGTAAAAATTGTATATCAGACTGGAGGGAGGGAGTATGGAAGAAGTGAATGTGTTCAGAAATTTGGTAGTAGACTTGTCAGCAGATGGATTTATGAAGGATGAGGTAAACCATAGAACTGATGAAGAAAAAAAGGTGGGTGGTGCATTGAAGTATCTGGAAACACAACATTATCCATGGAGGCAAAGAAGGAAATGTATGAGAATATAGTGGTACCAAGACTCTATGGGTGTGAATCATGGGATGTGAATGTGGTAGCAAGAACGAGACTGGAGGAAGTGGAGATGTAGTGTCTAAGGGCAATATGTGGCATAAATATTATGTATAGAATATTTTTTCAACACGTCGGATGTCTCCCACCAAGGAAGGGTGACCCAAAAGAAAGAAAAACCTAAAAAGAAAGAAAAAACTTTCATCATTCAATACTTTCACCATCACTCATACCAAATCACTATCTTTGCAGAGGCACTCAGAGAATTTGTAGTGTGAAAATTAGGAAGTGTGTAGTTACTAAAAGTATTATTCAGAGGGCTGAAGAGGGGTTGTCATTTAAGGTTTGGTCATTTAGAGAGGGTAGAGCAAAATAGGATGACTTGGAAGGTGTATAAATCTGTAGCGGATAGAAGACAGGGTAGGGGTTGTCCCAGGAAAAGATGGAGAGAGAGGGTAAAGAAGGTTTTGTGTGTAAGGGGCTTAGACATACAGCAGATGTGTGTGAGCATGTTAGATAGGAGTGGAGATGAATGGTTAAAGAAAAAAGAAAAAAAGAAGGCATCTTGGTTAGTGTGAATTTTTGGACCTGACGAGCTGTTGGAGTGTGAGCAGGATGATATTTTGTGAAGGGATTCAGAGAAATTGGTTAGCTGGATTTGAATCCTGGAGGTATGAAGTATAATGCCTGCAATTTAAAGGAGGGGTTTGGGATGTTCGTAGTTTGTTGTAACATCTAAGCTATCGTATCTGAGCGCCTCTGCAAAGATAGTGATCAGTATATGTGAATGGTGAAAACTTTTCTTCTTTTTTGGGTCACCGTGCCTCAGTGGGAGACAGTCAGCATTTTGAAAATAAATAAATAAATAAATTAAATTAAATTAAATTAAAAAAAAATATAAATATATATATATATATATATATATATATATATATATATATTTATTTTTTTTTTTTTTTTTGCAACAAGTCGGTCGTCTCCCACCGAGGCAGGGTGACCCAAAAAAAGAAAGAAAATCCCCAAAAAGAAAATACTTTCATCATCATTCAACACTTTCACCACACTCACACATTATCACTGCTTTTGCAGAGGTGCTCAGAATATAACAGTTTAGAAGCATATACGTATAGAGATACACAACATATCCCTCCAAACTGCCAACATCCCAAACCCCTCCTTTAAAGTGCAGGCACTGTACTTCCCATTTCCAGGACTCAAGTCCGACTATATGAAAATAACCGGTTTCCCTGAATCCCTTCACTAAATATTACCCTGCTCACACTCCAACAGATCGTCAAGTCCCAAGTATCATTCGTCTCCATTCACTCCTATCTAACACGCTCATGCACGCTTGCTGGAAGTCCAAGCCCCTCACCCACAAAACCTCCTTTACCCCCTCTTTCCAACCCTTTCGAGGACGACCCCTACCCCTCTTTCCTTCCCCTATAGATTTATATGCTTTCCATGTCATTCTACTTTGATCCATTCTCTCTAAATGACCAAACCACCTCAACAACCCCTCTTCTGCCCTCTGACTAATGCTTTTATTAACTCCACACCTTCTCCTAATTTCCACACTCCGAATTTTCTGCATAATATTTACACCACACATTGCCCTTAGACAGGACATCTCCACTGCCTCCAACCGTCTCCTCGCTGCTGCATTTACCACCCAAGCTTCACATCCATATAAGAGTGTTGGTACTACTATACTTTCATACATTCCCTTCTTTGCCTCCATAGATAACGTTTTTTGACTCCACATATACCTCAACGCACCACTCACCTTTTTTCCCTCATCAATTCTATGATTAACCTCATCCTTCATAAATCCATCCGCCGACACGTCAACTCCCAAGTATCTGAAAACATTCACTTCTTCCATACTCCTCCTCCCCAATTTGATATCCAATTTTTCTTTATCTAAATCATTTGATACCCTCATCACCTTACTCTTTTCTATGTTCACTTTCAACTTTCTACCTTTACACACATTCTCAAACTCATCCACTAACCTTTGCAATTTTTCTTTAGAATCTCCCATAAGCACAGTATCATCAGCAAAAAGTAACTGTGTCAATTCCCATTTTGAATTTGATTCCCCATAATTTAATCCCACCCCTCTCCCGAACACCCTAGCATTTACTTCTTTTACAACCCCATCTATAAATATATTAAACAACCATGGTGACATTACACATCCCTGTCTAAGACCTACTTTTACCGGGAAGTATTCTCCCTCTTTTCTACACACCCTAACCTGAGCCTCACTATCCTCATAAAAGCTCTTTACAGCATTTAGTAACTTACCACCTATTCCATATACTTGCAACATCTGCCACATTGCTCCTCTATCCACTCTATCATATGCCTTTTCTAAATCCATAAATGCAATAAAAACTTCCCTACCTTTATCTAAATACTGTTCACATATATGCTTCAATGTAAACACTTGATCTACACATCCCCTACCCACTCTGAAACCTCCTTGTTCGTCCGCAATTCTACATTCTGTCTTACCTCTAATTCTTTCAATTATAACCCTACCGTATACTTTTCCTGGTATACTCAGTAAACTTATTCCTCTATAATTTTTACAATCTCTTTTGTCCCCTTTCCCTTTATATAAAGGGACTATACATGCTCTCCGCCAATCCCTAGGTACCTTCCCCTCTTTCATACATTTATTAAACAAAAGTACCAACCACTCCAACACTATATTCCCCCCTGCTTTTAACATTTCTGTCATGATCCCATCAGTTCCAGCTGCTTTACCCCCTTTCATTCTACGTAATGCCTCACGTACCTCCACCACACTTACAGTCTGCTCTTCTTCACTCCTAAAAGATGGTATACCTCCCTGGCCAGTGCATGAAATTACCGCCTCCCTTTCTTCCTTAACATTTAAAAGTTCCTCGAAATATTCTCGCCATCTACCTAATACCTCCCTCTCCCCATCTACTAACTCCCCTACTCTGTTTTTAACTGACAAATCCATACTTTCCCTAGGCTTTCTTAACTTGTTTAACTCACTCCAAAATTTTTTCTTATTTTCATTAAAATTTCTTGACAGTGCCTCTCCCACTCTTTCATCTGCTCTCCTTTTGCACTCTCTCACCACTCTCTTCACCTTTCTTTTACTCTCCATATACTCTGCTCTTCTTATAACACTTCTGCTTTGTAAAAACCTCTCGTAAGCTACCTTTTTCTCTTTTATCACACCCTTTACTTCATCATTCCACCAATCACTCCTCTTTCCTCCTGCCCCCACTCTCCTATAACCACAAACTTCTGCCCCACATTCTAATACTGCATTTTTAAAACTATTCCAACCCTCTTCAACCCCCCCACTACTCATCTTTGCACTAGCCCACCTTTCTGCCAATAGTCGCTTATATCTCGCCCTAACTTCTTCCTCCCTTAGTTTATACACTTTCACCTCCCTCTTACTTGTTGTTGCCACCTTCCTCTTTTCCCATTTACCTCTTACTCTAACTGTAGCTACAACTAAATAATGATCCGATATATCAGTTGCCCCTCTATAAACATGTACATCCTGGAGCCTACCCATCAACCTTTTATCCACCAATACATAATCTAACAAACTACTTTCATTACGTGCTACATCATACCTTGTATATTTATTTATCCTCTTTTTCATAAAATATGTATTACTTATTACCAAATTTCTTTCTACACATAGCTCAATTAAAGGCTCCCCATTTACATTTACCCCTGGCACCCCAAAATTACCTACTACTCCCTCCATAACATTTTTACCCACTTTAGCATTGAAATCCCCAACCACCATTACTCTCACACTTGATTCAAAACTCCCCACGCATTCACTCAACATTTCCCAGAATCTCTCTCTCTCCTCTACACTTCTCTCTTCTCCAGGTGCATACACGCTTACTATAACCCACTTTTCACATCCAATCTTTATTTTACTCCACATAATCCTTGAATTTATACATTTGTAGTCCCTCTTTTCCTGCCATAGCTTATCCTTCAACATTATTGCTACTCCTTCTTTAGCTCTAACTCTATTTGAAACCCCTGACCTAATCCCATTTATTCCTCTCCATTGAAACTCTCCCACCCCCTTCAGCTTTGTTTCACTTAAAGCCAGAACATCCAGTTTCTTCTCATTCATAACATCCACAATCATCTCTTTCTTATCATTTGCACAACATCCACGCACATTCAGACTTCCCACTTTGACAATTTTCTTCTTCTTATTCTTTTTAGTAATCTTTACAGGAAAAGGGGTTACTAGCCCATTGTTCCCGGCATTTTAGTTGACTTTTACAACACGCATGGCTTACGGAGGAAAGATTCTTATTCCACTTCCCCATGGATATAAAAGGAAAAGTAATAAGACCAAGAACTATTAAGATAAAATCAAAGAAAACTCAGATGAGTGTGTATAAATAAACGTGTCCATGTATGTGTAGTGTGACCTAAGTGTAAGTAGAAGTAAGTATATATATATATATATATATATATATATATATAATATATATATATAATATATATATACATGTATATATATATATATATATATATATATATATATATATATATATATATATATAATATATATATATATATATATATATATATAATATATATAATATATATATATATATATAAGGGCAATGTGTGGTGTAAATATTATGCAGAAAATTCGGAGTGTGGAAATTAGGAGAAGGTGTGGAGTTAATAAAAGCATTAGTCAGAGGGCAGAAGAGGGGTTGTTGAGGTGGTTTGGTCATTTAGAGAGAATGGATCAAAGTAGAATGACATGGAAAGTATATAAATCTATAGGGGAAGGAAAGAGGGGTAGGGGTCGTCCTCGAAAGGGTTGGAAAGAGGGGGTAAAGGAGGTTTTGTGGGTGAGGGGCTTGGACTTCCAGCAAGCGTGCATGAGCGTGTTAGATAGGAGTGAATGGAGACGAATGATACTTGGGACCTGACGATCTGTTGGAGTGTGAGCAGGGTAATATTTAGTGAAGGGATTCAGGGAAACCGGTTATTTTCATATAGTCGGACTTGAGTCCTGGAAATGGGAAGTACAATGTCTGCACTTTAAAGGAGGGGTTTGGGATATTGGCAGTTTGGAGGAATATGTTGTGTATCTCTATAAGTATATGCTTCTAAACTGTTATATTCTGAGCACCTCTGCAAAAGCAGTGATAATGTGTGAGTGTGGTGAAAGTGTTGAATGATGATGAAAGTATTTTCTTTTTGGGGGTTTTCTTTCTTTTTTTGGGTCACCCTGCCTCGGTGGGAGACGACCGACTTGTTGAAAAAAAAAAAAAATATATATATATGAGCAAGGGGCTATTAACCCCTTCTCCTGTATATAATACTAAATTTAAAAGGAGAAACTTTAGTTTTTTCTTTTGGGCCACCCCACCTCAGTGGGATACGGCTGGTATGTTGAAAGAAGAAGATACACACACACACACACACACACACATACTGACGACACTGGAGGACAGAAGGGTCAGGGGAGACATGATAACGACATACAAGATACTGCGGGGAATAGACAAGGTGGACAGAGATAAGATGTTCTAGAGAGGGGACACAGGGACAAGGGATCACAACTGGAAGCTGAAGACTCAGACGAGTCACAGGGACGTTAGGAAGTATTTCTTCAGTCATAGAGTTGTCAGCAAGTGGAATAGCCTAGCAAGTGAAGTAGTGGAGGCAGGAACCATACATAGTTTTAAGAAGAGGTATGACAAAGCTCAGGAAGCAGAGAGAGAGAGGATCCAGTAGCAATCAGTGAAGAGGCGGGGCCAGGAGCTGAGTCTCGACCCCTGCAACCACAATTAGGTGAGTACACACACACACAGACACAGTGTCCTGCCAAGTGAGTGTAAAATGAAAGCCTGTAATTGTTTTACACAATGGTAGGATTGCTGGTGTCCTTTTCTTCTGTCTCTTAAACATGCAAGTTTTCAGGTACATCTTGCTACCTCTACTTACACTTAGGTCACACTACACATACATGTACAAGCATATATATACACACACCCCTCTGGGTTTCTTCTATTTTCTTACTAGTTCTTGTTTATTTCCTCTTGCCTCCATGGGGAAGTGGAACAGAATTCTTCCTCCGTAAGCCATGCGTGTTGTAAGAGATGACTAAAATGCCGGGAGCAAGGCTAGTAACCCCTTCTCCTGTATATATTACTAAATTTAAAAGGAAAAACTTTCGTTTTTTCTTTTGGGCCACCCCACCTCAGTGGGATATGGCTGGTACATTGAAAGAGGAAGATATATATAATAAAATCAGAATAATGTAAACAGCAGCGTATCAGTTTTAAGTTTTATGGACAGATTTAACACACAAGTTACAAGCTAACAAAAGAAATATTTGTTTAACACGCTGGTCATCTACCACCAAGGCAGGGTGACTCAAAAAAGAAACACTTTCACCATCATTTGCACTATCACTGTCTTGCCAGAGGTGCATAGATATGACAGTTCACATGTCCCTCCAATCAGTAAATTTCCCAAAATCCTTTAAAGTGTAGGCACTGTATTCACACCTCAACCTTCACAAAACATTATCTTGCTCACACTCCAACAGCTTGTCAGGTTCCAAAAGCATTTGTCTCCACTCCTATCTAACACTCTTAATGATAATTAGTACTATTTAGATTGAACTTACTTTCGCCCATATAACCGTAGCCTGTAACAATGCACCTGTTACCAGCCACCTGGCTGACGCCCCGGGCAGGGAGGCAGACCAGACATACTCCCTCCTTCAAATCAGCATGACCGTACAGCTTCAGGAGGGCAATGTCATTATCAAGTGTCTGGGAGTTGTGGTTGTGATGGATGTAGGTAGTGGCTACACGAAGGGTCTGGGCACCGGGGGAGCCAAACTTGGTAGTCAGATCGTGGTCACCAACTCGTACGTATATTGCGTCACCAGAACGAACAATGCTGCATGAAAGGCAGAGAATTAATTTTTTGTGTGGAAATATACACCCAAACTATAACTGTGGCCAATGTACAATCTACTTAATAAAAGAGAATTTAAATACAATAATAATATTTTGAGATGCTTAAAAAAAAAAATGAAGGAAATGTAGAATACATATAACTTTAGTACACCTGTGTCTGGCATTTGGAATATTAGGAAAGAAGTAAATAATGAAAGTGACTGTCATAGGAATCCAATTAGAAGCCTGAGTAGATCTATGACTCACTATGATACCATGAACATAGATAAGTACATTTATGGAGCAAATTGCAATGCGAACACTGATGTTGTAACAGCCAGTCTGGTAGACATACATATGATGATCAAACTAAATACAAAATATGCCACTTGAACACTTCATGCTTAACTGTCCACTTACTGAGGAATACAAGGACAGACAGAATAATAACCTAAGTGATAGGCCAAGGTATCTTATTAATGACAATAAGATACTGGACATATTAAACAACATCCTAAATTTCCTTGCAACAGATAAGTCAATTGTAGCTATAAATCCAGATGCATTCCTGTTAGTGCATTTGAGGCTTAGCCCCTAGCCCTCTTGTGTATGTATATAATAATAATATCTTTTTTTCTACATGCAAGATTTCAGGTACACCTTGCTACTTCTACTTACGCTTAGGTCACACTACACATGCATGTACAAGCATATATATATACACACACCCCTCTGGGGGTTTAGAGCAGGTCGCTCCTGTCTGTCCCAACTACTGGATCGCTACGACAAGGTCCTAGATGCGTTAGAAGACAAAAAGAATGCAGATGTAATGTACACAGACTTTGCAAAAGCCTTCGACAAGTGTGACCATGGCATAATAGCACACAAAATGCATGCTAAAGGAATAACAGGAAAAGTTGG
This sequence comes from Cherax quadricarinatus, assembly GCF_038502225.1. Classification (NCBI taxonomy): domain Eukaryota; kingdom Metazoa; phylum Arthropoda; class Malacostraca; order Decapoda; family Parastacidae; genus Cherax; species Cherax quadricarinatus. Next base: position 13,198,462 of record NC_091366.1, read on the forward strand.
TAGATGGATTTATAATTTCCTGACAAATAGAACACAAAGAGCAGTAGTCAACAGAGTAAAGTCTGAGGCGGCTACGATGAAAAGCTCTGTTCCGCAAGGCACAGTACTCGTTCCCATCTTGTTCCTCATCCTCATATCTGACATAGACAAGGATGTCAGCCACAGCACCATGTCTTCCTTTGCATATGACACCTGAATCTGCATGACAGTGTCTTCCACTGCAGACACTGCAAGGCTCCAAGCAGACATCAACCAAATCTTTCACTGGGCTGCAGAAAACAATATGAAGCTCAACAATGAGAAATTTCAGTTACTCCAACATGGTAAACGTGAGGAAATTAAAACTTCATCAGTGTATAAAACAAATTCCAACCACACAATAGAGCAAAAAATTAATGTCAAAGACCTGGGAGTGATCATGTCGGAGGATCTCACCTTCAAGGACCATAACATTGTATCAATCGCATCTGCTAGAAGTATGACAGGATGGATAATGAGAACCTTCAAAACTAGGGATGCCAAGCCCATGATGACACTTTTCAGGTTGCTTGTTCTATCTAGGCTGGAATATTGCTGCACACTAACAGCACCTTTCAGGGCAGGTGAAATTGCTGACCTAGAAAATGTACAGAGAACCTTCATGGCGCGCATAACGGAGATAAAACACCTCAATTACTGGGAGCGCTTGAAGTTCCTGAACTTGTACTCCCTGGAAAGCAGGCGGGAGAGATACATGATTATATACACCTGGAAAATCCTAGAGGGACTAGTACCAAACTTGCACATGAAAATCGCTCCCTAAGAAAGTAAAAGACTCGGCAGATGATGCAGCATTCCCCCAATGAAAAGCAGGGGTGTCACTAGCACGTTAAGAGACAACATAATAAGCGTCAGGGGCCCAAGACTGTTCAACTGCCTCCAAGCATACACATGAGGGATTACCAATAGACCCCTGGCAGTCTTCAAGCAGGCACTGGACAAGCACCTAAAGTCGGTACCTGACCAGCCGGGCTGTGGTTCGTATGTTGGATTGCGTGCAGCCAGCAGTAACAGCCTGGTTGATCAGGCCCTGATCCACCATGAGGCCTCGTCACAGACCAGGCCGCGGGGGCGTTGACCCCCAGAACTCTCTCCAGGTAAACTCCAGGTTACTTGTTCTTGCGTATTTCCTCTTATCGCCATGAGGAAGTGGAACAGAATTCTTCCTCCATAAGCCATGCGTGTCGCATGAGGCGACTAAAATTCCGGGCTAGTAACAACTTCTGTATATGTTACTAAAGTTAAAAAGAGAAACTTTTGTTTTTCTTTTTGGGCCACCCTGCTTCAGTGGGATGCAGCCGGTTTGTTGAAAGAAGATCTTTATTTCTACAAGTACATGTACAAATTATACAGACCATAGCTAACATCAGTGATATACTACTGCGTATATAGAAAGCCGCTTCTTATGCAGAGCATTTTGGGCAAATTAGGTCACTTTTGTCCCAGGATGCAACCCAGAACAGTCGGCTAACACCCAGGTACCCATTTTACTGATGGGTGAACATAGACAACCGGTGTAAGGAAACACGCCCAATGTTTCAACCCTCCCTGAGAATCGAACTGAGACCCTCACCATGTGAAGTGAGCTTTTATACAACCATCCACAGGATAAATATAGGATGCACGATAATCTAGCCACTTCAGTGGAAAAATCTAAAATCCTCAGGACAATCTCGTTAATGGGCTAGCAACAGCCTAGACAGGTTTCAGATTACCCCACCTAAACATGCATTTATAACCTGTTCCAGTATCTCTATTCACTTCTGAGTTGTTCCTTTATACAGTATTATCTTTTGCTTTAAAATGTGAAAGGCACAACAAATGAATAAATATCATACAAAATGTTAAATAATAAAAATGGGTCAAAGTTAATTCAGAAACAAATATTTAATTTAGATTTCTTGGGGAAGGGGAGAAGAAGAATCCTTCCTCTGTAAGCCATGCATATCATAAGAGGTGACTACAATGCTGCAACCAAGGGGCTAGTAACCCCTTCTCCTGAATAAATTACTAAAAGTAAAAAGAAGACAAACTTTCTGAAAGTGTTGCTTCTTTTTCAGGTCACCCTGCCTGAGTGGGAGACAACCAGTGTGTTAAAAAAAATGAAGAGTAGAATTGGAGTACAACAGATTCTATACAAGAAAATACTGACTGACTAGTACAATACAGTAGAGTACAGAGCATTTCTTTTAATCAATGACTTTTCTTTATTAAAAATTTAAAATTTATTTTGGAAAGTCAGTGTTATACTGTATTATGCTATCCTGGTTTTCAAACTCTGCATAGCTATTCATTTCTTTTGAACTAAATATACAACAGAACTCTCATTTCGCTCCTGGAGAGCGAAACGTTGCCACAATAAATGTCACATTAGTTGCACTTGTGTCCTTTTACTTTACATATTGTCGGTAATTCTACCAACTTTATTACAACAGAACTCTCAAATTCAATGAGGTTAGGTTCCTAGAGGCCCGTCATGAATCTAGAATCTGGAAATACCCTGCAGAACTTCCTTTGCTTACAAACAACATTGTAACTGTATTAATTTATATTGTATGTGTGAAACTGATATTAGCTTTAAGACAGACAGGCTGAAATATAATAGAGTAAAATTATGATTTAAGGGACCCTGATTTAATAGATTTCTGATGTAGTGAACAAAATCTGTAGCTGGATTCAAAATTTTTCATTGTCCTTAAGTCCGCTAGTAGGTAAAATCATTTCAGATTTAATGAACAAGGTCCATTACATCCAGAACTGTTCAATACTTCATAATATTCTTGTAATTCAAATTTAATGGACAATCAGTGTTAATGAACACTCTGTCCTCCCTATCAGTACATGTATACATGTACATTAAACTGAGGCTTCATTATCACTAAATTCTGCCTGTAAGCTTTTTACAGATTATGAGTTCATTTTCTTCATGGGGAAGTGGAACAGAATTCTTCCACTGTAAGCTATGCATGTCATAAGAGGCAACTAAAATGCTGGGAGCAAGGGGCTAGTAACCCCTTCTCCTGTATACATTACTAAAGTTAAAAAGAGAAACTTTTTTTTTTATTATTATTATCACACTGGCCGATTCCCACCAAGGCAGGGTGGCCCGAAAAAGAAAAACTTTCACCATCATTCACTCCATCACTGTCTTGCCAGAAGGGTGCTTTACACTACAGTTTTTAAACTGCAACATTAACACCCCTCCTTCAGAGTGCAGGCACTGTACTTCCCATCTCCAGGACTCAAGTCCGGCCTGCCGGTTTCCCTGAACCCTTTCATAAATGTTACTTTGCTCACACTCCAACAGCACGTCAAGTATTAAAAACCATTTGTCTCCATTCACTCCTATCAAACACGCTCACGCATGCCTGCTGGAAGTCCAAGCCCCTCGCACACAAAACCTCCTTTACCCCCTCCCTCCAACCTTTCCTAGGCCGACCCCTACCCCGCCTTCCTTCCACTACAGACTGATACACTCTTGAAGTTATTCTGTTTCGCTCCATTCTCTCCACATGTCCGAACCACCTCAACAACCCTTCCTCAGCCCTCTGGACAACAGTTTTGGTAATCCCGCACCTCCTCCTAACTTCCAAACTACGAATTCTCTGCATTATATTCACACCACACATTGCCCTCAGACATGACATCTCCACTGCCTCCAGCCTTCTCCTCACTGCAACATTCATCACCCATGCTTCACACCCATATAAGAGCGTTGGTAAAACTATACTCTCATACATTCCCCTCTTTGCCTCCAAGGACAAAGTTCTTTGTCTCCACAGACTCCTAAGTGCACCACTCACCCTTTTCCCTTCATCAATTCTATGATTCACCTCATCTTTCATAGACCCATCCGCTGACACGTCCACTCCCAAATATCTGAATACATTCACCTCCTCCATACTCTCTCCCTCCAATCTGATATCCAATCTTTCATCACCTAATCTTTTTTTATCCTCATAACCTTACTCTTTCCTGTATTCACTTTCAATTTTCTTCTTTTGCACACCCTACCAAATTCATCCACCAATCTCTGCAACTTCTCTTCAGAATCTCCCAAGAGCACAGTGTCATCAGCAAAGAGCAACTGTGACAACTCCCACTTTATGTGTGATTCTTTATCTTTTAACTCCACACCTCTTGCCAAGACCCTTCTCTTACCACCCCATCTAAAAATATATTAAACAACCACGGTGACATCACACATCCTTGTCTAAGGCCTACTTTTACTGGGAAATAATTTCCCTCTTTCCTACATACTCTAACTTGAGCCTCACTATCCTCGTAAAAACTCTTCACTGCTTTCAGTAACCTACCTCCTACACCATACACCTGCAACATCTGCCACATTGACCCCCTATCCACCCTGTCATACGCCTTTTCCAAATCCATAAATGCCACAAAGACCTCTTTAGCCTTATCTAAATACTGTTCACTTATATGTTTCACTGTAAACACCTGGTCCACACACCCCCTACCTTTCCTAAAGCCTCCTTGTTCATCTGCTATCCTATTCTCCGTCTTACTCTTAATTCTTTCAATAATAACTCTACCATACACTTTGCCAGGTATACTCAACAGACTTATCCCCCTATAATTTTTGCACTCTCTTTTATCCCCTTTGCCTTTATACAAAGGAACTATGCATGCTCTCTGCCAATCCCTAGGTACCTTACCCTCTTCCATACATTTATTAAATAATTGCACCAACCACTCCAAAACTATATCCCCACCTGCTTTTAACATTTCTATCTTTATCCCATCAATCCCGGCTGCCTTACCCCCTTTCATTTTACCTACTGCCTCACAAACTTCCCCCACACTCAACTGGCTCTTCCTCACTCCTAGAAGATGTTGTTCCTCCTTGCCCTATACACGAAATCACAGCTTCCCTATCTTCATCAACATTTAACAATTCCTCAAAATATTCCCTCCATCTTCCCAATACCTTTAACTCTCCATTTAATAACTCTCCTCTCCTATTTTTAACTGACAAATCCATTTGTTCTCTAGGCTTTCTTAACTTGTTAATCTCACTCCAAAACTTTTTCTTATTTTCAACAAAATTTGTTGATAACATCTCACCCACTCTCTCATTTGCTCTCTTTTTACATTGCTTCACCACTCTCTTAACCTCTCTCTTTTTCTCCATATACTCTTCCCTCCTTGCATCACTTCTACTTTGTAAAAACTTCTCATATGCTAACTTTTTCTCCCTTACTACTCTCTTCACATCATCATTCCACCAATCGCTCCTCTTCCCTCCCGCACCCACTTTCCTGTAACCACAAACTTCTGCTGAACACTCTAACACTACATTTTTAAACCTACCCCATACCTCTTCGACCCCATTGCCTATGCTCTCATTAGCCCATCTATCCTCCAATAGCTGTTTATATCTTACCCTAACTGCCTCCTCTTTTAGTTTATAAACCTTCACCTCCCTCTTCCCTGATGCTTCTATTCTCCTTGTATCCAATCTACCTTTTACTCTCAGTGTAGCTACAACTAGAAAGTGATCTGATATATCTGTGGCCCCTCTATAAACATGTACATCCTGAAGTCTACTCAACAGTCTTTTATTTACCAATACATAATCCAACAAACTACTGTCATTTTGCCCTACATCATATCTTGTATACTTATTTATCCTCTTTTTCTTAAAATATGTATTACCTATAACTAAACCCCTTTCTATACAAAGTTCAATCAAAGGGCTCCCATTATCATTTACACCTGGCACCCCAAACTTACCTACCACACCCTCTCTAAAAGTTTCTCCTACTTTAGCATTCAGGTCCCCTACCACAATCACTCTCTCACTTGGTTCAAAGGCTCCTATACATTCACTTAACATCTCCCAAAATCTCTCTCTCTCCTCTGCATTCCTCTCTGCATTCACCCTGCCTCGGTGGGATATGGCCGGTTTGTTGAAAGAAAGAAGAAAGAGTTTATTTTGAGTTTCAGAGGTCATATGTCTTTGTTTCATCCTCATTAATATTGATATTAATTTGAAAAAATGGCCAAAAATAAAGGACATTTGGGTAAAACAAAATGGAACCACCAAATAAAAACAAATAAGTGAAAATATGTGCAAGAGACACTTCGGTGTACATGTTGGATAATGAAAGCAAGTGAATTTTGACAACTGCAAATTAGGGAATCTGACTGCAACTTAATGGAGTTTATTTTGACTAAATGTGAGAAGCTGACTTTCATGTTTGTATTTTTTAAGTGTACAGTAAGCTCACTTAATAAGAGTACTCTATATAGTAAATTGTTTGTAAATGTAATAGAAAAAATTCACCCAATACTGAATAGCACATGAAAAGGCCTCCATAGTACTGTACATGCTATTCAATTTATCATGAATATTTTCAATTGTATTTACAACAAATGACACTATATAAGTGTTTTATACAAGTGTTTACTGTATCAAAACAAGATAAGTGAAGATGTTTGGATTAGTCGACTTCATTAATACAGTTCCATATAAAAAATTGTACTGTATGAGAGTGATATGAAAGCTCACAACACTTTCATAAGCAGTGTAATCATAATCATAAAGCTGGAGATTTGATTTAAGTTGTAATAAACTAACTTTACCTATGCATGTGTCACTTACTTAGTTACACAGTGAGCAGCAGTAAGAACCCACTGAGTGCCAATGAGTGCTCCACCACACAGGTACTGGTTTAGGGAGTTGATGAGTGCCACTTGCCAGCACCACTCTCCAGGAAGGGCATCCTCCCCTCCCACCACTCGTCCAAGTCTCTGAGTACCCTTCACACCACACACGTACTTGTTCCTTACTGACACTTCCGTTGTGGGTCTGATCATCACTTTAGCCTCTTCTGCACACATACACAAAAATTTTGTTTATAAAGTTATAAATTGGCAAATAATAATAATAATAATAATACATAATAATAATAATAATATAGTAATAATAATAATAATACAGTAATAATAATAATGTGCTTTATTCTCTGAAAAAGGGTACAATTGATACATGCACAGATTTATGGCAGAATCAAACTAAAACTACTTAAATTCCCTAAAATATATAGTTGTGATTTAAGCTAGTGAGTTTAATACATGGCAGTGACTGGTTTAAGGAAAAAAATACATTATAAAATCTGGTCACTGCTGATAAGTGGAAAGGACCAATTGGTAATACTGTGTTACTTATATACAGTGGACCCCCGGTTAACGATATTTTTTCTCTCCAGAAGTATGTTCAGGTGCCAGTACTGACCGAATTTGTTCCCATAAGAAATATTGTGAAGTAGATTAGTCCATTTCAGACCCCCAAACATACACGTACAAACGCACTTACATAAATACACTTACATAATTGGTCGCATTCGGAGGTGATCGTTATGCGGGGGTCCACTGTATATTCTTTCTTTCTTTCAACGAACTAGCTGTATCCCACTGAGGTGGGGTGGCCCAAAAGGAAAAACGAAAGTTTCTCCTTTTAAATTTAATACATAGAGGAGAAGGGGTTACTAGCCCCTTGCTCTCGGCATTTTAGTCGCCTCTTACGACATGCATGGCTTACGGAGGAAGAATTCTGTTCCACTTCCCCATGGAGAACTTATATATGTCAAAAATTATTAGTATTTTGGACAGAATAAAAATCACGATACAGTGGAATAAAAAAAAAATAGTACAGTGGTCCCATGAGTTATAATATCAATTTGTTCCGATGACGAATCATAACTCAAACCCAAAATACATGGTTTTATGATAATTTGTTCTAAGACCTAGGAAGAGCAACTTTTACTGTAGCTTGGACTTGCACACTCACAGATATAACTTGCAGTTACTGTATCTTTCATCTGTTTCTCTCTTATGTACAATGACAACAGTCTTTCCATCTCTATGATAATTTCTCTGCCTTTTTTTCACTAGCTTAGATTCATCAACCACTTTAATATTCTTTATATCTTTTCTGCTTGATAATAGTAGAGATTATTAATTGCGGAAAGCCATGCTCAAGCATCAATGTAATTGTTTATATATATATAAATGCTCTAAAAAACTGACATTAATAATTAAGGCTCTTGAGCAACATTTGGGACTCTTTATTCTAGAAATGTTTTGCCAGCCAGTGGCTTCTTCAGTCCAATACAAAGAAGAATGGTGGAACATGAGGAGGAGTTTGAGGTAATCAGTCTCTCAACCTGGAGTTGATGTGTTCTGTTCATCAATCTTATTAAAGTACCTTTTATCAAGATTACCGAACTAAATTTTTTACACCCCTGGGTGTTAACTGATTGTTTGGGTTGAATCCCAGGGGATGGTAGTATACCTCAGAACTGGGCTTTGAAGTGCTCTGCATATTTTGCCTGAAATTCTCTGTATACTAAGGGGCTTTCTGCATGCACACCTAAATGTCACCCACTTCTGTACAAACATTGTATCTGGCTGAAATAATAAAAAATCTTTAATCTTTAGCCTGTAAAATTGATTTGTGTAAAGAATAACAAGAGCTGATATTTAAGGTTATCATTACCTCGTGTAATATTTGACAATGGAGTATATGGGCGCTCGTGTTGTTGCTCTGGCTGGTATTGTTGGTATGGAGGCTGTTCGTAAGGTGGTTTATGGGAAGGCTGCCCATATGGTGGATGTTCATATTGTGGATGCTCGTATGGAGGTTGTTCATAAGGTGAATGCTCGTATGGCGGTTGCTCATAAGGCTGTTCATAGTTATGATGCTCAAACTGGGGTTGTTCATACACTGGTTGCTCATGAGGTGGCTGCTCATATGGAGGATAATTTGAAGTGTCAAACGAACTTTCTTCATACACAGTGTGTTCATATCCAGGTTGGCCATAAGACTGAATGTAAGAGCCTTCATAAGGATGAGACAGAACTGTGTCATTCCTGGCAGTGTTTTCAATTTCTTCATACCGGAGAACATCTCTGAGAGCAGATTTAGGTGAGCAACATTCTGTCTTGGGTTTACTGCATAGGAACAGGTCTGTCATCTCAGCATTACCTGAAACAAGAGACCAAATATTACCTGTACTTTGCATTCCATGGTGTGTGTGATATAAGCACAATCATATTGTATGCTGTAATGTATAATTATTAGATCCTGTATGTCTTCAACACTTGTGTATGCATATCTATATTGGATGTACACACATTGCAAAATGGCAAACTGAAGCACAAATGATATTCAGCACACATACTGTGCTGATATTAAAAAATCACTCTTACAACTAGAAATGCTTCACTACAAATGCACCAAAAGCAATATGACAAGATAACATGTATCCATGTGTGCTGAGAGAAGCAGAACCACTGTGTAATCTAATAGTAATGATATTCAGTCAATCTCTGCAATCAAGACAAGTGCCAGAAAACTGGGAAAGATGGCAAATGAGATCCCCATATTGTACAGCATATAAAAAAGAGGATAAACAAAAGGCAGTGAAACAGAAGCCTGGCATCTTTAACATTCATACTGTCAAAGTTATGAAGAAGATAGTATGAAAAAGAATACTGGAGAGATTCCTTAGAGAAAACCAGCATGCATTTAGGAATGGAAAATCCTCTTTGAAATCTTTTGTTGTTTTATGGCAGTCACAGAGATGACAGAAGAAAGATGGGGCTGGGCAGATTTCATCCTTTTGAGCTGCAGGAAATCATTTGACAGTACCACACACACAAGATATGTCCAGGAATTAGAGAAACAGGCAGGGTTCTAAGGCAGAGTGCTTCAGAGGGTCAGGGATTACCTGAATGGAAGAACACAGTGACAGAAATGAGATACTGGGATGGGAGAGAGTATTAAATGGGGTTCTGCAAGGATCACTACTGTTCCTAATATACATGAATGATCTACCAGAGGGAACTGCAAGAAGATATTGATACTGTACTTCATACAAAGTAGGGGCAAAAACTTGAGGTCATGTAAAATCAACACCTCAGGGAAGTTTCAGTTTAATATGTTTATTATGCACCCCATACCCATCCTGTGGGCAGTAGTCAAAAGATTACAGAGGTACATAATGGGTCCAGAGACTGGGCCCCAAAGTTTTGATAGCAGATCAAGTTACAAAGGTAATGAACTTCAGGTAGATCTGCTCACAATCATGACAAGTTACAAAGGTATTTACAGATTACAGAGGTATATAATGGGTCCAGGGACTGGGCCCCCAAAGTTTTAATAGCTGAACTAGTACAAAGGTAATGAATCATGTAAGTAAATTTAGTTACTTACATTTATACATGGCTACAAACATGAACAAATTATAGAGTAATTAGCATTTTAGGGAAAGGAAGCTAAAAGTGATTGTAAGGAAAAAGTCAGAATGGGGAAGAGTAACTAGCAGGGGGTTTCATAAGAATCAGAATTAAAAGCAGTACTGTTTATGGTTTATGTGAATGATATACCAGATGGGAGCAAATCTGATATATCCCTATTTGGTGAGGTGATAATCCTAATGCAAAGGCTAAAAAATACACGAGGACAGAAAAAGGCTACCAATGGATCTGGACCAACTGTAAGCTTGGTCAGATAAAATGTTGCTTGAATTCAACCACAGCAAATGAAAGATTATGAAGATTGGGGAAAAGGAAAGGAAAGAACCAGACATGGAGTATAAACTTTGAATATATATAAGAAAGAAGGAACACTGCAGCAGGCCTACTGGCCTGTCAGGCCCAACTCACACCCATTCATGTATTTGTGTAACTACACAAAGCTTTAGCTTCAATGACGTTACTTGGGCTCTTTGTGCAACATAAGTCAGGCCCATCTTGGAGTATGCAGCACCAGTATGGAACTAACACCTCAAAAAAGCATGTTTCTTTGTTAAAGAAACAAAGCTTTTTCCAGAGCTAAGGGGCATGAGTTACGAGAAGGCTAAAGGAATTGAATCTAAAGGCAATTTAGGAAAGAAGAACCAGGAGAGATACAATAACATATAAAATACTCTGAAGAAGACTCAGATGAATCACAGAGATGTTAGGAAGTTTTTCTTTAGCCATAGAATTGTCAGGAAGTGGAACAGTCTGGAGAGTGTAGTTGAGGCAGGATCCATACAAAGTAAGTTTATTCAGGTATACACAAATACCGTTACATAGATTATCTTACACAGCATCATATGTGTAGAGAACCTAGGATAACCCAAAAAAGTCACCTTTAAGAAGAGGTATGATAAGGCTCATGGAGAAGGGAGAGAGTGGACCTAGCAGTAACCAGTGAAGAGGCAGGGCAAGGAGCATCGACCCCTGCAACCACAATTAGGTGAATATGGTAGAGAGTAACAGGCTGTTTGGGAGGCTGAGGCAAGTACTCAGGGACACAGCTGGAAGTTAAAGACACAGATGAGTCACAGGGATGTCAAGTATTTCTTCAGTTTCAGTGATTGGGAAGTAGAATGACCATGAAGTAGTGGAGGCAGATAAATGAGCAAAACACGTATTATGATTTCATCTATTATTATATTCAAAGGAAAGTGTTAATCCCATATGGGATTAACACTGAAGGGTAGCTTCATTTCACCAATAACAAGGGAACCCATGCCTCCACTCCACTGAGGGATTAGGATTTCAAGTAAGCTGTTAGAGTTCCCATACAAGACTTATAAGAAAACTACAAAATTTGTGAGGAATACAAAGTAAACTGCTATAAGGTATGAAATTTTTTAGCTGTGAGTAAAATGAAAACAGTAATGAGGAAAAATGTTCTCATGTCAAAAATTGTAATAAAGTTGGTAGAATTACTGACAATATGTAAAGTAAAAGGGCACAAGTACAACTAATGTGACATTTTTATTGTGGCAACGTTTCGCTCTCCATGGCTTGATAAAGTTCCTGGAGAGCGAAACGTTGCCACAATAAAAATGTCACATTACGTAGTTGCAATTATGTCCTTTTACTTTACATGTGAAATATGTTACCAGTGACACTCCATGAAAATCAGTACTGACCCAAATGTTTATAATTTACATAAATAATTTACAAGACAAACTGAAAAACTACAAATCTTATCAATGATGCAGAAATACTATGAAAAATAAATAACAAAGAAGACTAATTCTCTACAAGAAGACTTACATAAGACGAGGAGGCAAAGTGGCAAATAGATGATGGACTTAATGTGTTAAAGTGACACAGGATGGCAACAGAAGAAAATGAATATCCACATGTTGGATGATGAGTTACAAAGGTCCTTACCAAAACAAGTGAAAGAGAGGAATGGTTGTATGCAGGTACCAGGACATTCAGCTCGCAAATCTGGTGGCTCAGTTGTTGGTGCAGGTGTTGTGGTGGTAGTCGTGGTAGTAGTGGTAGTGGTGGTCGTAGTTGTGGTTGTTGGAGGTGGTGGTGGCTGAGTGGGTCGTGGTCTATAGGGTCTATCCACTGGTCTAGAAGGTGAAGGTGGTCGTGTGAAAAGTGAAGCAAACGTCTCAAATGCTTGGGGGATGGGTCTCTCTGGAGGAGGTTGTGGACGGTATGGTTCCCTCGCAGGTGGTGGTGGTGGCTGATATGGTTCCCTTGCAGGTGGTTCTGGCTGGTATGGTTCCCTTGCAGGTGGTGGCTGGAATGGTTCCCTTGCAGGTGGTTCTGGATGGTATGGCTCTCTGGCAGGTGGTGTTGGTTCATATGGTTCACTGGCAGGAGATGCTGGAGGTGCCGGGGTCTGAGTCTCAGCACGATTATCACAGCACACAGTTCCGTCCTTGCACCCAGAAGCCTTGATCAAAACTGAGGGCTGACTGCAAAAGGATGAAACCAGAGCAGGAAGGCAGTTACCCGGGCAGGGAGGTAGGGGACGAGTTGAGGGCAACAGCATAGGTTGGGATGTAGTTGTTTTTGTAGTGGTTGTAGGTACAGGTTCAGAGGAGTTGGTGGACGGTTTGGGTTTGGGTTGTCGTCTTTGGGTAACGCAACACCGGCCACCTCTGGGACATACACCAAAGCGGTCAATTTCATCACACAGAAAGGCAAAGAAGCCAGCAACACACGTGCCCTTGCAGCGTATCTCTTGTGGGATGTCTCTGGGTGGTTTGGTGGTAGGCACTGTGTGGCGGGTGTAGACTGTGGTGAGATGAGTGCTTCTGGATGTAGTGGCACTTGTGGTGATGGTAGTGGGTCTCTCTGTGCTTGTTCTCTCTTGCTCTCTCACATCCTGGGAATGTTATTGATAAAGACTAAAATATTTACTATAATTAACTTTCAATAAATTTTGATAGTGCTTATGCAAGGTTTATAAATTACAAAAGTTCCAACACCATAACTAATTATATTCATTATTACCAATTGGTTAATATAATTATAAACACTGCAATCAAATTTTATAAGAAAATACGTAATGAAAAATACAATGATAAGTCCTCACTCATCACTATGTAACAAAATTTCACTTTTGTCGTGTTTCTGGGAAATAAGCATCATTTCCTAATTCTTTATAACTAAATAAAATTTATTTTCATATAGTCGGACTTGAGTCCTGGAAATGGGAAGTACAATGCCTGCACTTTAAAGGAGGGGTTTGGGATATTGGCAGTTTGGAGGGGTATGTTGTGTATCTTTATATGTGTATGCTTCTAGACTGTTGTATTCTGAGCACCTCTGCAAAAACAGTGATAATGTGCGAGTGTGGTGAAAGTGTTGAATGATGATGAAAGTATTTTCTTTTTGGGGATTTTCTTTCTTTTTTTTGGGTCACCCTGCCTCGGTGGGAGACGGCCGACTTGTTGAAAAAAAAAAAAAAAAAAAAAAAAAAAATTTAAAAGAGCAATTTTGATCCCAGAACTTTGCTTTTGTGGTCAGGACACTTCTGGAACACTTTCAAGAAAGACTGATGTAAAACTATTATGCTTTAGGGTTTTGCTTGGCAAATATAAAAACAGGGGCTCACAAACCAGCATTCAGTTCAGCTCTGGCTACCTGAGAAGACACATCAGAAGAAATGACCGGCATCAAGAGGCAGCAATCATTCTCTAGATGTATTCTGCTACATATGTGGTCAATTCATTAAGGTAAGAGCAAAGAAGTTCTCTGTAACAGCATCTCAAAAAAATGTGTGAAGCTTACAAAGCATATTTTGGCATGCCAGTTGTGGACCAAGACAAGACCTGGGCACCTCATGTTGCTTGTGAACATTGTAAGAAAACATTGGAAGGTAAGAAAGTCATTAGTTATATGAAGGGTAAAATCTTGAATAGGAACATGTTTTAAATGGAATGTATATAAGAGAAACTAATTCTTATGTTCTTTTATAGGATGGTATAGAGGAGAAAAAAGAGCCATGAAGTTTGGTGTCCCTAGAATATGACATGAACCCACTGATCACTCAACCAACTGTTGCTTCTGTCTGGTGGATCCTTCCAAATGCCGAACTTGGAAAAATGCATCTGCTATTTCTTATCCAGATGTTCCCTCTTCTATTGCACCAGTACTACACAGTGCTGACTCCCTGTACCTACACCTCCAGAAAGAAGTCAACTGTCAGAAGAAAGCAGCAAATCAGAAATGAAAGTATACAGTCAACATGACTATGATCTCACAGATGCAGCTGTTGGGAGGAATCCTTACTACCCAAACCAAACAGACCTCAATGATCTTATCAGAGATCTTGGTATGACAAAATCAAATGCTGAGCTTTTGATTTCAAGGCTCAAGGAGTGGGACTTGGTGGATGTAAGTGTGCAAGTGACAAGCCAAAGAAAACATCAACATTTCTCAAGCTTCTTCACTAATGAAGACAGGTTGTGCTACTGTAATGATTTATCAGGCCTGTTTGATGCAAGTGGAATTACATGCAATCTGTATGAGTGGAGACTCTTTATTGACTGCTCCTTCAGAAGCTTAAAAGCTGTACTTCTGCACAACAGTAACAAGTATCCTTCTCTTCCCTTGGATCATTCAGTGCATCTTAAAGAGGACTACAACAGTGTCAAACTTCTACTGGAAGCTTTGAACTACTATAAGTACGGCTGGGAAGTTATTGGAGACTTAACCAAGGAGGTTTTACCAAGTTCCCCTGTTATCTCTGTCACTGAGATAGTAGAGACAGAGCAGCACATTACCAGAGGAAGCAATGGCCTCAAAGGGCAGAGTTCTCAGTAGGAAGACATAATATCAAACATAAACCATTGATGGATCCTCAAAAGCATCTGTTCCCTCCATTACACATCAAACTAGGGCTAATGAAACAGTTGGTTACAGCACTTGACAAAGAGTCTGCAGCCTTCAAGTGTCTTCAAGACTTCTTTCTCAAGATATCAGAGACAAAGGTCAAGGCTGGCACTGTCACTGGACCACAAGGCCAGTGATAAGTGCTCAGAATTTCCAAGCTCACAGAGAAGGAAAAGGAAGCCTGGGAGAGTTCTGTTGTTGTAGCACAAGGCTTTCTGGGCTTCTGGGCAACAACAAGGCTGACAATTATGTGGAACTTGTTGAGACCTTGGTAAAAAACTATGGTCAAATGGGCTGTAGGATGTCTTAAGGTCCATATATTTGATGCTCATCTTGACAATATCAAGGAGATATGTGAGCATGCTCAGAGAAGCAAGGGAAGCACTTCCACCAAAATATAATGGACTTTGAACACATATATCAGGGATCTTATAATGAAAACATGATGGCAGACTACATTTGGGAGCTTAAACGAGAAAGTGATGTGTTGCATGATCGCAAATCTAGAAAAACTACTCATTTTTAACTTTGTAAATATGTTTCAGAAAGTTTAAAATAAAATTTGTGTAAATTTTATTTATTTTATTATATATTTTTGTTTTACATCCAAAACTAGTAAAAAATATTGAACTCTAGCCATTTTTTGTCAAAAATTCATCCCGTAAGCCACACGAGCAAAGTTTAAAAGAAATACAGTGGACCCCCGCATAGCGAACTTAATCCGTGCAAGAGGGCTGGTCGTTATGCGAAATGTTCGCTATGCGAATTAATTTTCCCCATAAGAAATAATGGAAATAAAATTAATCCGTGCAAGACACCCAAAAGTATGAAAAAAAAATTTTTTTACCACAAAAAAATGTTAATTTTAGTACACACAAACTGAAAAAGGCATGCACAATTACATGACACTTACTTTTATTGAAGATCTGGTGATGATTGATGGGATGGGAGGAGGGGAGAGAGAGTGTTAGTGTTTAGAAGGGGAATCCCCTTCCATTAGGACTTGAGGTAGCAAGTCCTTTTCTGGGGTTACTTCCCTTCTTCTTTTAATGCCACTAGGACCAGCTTCAGAGTCACTGGACTTCTTTCGCACAACATATCTGTCCATAGTGGCCTGTACCTCTCGTTCCTTTATGATTTGTCTAAAGTGGTTCACAACAGTGTCATTGTAACAGTCACCAGCACGGCTTGCAATAGCTGTGTGAGGGTGATTTTCATCAAAAAAGGTTTGCACTTCAAGCCATTTTGCACACATTTCCTTAATCTTTGAAGTAGGCAATTCCTTCAATTTCTCTCTCCCCTCCTTTGAACCAGTTTCCCCAGGTCTGGCCTCTTGCTCTTGAAGTTGATCTATCAGCTCATCAGTGGTTAGTTCTTCATTGTCCTCCTCCACCAACTCTTCCACATCCTCCCCACTAACCTCCAACCCCAAGGACTTCCCCAATTCCACAATTGATTCCTCAACTGGTATACTACTCCTCTCAGGGTTAGCCTCAAACCCTTCAAAATCCCTTTTGTCTACACATTCTGGCCACAGTTTCTTCCAAGCAGAGTTCAAGGTTCTCTTAGTCACTCCCTCCCAAGCCTTACCTATAAGGTTTACACAATTGAGGATATTAAAGTGATCCTTCCAAAACTCTTTTAGAGTCAATCGAGTGTCTGTGGTCACTTCAAAGCACTTTTGAAACAGAGCTTTTGTGTACAGTTTCTTGAAGTTGGAAATGACCTGCTGGTCCATGGGCTGCAGGAGAGGAGTGGTATTAGGAGGCAAAAACTTCACCTTAATGAAGCTCATGTCCCCATAAAGTCGCTCTGCCACGTCTGTAGGATGACCAGGGGCATTGTCTAACACCAGGAGGCACTTAAGGTCTAATTTCTTTTCAGTTAGGTAATCTTTCACATTGGGGGCAAATGCATGGTGTAACCAGTTATAGAAAAATTCCCTAGTGACCCATGCCTTACTGTTTGCCCTCCACAGCACACACAAATTATCCTTGAGGACATTCTTTTGCCTGAACGCTCTGGGAGTTTCAGAGTGATACACTAATAAAGGCTTAACTTTGCAATCACCACTAGCATTGGCACACATCAACAAAGTAAGCCTGTCTTTCATAGGCTTATGTCCTGGGAGTGCCTTTTCCTCCTGAGTAATGTAGGTCCTGCTTGGCATTTTCTTCCAGAACAGGCCTGTTTCATCACAATTAAACACTTGTTCAGGTTCCAGTCCTTCAGTTTCTATGTACTCCTTGAATTCATGCACATATTTTTCAGCCGCTTTGTGGTCCGAACTGGCAGCCTCACCATGCCGTATCACACTATGGATGCCACTACGCTTCTTAAATCTCTCAAACCAACCTTTGCTGGCCTTAAATTCACTCACATCATCACTAGTTGCAGGCATTTTTTTAATTAAATCGTCATGCAACTTCCTAGCCTTTTCACATATGATCGCTTGAGAGACGCTATCTCCTGCTAGCTGTTTTTCATTTATCCACACCAATAAGAGTCTCTCAACATCTTCCATCACTTGCGATCTTTGTTTCGAAAACACAGTTAAACCTTTGGCAACAACAGCTTCCTTGATTGCCGTTTTCTTGCCCACAATAGAAGCGATGGTTGATTTTGGTTTCTTGTACAACCTGACCAGGTCGGTGATACGTACTCCACTTTCATACTTATCAATGATCTCTTTCTTCATTTCAATGGGTATTCTTACCCTTTGAGGTGTAGGGTTGGCACTAGAAGCTTTCTTGGGGCCCATGGTCACTTATTTTCCACAAACAGCACCGAAAACACTGTAATAATACGAAATATTCCGAGTGTATGCTTGAATGTTACCGCGGAGGCTGGCTGGTAAACAATGGGACGGGCGGCACATGTGAGGCTGGCTGAGGGCGCACATTGGACGCGTCTCGGACGAAGGTCGCTGAGCGGGTTTTTGTCCACTATGCGGGGCAAAATTTTAGCGAACAAAGCGTTCGCTATGCGGATTGTTCGCTATGCAAGGCGTTCGCTATGCGGGGGTCCACTGTAATTGGCATTTTCTGTTGTTTTGCAATAAAAGGAGTTGGAAAATAATACTAACTTGCCAGGAACAAAAAATTGTGTTACATAGTGTAATTTCACCTGTTTGCTAATTGTTAAGTATGCACACACACACACGTCGTGCCGAATAGGTAAAACCAGTCAATTAACAAGAATTCATTTAAAATTAAGTCCTTTCTAAAATTTTCTCTTATACGTTTAAAGATATTTTTTTCCTTAATGTTAATGTAAAAATTAATAATTTTGTACTAAAAAAAATTAGAAAACTTATGTAACCTTATTATAACAAGCTCAATTTAATTTAGAGTAATCCAACTAAATATATTTTAGATAAGTTTACAATAGTTTAATATTAAACACAATGAAATGTATTTTTTTCGTTAGGTTCAGAATGATTTTTGCAAAATTATTGGGTTTAGAACAGGTCGCTCCTGTCTGTCTCAACTATTGGATCACTACGACAAGGTCCTAAATGCACTAGAAGACAAAAAGAATGCAGATGTAATATATACAGACTTTGCAAAAGCCTTCGACAAGTGTGACCATGGCGTAATAGCGCACAAAATGCGTGCTAAAGGAATAACAGGAAAAGTCGGTCGATGGATCTATAATTTCCTCACTAACAGAACACAGAGGAAAGTCGTCAACAGAGTAAAGTCCGACGCAGCTATGGTGAAAAGCTCTGTTCCACAAGGCACAGTACTCGCTCCCATCTTGTTCCTCATCCTCATATCCGACATAGACAAGGATGTCAGCCACAGCACCGTGTCTTCCTTTGCAGATGACACCCGAATCTGCATGACAGTGTCTTCCATTGGAGACACTGCAAAGCTCCAGGCGGACATCAACCAAATCTTTCAGTGGGCTGCAGAAAACAATGTGAAGTTCAACGATGAGAAATTTCAATTACTCAGATATGGTAAACATGAGGAAATTAAATCTTCATCAGAGTACAAAACAAATTCTGGCCACAAAATAGAGCGAAACACCAACGTCAAAGACCTGGGAGTGATCATGTCGGAGGATCTCACCTTCAAGGACCATAACATTGTATCAATCGCATCTGCTAGAAAAATGACAGGATGGATAATGAGAACCTTCAAAACTAGGGAGGCCAAGCCCATGATGACACTCTTCAGGTCACTTGTTCTGTCTAGGCTGGAATATTGCTGCACACTAACAGCACCTTTCAAGGCAGGTGAAATTGCCGACCTAGAAAATGTACAGAGAACTTTCACGGCGCGCGTAACAGAGATAAAACACCTCAATTATTGGGAGCGCTTGAGGTTCCTAAACCTGTATTCCCTGGAACGCAGGAGGGAGAGATGCATGATTATATACACCTGGAAAATCCTAGAGGGACTCGTACCGAACTTGCACACGAAAATCACTCACTACGAAAGCAAAAGACTTGGCAGACGATGCACCATCCCCCCAATGAAAAGCAGGAGTGTCACTAGCATGTTAAGAGACCATACAATAAGTGTCAGGGGCCCGAGACTGTTCAACTGCCTCCCAGCACACATAAGGGGGATTACCAACAGACCCCTGGCAGTCTTCAAGCTGGCACTGGACAAGCACCTAAAGTCGGTTCCTGACCAGCCGGGCTGTGGTTCGTACGTTGGTTTGCGTGCAGCCAGCAGCAACAGCCTGGTTGATCAGGCTCTGATCCACCAGGAGGCCTGGTCACAGACCAGGCCGCGGGGGCGTTGACCCCCGGAACTCTCTCCAGGTAAACTCCAGGTAAACACATATTTTCGCTTGCCATATTCGGCAAGATGAGCGTTGCTGTTTAGGTCCAAACTGCAAGTTTTACCTTTTCGGCACAATATATACATGGCCCTTGTCGCTCCTCAACTGTCTGCTGAGACAGATAAAGATATACTCTGTGCTTGTTTTGTACTTCAATAACTGACAACTATACTCTCTTGTCTTGTGTTTACCAATGTTTCCAGCTCATAATTCAGTTTCCTTGATATATTATAACTGTTAGAAAGAAATATATACTATAGTGTTAATACAGTTATAGCATTTTTAACACACTGTGTCTCCCGTTAATGTATGGTGATCCAAAAAGAGAAAATGCATTCATTGTTGAATCCTGCTTTATTAAACTTGTGTTTAAACACATTAAGGTATTAATTTGGTACCTGTTATATCCAATCAACTAATTTTATGATGGATAATGTTATGGTGAATGTGGAAAGTGAGACTGGCATTACTGTGTACCAACCAACCTCTGTCTTCTCTGTCGACTTCTTAGGATTGAGGAGAACAAACTCTTTAGGTGGTTCATCAACGTCAAGAAAGAGGTCACCTGACACACAACATCGTAGTCCTGACCTACACAGCTGGTTGACATCGAGGGCAGCTTCACAGTACTCACTGATGCGGTTGGCCACACACACTCCAGGGCACACTCTCAAACCTGACCAGTGAAATAATTATCACCGGCACACATCACAATAGTCATTACAACTCATGACTGCAACAATGGTTTACTGCCTTCATGACAAATAATACATACACCTCATTTATAAAACTATACATCGAGTTTTTGCCAATGCACCCGAAAATTGCATTTAAAATTTATTAGTATGTACTATGAAGTTCTCTCTTAACGTGATATTCAATTTTTGGATGCGCTTTTTCAATTACAATTACAAAAAATAACACTATATAGAGGAAGTTTATAAGAAAACTTGTTGAATATCAACTAAAAAATACATGTATATTAAATTTTAAACAAATTGGAAATAGGTTAAATATAAATCCTAGATACTGAATAGGGATAAAAAAGACTTATTAAACAACTTGGAAAATTATACTTCAATGGAATAATAATTCATCAGGTTAAATTATTATTAGGAAGAGTCTTCACTGTAAGCCTACTCACTGCTGGAGGGAGCATAGGCTTGAGCCTTGGGTATGATGGTGGTTGGTACCTCAGTTGAGTACATTTCATCTGCCATAATATCCTCTTTTGTCTCTTTAAGCGGCTCTTCTTCACTTAGTCTCTCATCCAAGGGCTTTATTGTCTTATCCACAGCTGCATCTACTACGGGCTTATTGTCTTGTGGCAGGTGTATGCTTGGCGGCTCATGTGTGGAAGGAGGCTGGTGTGTAGAAGGCAGCAACGTAGGAGCATCTTCCTCAGCCTCGATTACTCCTCCCCAGGTGGATAGGCTCTCTGTTGTCTGTGATATTCAAACAATTATGAGCATAAATGTACTAAACTTACAAATATAGTATGTGCGTATATTCCTATGGCATATATAGTACTCGTGTATCAAATCAAATCAAAGTTTATTCTCTACGGATTACAATGTGGGGTTTACAGATTTTGGTTATTGTGTGGTTTACATGTAATAAAATACTAATTACAGAGGGGGCCACTAGAACACCTAGCAAGGCTAGGCCTTTCGGGCAAACTTAGATTAATTCTTAACCCTAAATTATTACAAACTGTGGAGTAAGTTGACTAAATCTATAACCCACTATGATAACATGAACATAGATAAGTATGTTTATGGAGCAACTTGCAATGTGAACAGACTGACTGATGTTGTAGTGGCCAGGCTTAGGTTTGGTTACAAGTACTTCTGGCAGTTTGGGAGACACACAGATGATGATCAAACTAAATGTAAATTATGTGATCAGGCATATGGTCACTCTCTTGAACACTATGTGCTTAATTGTCCACTTATTGAGGAATACAGAGACAGACAGTATAATAACCTATGTGACATGTCAAGATATCTTATTAATGAAAATAAGATACCAGATATACTAAGCAAATTTCCGAAATTTGCTTGTAACAGATAAGTGAACTATAGATATGTAGATATAAATCCATATGTATTCCAGTTAACCCTTTGGGGCCTAGTTCCTAGGCCTTTTGTGTATCCATATGCTCTTGCGCTACCGTCCACAGGATGGATATGGGGTGCACAATAAACTAGCCACTTCGGTGGCAAAATCTAATCTAATACTAAGTGACTAAATACTAGTTTGAGAGATGTGAATGCTTTTGTTTTGGCACAATGCATAGTTTCTATATTGGAGTATCACAGGGAAACTTGTGACTAGTTAGGAATCATAGGTATGGGTAAAGCTTTTAAAGCCAAATATTTAGGCAAAAAAGTAGTAGAATCTACTTATTCAGGGTCGAGGGGTTAAAATCCATATCCATGTAGTATAGTAATCACTGCTCGCAATATTTTGTTTGTAGGAAACACCAGGCACCAACTCTGGTCAAAGTTTGGATGACACCGCCTAGACATTTTCATAATTACTGTCACCTTTCTTTTCCTCACTTTTAGTATGCTAAGTTTTGAGTACCATCGCTGATGTGTAATGAAAAGGAAGGAATGGAGAAGGTCATACATATACTGTGACTGAAATCGTGTGTGGCAGCAGTACCCATGTATTAGAAACTACAGCACTGCTAGAATGATTAAACTAGGTGTCAGGATATGAAGCAAAACCTTGACATTATGGTGCTTAAGCTTTTACTTGGGTATTTCATATAACAAATACTTTTTTTTTTTTGTAAAAGATTTTGAGGGCACAATGTTATGGGTATAGCCTCACTCCACAAAGGGGGCAGTAAAGCAATTGCAAAGAACTATAGACAAATAGCGCTAACATCCCGTATCATAAAAATCTTTGAAAGCGCTCTAAGAAGCAAGATCACCACTAACCTAGACACCCATCAGTTAAATAACCCAGGGCAACACAGATTTAGAGCAGGTCGCTCCTGCCTGTCCCAACTACTGGACCACTATGACAAGGTCCTAGATGCTCTAGAGGATAAACAAAATGTAGATGTAGTATACACAGACATTGCAAAAGCCTTCAACAAGTGCAACCATGGTGTAATAGAGCACAAAATTTGTGATAAAGGAATAAGAGGAAAAGTTGGGAGATCTGTAACTTCCTAACAAATAGAACACAAAGAGTAATAGTAAACAGAGCAAAGTCTGAGGAGGCTATAGTGAAAAGCTCTGTTCCACAAGGCACAGTACTCCCATCCTGTTCCTCATATCTGACATAAACAGAGATGTAAACCATAGCTCCGTGTCTTCCTATGCAGATGACACCTGAATTTCCATGACAGTGTCCTCCATCGAAGACATTGCAAGTCTCCAAGCGGACATCAACCAATCTTTAACTGGGCCGCAGATTATTATTATTATTATAATCAAGGGGGAAGCGCTAAACCCGGAGGATTATACAGCGCCTGGGGGGGATGTGGAAGGCATTCAGGCTTAATTCGGGGAACTGGAGCACAGATCCAATTCCCTAAATCAAGAGCCCCTCACCAACATCAAGGAACCTTCCTTGAGGGGACTGGGCCGCAGAAAACAATATGAAATCCAATGAAGAGAAATTTCAATTACTCCGATATGGAAAACTTGAAGAAATTAAAACTTTATCGGAGTATAAAACAAATTTCAACCACAGGATAGAGCGAAAAACTAATGTGAAGGACCTAGGCGTGATAATGTCAGAGGATCTCACTTTCAAAGACCACAACAATGTATCTACCACATCTACTAAAAAATGATAGGATGGATAATGAGAACCTTCAAAACTAGGGATGCCAAGCCCATGATGATTCTTTTCAAATTGCTTGTTCTCTCTGGGCTGTAATACTGCAGTACACTAACAGCCCCCCTTCAAGGCTGGCAAAACTGCTGACCTGAAGAATGTACAGAAAATGGCACACACAAGTTAAATAAAGCATCTAAATTACTGGGAACGGTTGAAGTCCTTTGATTTGTATTCCCTGGAACAAAGTAGAGAAAAATACATGATAATATACAATTAGAAAATTCTAGAGGGATTAGTACCAAATTTGCACACGAAAATCACTTCCTACAAAAGCAAAAGACTCAGCAGTTGCAACATCACTCCAATGAAAAGTAAGGGTGCCACAACTACACTAAGAGACAACACAATAAGTGTCAGTGGCACAAGACTGTTTAATTGCCTGGTTGTCTTTAAGAAGGTGATGGACAGGCATCTAAAGTCGGTACCTGATCAGCCGGGCTGTGGTTCGTACATCGGTTTATACGCTGCCAACAGTAACATCCTAATTGATCAGACCCTGATCCACCACGAGGCCTGGTCACAGGCCAGGCCATGGGGGCGTTGATCCCCAAAACCCTCTCAAGTTATACTCCAGGTACATGTTAGTTTAATATGTTTATTATGCACCCCATACCCATCCTGTGGGCGGTAGTCAAAAGATTACAGAGGCACATAATGGGTCCAGGGACTGGGCCTCAATGTTTTGATAGCTGAGCAGATTACAAAGGTAATGAACTCACAATTTACAAAGGTAATGAGATCACAATTTACAAAGGTAATGAACTCCAGGTAGGTCTGGTCACAATCATGACAAGTTACAAAGGTATTTACAGATTACAGAGGTACGTAATGGGTCCAGGGACTGGGCCCCAAAGTTTTGATAGCTGAACTAGGTACAAATTCAAATTCAAATTCAAAGTTTATTCTCTATAAGGATTACAATGCTGAGTTTACAGAAATTTGGTTATTGTGTGGTTTACATGTAGTAAAATAATGATTACAGAGTGTACCACTAGAATGCCTAGCATGGCTAGGCATTTCGGGCAGACTTAGTTTTATTCTTAATTGTAATTATTATTATTATAATCAAGGGGGAAGCGCTAAACCCGGAGGGTTATACAGCGCCTGGGGGGGGGGGATGTGGAAGGCATTCAGGCTTAATTCGGGGAACTGGAGCACAGATCCAATTCCCTAAATCAAGAGCCCCTCACCAACATCAAGGAACCTTCCTTGAGGGGTCTTAATTGTAAAATATTACAAATTATGAGGTAAGTTGGTATTATGGCTAAGTGACTAAATACTAGTTTGTGAGTTTAGCAATGTGAATGCTTTTGTTTTGGCACAGTACATAGTTTCAGTATTGGAGTATCACAGGATTCATTATTTTAAGATTGAGATTAATATTTCTGTTTATAGTCAAATGGGTGAGTGAGTGTAAGTGTGAACCACCAGGTGGTATTCGTGTAGGTAGTTGACGGGGTGTATCAGGGAGACAAGATGTTTTCTAATGGTAGTTTTGAAGGTGATGAATGTGTCTGCAGTTCTAGAGTTCTCAGGTAGGGTGTTCCAGATTTTAGGGCCTTTGACATACTTTGAATTTTTGTAAAGGTTTAGTCGGACACGGGGAATGTCGTAGAGATGTTTGTGTTTGGTGTTATGCCTGTGGGTTCTGTCACAACTATCAAGAAAGCATTTTAGGTCAAGGTTGATATTAGAGTTTAAGGCCCTGTAGATGTAGATTGCACAGTAGTAAGTGTGGATGTACTGAACAGGGAGTAAGTTTAGATTTATGAAGAGTGGGGGGGGGGTGTTGCCAGGGATGGGATTTAGTGATTATTCTTACTGCAGCTTTTTGTTGGGTTATTATTGGCTTTAGGTGTGTTGCTGCAGTTGATCCCCAAGCACAAATAGCATAGGTGAGGTATGGATAAATAAGTGAGTGGTATAGTGTGAGAAGGGCATTTTGCGGCACGTAGTATCGTATCTTGGAGAGGATCCCAACCGTTTTGGATACTTTTTTGGTTATATGCTGGATATGGGTGCTGAAATTCAGGTTGTTGTCAAGGTATAAGCCTAGGAATTTGCCCCCATTATGTCTGGTGATTAGAGTGTTGTCAATCTTAATGTTAATTTGTGCATCTCCTGCTCTGCTACCAAACATAATATAGTAGGTTTTGTCAGTGTTAAGCGTAAGTTTATTGGCTGTCATCCAAGTCGATATTTTGATCAGCTCCTCGTTCACAATGGTGTTGAGGGTGGCAAGATTAGGGTGAGAGATGACATAAGTCATGTCGTCAGCAAAGAGAATGGGTTTCAGGTGTTGAGATACGTTTGGAAGATCATTGATGTATATGAGGAAGAGCAGGGGACCAAGAACACTTCCCTGCAGAACTCCAGTATCAAGTGGCCGTGTTGCTGATGCTGTGTCTTTAATGGTGACATACTGATACCTATTAGTAAGGTAAGATTTGAAATAAGCAAGCGCATGGCCTCTTATACCGTAATGATCAAGTTTGTGGAGTAGGATGTCGTGGTCTACTGTGTCAAAAGCTTTTCTTAGGTCAATAAAAATTCCTAGTGGATATTCCTTATTTTCCAATGCTGTGTAAAGCAGATCTAGCATTTTTATGATTGCATCATTAGTGCTTTTATTTTTCCTGAATCCAAATTGGCAGGGGTTGAGTATGTTTTGTGCCGTTATAAATGAATACAGTCTCCTGTGCACGAGTTTCTCAAAGATTTTGGATAGAAATGGTAAGTTAGATATTGGCCTATAGTTGTTTAAGTCTGTAGGGTCACCACCTTTATGTATTGGTGTAACCCTTGCCATCTTGAGTAGTTTCGGGAAGGTGCTAGTCTCTAGTGACTTGTTAAAAAGTAATGAAATAGCATGCGAAAGGACATGGGCCGCTCACTTGTACAGTAATGGTGGGACATGAGACAGATTCCCCGAGTTATTTTTAAGTGACTTTATAATCTCGGTGACTTCCGTGGGCTCAGTTGGTGCAAGATAGAAGGAATTTGGGAAATTCCCATCTAGGTAGTCCCCAGCATGGGCATTGGTATGTGGGATTTTATTGGCAAGATTAGATCCTATGGTTGAGAAGAAGTCGTTTATCTTGTTAGCTGTGTCAGTGGGATGTAGTGGTGTTTCATTAGGTTTAGTTAGGACAATATTCTTGTTTTTTCTCAGTTTGTGGGTCCCTAGAATCTGAGAGTGTTTTCCAGGTCTTTTTTTATATCTCCTATAGTGTCTGTGAATCTAGTATAGTTGTTTGGCTTTCTTTATTACTTTGGTGAGAGCTGATGAATAGTGTTTAAGAATATCTTTGTGTATTAAGCCCTGTCTATATTGCTTTTCATATTGGCATTTCTTGTCAATGGATTTCAGAATGGTGCTGGTTAGCCATGGGCAACCAAGCCGTTTGTTTGTGATCTGTTTCGTTTTTATAGGACAATGTTTGTTGTATTACCTGGAGTTTACCTGGAGAGAGTTTCGGGGGTCAACGCCCCCGCGGCCCGGTCTGTGACCAGGCCTCCTGGTGGATCAGCCCCTGATCAACCAGGCTGTTGCTGCTGGCTGCACGCAAACCAACGTACGAGCCACAGCCCGGCTGATCAGGAACTGACTTTAGGTGCTTGTCCAGTGCCAGCTTGAAGACTGCCAGGGGTCTGTTGGTAATCCCCCTTATGTGTGCTGGGAGGCAGTTGAACAGTCTCGGGCCCCTGACACTTATTGTATGGTCTCTTAACGTGCTAGTGACACCCCTGCTTTTCATTGGGGGGATGGTGCATCGTCTAAGTAATTTGTTAAGAAAAATGTCTGTCCAGTCATCAATACCATTGGCCTTGGAGAATTCTGTAGGCCAGTCAACAGTCTCTAGGTCAGCTGTGAACTTCCTTACTGAGGCCTCGTCATGGAGTCTAAATGAGACTTTGTTGTATTCAAGTGGTGGTTTACTAATGTTTGTCAGGAGGAAGGTAGGGTAGTGATCTGTAGTGCTATCTGTGATTATCCCTGATTTAAGGGGGGCTAGTATATTGGTCCATATGTGGTCTATTATGGTTGCACTTGTCTCAGTGAGCCTGGTTGGTTTAGTTATTGTTGGTATGAGAAGTGTGTTCATATTGTTGATGAAATCAGTTACAGGCTGATCATCTAGTAAGCCAAGGTTGATGTTGAAGTCTCCAGCTAAGAGAAGGTGGTGCTTATTCATTTGTCTGTTTGTTATTAGTGACTTTAATTTCTCACTGAAATTTGGGATGTTTGTGTGAGGTATCCAGTAAATGGCACCGATTGTTATAGGCGTCTTAAGGTTTTTTACAGTAAAATTAGCAAAAATGTATTCCCCATATTCATCACTAAAGCAAGTGGTGCTAATACAAGATAATTGGTTAGAGTAATAGATTGCAATACCACCCCCAACTTGGTTTGGCCTGCAGTTGTGAATTGCTGTGTATCCTGGTAGAGGGTAGATATCTATTGTGTCCTGTTTAAGCCAGGTCTCAGTAAGAATAATGCAGGAGAAGGGTGTCTTTAGTGATTCAAGGAGTGCTAGGAGGTCATCATAGTGTTTGCTTAAGGACCTGATGTTGTAGTTAAGTACTGATAGACTTTTAGCATTGTTTAGGATAGTGCTGGCTTGTGATGCTGTGTAATAAAGGCAGTTACTTTCCAATAGGTTTTGATTGGGTAATTCCTCTTCAAGGGGGGCTCCTTGGCATAGTGAAGAGGCTCTTGGTCTGAGGAATTAGACCTGTCGGTCTCCTTCCTCAGACCGAAACTAATTACCCCCCAATCCCCCCTTCCCTATACCATCCTCCCCATCCTCCCTTTTTTTTTTTTCCTTTCCTCCTCCCCACCCCTCCCTTTTGCCCTTCCTCTTTTTGACCTTTGGGATTTTTCCCACAGGCGCGCTAGTTCCTAGGTAGGGGAAAGAGTACCGGGGTCCATCCCATTCCGTTGAGGTTCTTGGCGGTGGCGTAGTTTGCCGTGGAATCTGGTGGCGTAGTTTGCCGTCGAATCTGGATTGCCTGGGGATGTCCCGATCCCTCTCCGGTATCCTGGACGGTGGCTTTGGGTGTCTTTCGGGTGAAGAGTGTATCTCTGGAAGCCACCTTTCGGATTCCGGGGTTGGTGGCCGAAGGAGGTATGCTTTGTGGCGGATATCCGGCTGCCCTCTCTTTTGTCCACCGAGGTAGCTCGGCAGATGTGAGGTTGCTATCCCGGATTGCTGGTTTACTGGCATGAAGGGTA
This sequence comes from Cherax quadricarinatus, assembly GCF_038502225.1. Classification (NCBI taxonomy): domain Eukaryota; kingdom Metazoa; phylum Arthropoda; class Malacostraca; order Decapoda; family Parastacidae; genus Cherax; species Cherax quadricarinatus. Next base: position 13,227,566 of record NC_091366.1, read on the forward strand.
GGGTATGGCACGGGTTCCATGCTGCATCTGCGCTACTTGCGGTGCTGAGGTCCTCTTGGGCACGGAGGGAGATTTCTGGCCCTTTCATTCCTCCTAGGAACTATCCCTCCCTGGTCCCCCCTTTTTTATTCTTTTTTTTTATTTTTATTTTTTCGTTTTTTTTTTCTTAAAAACAAAAAGAAAGAAGTAACCTAACCATGGAGTCCCAAATCCATGACCCCACTACCCCCGGGCCCCTTATTGTTACCGCACCCCATTCTGACCTCGCCTCATCTTTTGGCCACTCTTTGGACACTCCTAAGGCCCCTGTACCTCTTGCTGGTGCTGTTTTCTCACCCTCTTCAGGTGCCAGGGTTTCAACTGACTCCTTTGATTTGTCTGACCTCCGCTCTCCTTTGACTATGCTTCTGGCCTCTCCCTCTACGGTGTGGCGATTTTCGAATCACCAACCCGTCCCATGTCGGACCGACTCTGGTCCCACTTCTAAACGCCAACGACAATCTCCTGATGATGTTACTTCGTTACCTTCCCATTCTACTTGGAAAAGACCAACACGTCATGTGCTCCCTCTCCACACTCAGTTTCGGACCACACAATGGACTAAATTCTTTACTTTAAGACCGACTTCTTCTACTGCCTATCTTTCTGACCATAGTATTGGCAAAGCGCTCCTACGCCACGTTGGTAGAGATATTTCCTTTCATGCTCTTAAGAGTGGTACATGCATCATCACAGTCCAGAATTCTACCCAAGCTCATGATCTTTCTCTTCTTTCACATATCGATACTATTCCTATCACTATCAAAAAACATCATTCCTTCAATTCTTGTAGTGGTACTGTTATTCTGCCCCATACCATAGTCCAACAGAATTTTCAGACATGTGGCAATGACATTCTCGAACAGCTGGAACTCCAAGATCTCCCAATTCTCAAGGTAGACACTTATGTTCTTCCTGCCTGCGGGTGAAGACGTTACCCTTGCAATGTGGCTCGTTTAACTTTTGACAGCCGTGAACTCCCATCCTCTGTTTATGTAGCAGGACATCGGTTACAAGTTTGGAAGGTGATCCCTACACTGCAACAGTGTAGGAATTGCTGGCGATTTGGCCACCCAGCAAAATATTGCAGATCTATAGCCGAATGCCCAGTCTGTGGTGCCGATGACCATTCTAATACGTCTTGCAGTCGACCTCCCTCTTGCCTTAATTGTCATGAGGCTCACCCTTCGTACTCTCGCCGTTGCCAGGTCTACTTAAATGAGCGGGAAATTCGTTGCCTCAAAGAGGCAGAAGGTCTCCCTTATGCTATGGCAGTTTCTCATCTCCGCCTCCAAGGGAGACTACCCCGTGTTTCTTATTCTCGTGTTTCAAAACGTCCCCCCACTTCTGGGGTCCCATCTTCTGCAGCCTCCTCTGCGGTTGCCAGTCCCATAGTCACTCCTGTATCTAATTCTTTTGCTGTCCTGGGCTCAGACATCCCTACTTCAACACCTCAGTCTGTCCTCACTTCTTCGTGTTCTCCCTCACAAACCCCGGTATCGACAAGACCTCGTACGACACCTCCTCCCAATCGTCCCTCTACTTCTCAGAGGTCCAACAAATCTCCTTTAACCCCTCCTTCCCTTCATCCACCTCCACATTTTACCTTCCCGGTCTCTGTACCTGGGTCTTCCCCTTTCACTGGCTCCGTTACAAGTGTGGAGGTTCATCCTCCTCCGCGTACTGTGCCTTCCTCCCCTGTCCCCTCCCAAGTTTCTTCCTCTTCTGCCACCTCCCAGGTTTCTGCCTCTTCTGTCCCCTCCCACACTTCTCCAGCTCCCTCCACCCTTTCGGCTCCCCCTACCATGGTACAGTCCATTACAGTTCCGATCTTTACTCAAACTCCCCCTCCTTCCATCTCCAATATTGTCTCCCATACGATGTCTCTGAACTCCAAAACACTTGAAGCAATCTCTGAATATATTGCTGAGACCAAACCATCAATGAACACTGATCCACCCTCTGTTCCTTCTCTTTCCTCTTCTCCATCTGCGCAACTCCTTTCTTCACAGCACCCAGTTCCTTTGCTGCTTGAACGTTTTCCTTTGCCACTGCATGTGGACTTTTCTAACCCCTCTAGTCCGTAGGTACCCTTACCTGCTGACTTCAGGTATCTTTATCGTTGCCAATCATGGCCTATTTACAGTGGAATATACGTGGCCTCAGGGGTAATCAGGGAGAGCTTCAGATGTTGCTCTCCCAGTTTTCCCCTGTTGGTGTTTGCTTACAGGAACCAAAATTACACTCTGCTGTTATCTATCCCATCTCAGGCTATAATTTATTGTATTCTTCAGATCCTTTTCCTGATGGGACCTTTAATGAAAGTGCCCTTCTTCTACGCACTGATATTCCATACCATCAGCTATTTGTTCATACTTCTCTGCATGACACAGCAGCCCGTATCCACTTGCATAGGTGATATACACTCTGTTCTTTGTATCTCTCTCCTTCTCGGGCATTATCTATCCCAGATATTGCCTTTCTAGTTTTGTCATTACTGCCACCACTTCTGTTACTTGGTGATTTTAATGCCCATCATTTCCTCTGGGGGGGTCTCACTGTGATTCCCGTGGCATTCAGTTAGAGGCTTTTCTTGCTACCCACCCCCTCCATGTTTTAAATACAGGTACTCACACCCATTTTGATCCTCGGACTCATACTCTCTCTTGCATCGATCTCTCAGTCTGCTCTTCCTCTGCCGTATTAGACTTCACCTGGTCTGTTCTCCCGGATTTACATGACAGCCATCATTTCCCAATCATTCTTACTTCCCCTTCATATTCACCACCTCTTCGTAACCCACACTGGCAATTTGATCAGGCAAATTGGAACCTTTACTCACAAATGTTTTTAGTGAAGTTCCTTCTTCGTCCTCCATTGATGAGCTTTTACACCTCTTCTCGTCCTCTGTTTTAACCGCAGCTTCTCATTCTATACCCCAAACTTCGGGCAGGCATTCTCAGAAATGCGTGCCTTGGTGGTCTCCTGCTTGTGCTCATGCAGTACGTTTGAAACGTGCTGCGTGGGGCAGGTACCGGTACAATAGAACCACAGAGAGACTTCTTGATTTTAAGCAGAAGCATGTGATCGCTCGCCGTGTCATCCGTGATGCTAAACGCACTTGCTGGCGAGATTGTCTCCACCATCACCTCTGCTTCCTCTATGAGTGCAGTCTGGAAAAAAGTACGAAAACCGAGTGGTAAATATTTTCCTGACCCGGCTTCTGTTCTGCGGATTGCCGGTGTTGATATAGCAAACCCACTAGATGTTGTCAATGAAATTGGCAATCATCTGGTCCGTATTTCTCAGGGGCTCCATCTATGCCCCTCGTTTCTTTCCTCAAAGTCTGCCAGAGAATTAGCACCCTTGGGCTTTTCTTCTCTCAGAGAAGAACAGTATAATGTGCCTTTTACACTTCAGGAACTGGAGGCAACACACTCAGTTTGCCGATCATCGGCAGCTGGGCCCGACGACATTCATATTCGTATGCTACAACATTTACATCAGTCAGCCCTTGCAGTCCTATTACACCTTTTCAATCTTATTTGGTCACAAGGAGTTCTTCCACAGCTGTGGAAATCTGCCATTGTTCTCCCTTTCCGCAAACTGGGTACTACGGGACATGAAGCCTCCCACTATTGTCCCATTGCTCTTACCAGTGCAGTTTGCAAAGTGATGGAACGCCTGGTAAATAGACATTTAGTGTGGTATTTAGAGATGCACAACAGTCTCTCCACTCGTCAATATGGCTTTTGTAAGGGCCGTTCTACCATAGACCCCTTACTACACTTGGATACGTATGTTCGTAATGCCTTTGTGAATAACCACTCAGTTATTGCCATATTTTTTGACCTTGAGAAGGCATATGACATAACTTGGAGGTATATTTTGGCCCAAGCCCACTCCTTAGGCCTCCGAGGCAATTTACCATCCTTCCTTAAAAACTTTTTGACTGGTAGACACTTCCGTGTTCGGGTTAATAATGTGCTCTCTCCGGACTTTATCCAAGCTGAAGGTGTCCCCCAGGGATGTGTTCTGAGCACAACACTTTTTCTCCTTGCTATAAATGATTTGGCCTCTAGTCTTCCTTCCAATATTTGGTCATCACTCTATGTTGATGACTTCGCTATTGCCTGTGCAGGCGCTGTCACCTCATTACAGTTTCTCTCCAGCATGCGGTCGACCGTGTTTCCAATTGGGCCACCACACATGGGTTTAAATTTTCCAGTACCAAAACTCACCAAATTACTTTCACTAGACACTCTGTCATCTCCGATCATCCTTTGTACCTCTATGGTTCCCGTATCCCTGAACGTGATACAGTCAGGTTTCTAGGCCTTCTCTTTGACCGTAGGTTATCCTGGAAACCTCACATTACCTCTCTGAAGGCAACTTGTCACAGCCTGCTGAACCTTCTTAAAACCCTTGCTCTTCTTTCATGGGGAGCTGATCGTCGAACTATCCTTCGCCTACATTCCACCCTCATTTTATCGAAACTTGATTATGATGACCAGATCTATTCAGCGGCCTCTCCTGCTACCCTCTCTAGCCTTAACCCCATTCATCACCAAGGATTATGTTTATGCCTTGGTGCTTTTCGCTCTTCCCCTGTTGAGAGCCTCTATGCAGAAGCGAACGTTCCATCCTTATCCGATCGCCGTGATGCCCATTGCCTTCGCTACTATGTACGCTCTCATGATCTCCGCAATCTTTCCATTTATAGAATGGTCACCGATATTAGTAGGCATTCTTTATTTGTTCGCCACCCGTTTGCTCCGTCCCTTCTCTCTTCGCCTACATTCGCTTGTCTTCTCTTCAATTACCACCTTTTTATGTTCATGTAGTATCTCACTTTTCCCTACCCCTCTAGGAAGTTCCAGCTGTTCGAGTCTGTTCTTTCTCACTCCCTTGCTTGAAAGCCCAATTGTCTACGGTAGCTTCCCGCTCTCTTTTTCTTGGCCACTTCTACTCTCATTCTCATGCCATTGCAGTGTACACAGATGGCTCTAAGTCTTCTGACGGTGTAGGATTTGCAGTAGTGTTTCCGGACAGCTTTGTACTAGGGCATTTACTATCTTCAGCTAGTATTTTTACTGCTGAATTGTATGCCATTCTTGCAGCACTTATCCGTATTGCATCTATGCCTGTGTCATCATTTGTGGTTGTCTCAGACTCCCTTAGTGCTTTACAGGCTATACAGAAATTTGATACACCTCACCCCTTAGTCCTCCGTATCCAACTTTGGCTACGCCGCATTTTTACCAAGCATAAAGATATTGTTTTTTGTTGGGTCCCTGGTCATGTTGATGTACAGTGCAATGAACAGGCAGACACTGCTGCGCGGTCAGCAGTACATGACCTACCAGTTTCATATAGAGGTGTTCCATTTACAGACTATTTTGCTACAATAGCTACCCACCTTCACATCCGTTGGCAACAACGTTGGTTTACTCTGCTCAGTAACAAACTTCAATCTATTAAACCGAGTATAGGTTACTGACTGTCTTCTTGTCACCAGTGTCGAGGTTGGGAGACTACTCTCCCATCTTCGCATTGGCCATACTCGTCTTACTCATGGATATCTCATGGAGAGGCGCCCTGCTCCTCTGTGAGAATTGTCAGGTTCCATTATCGGTCAGCCACATTCTATTAGACTGCCCGCTTTATCAACAAGCATGCAGAATATACCTCCAACGTCGTCTTCGCTCTGCTGCTCTCTCTTTACCTTTCCTTCTCGCTGATGGACCCACCTTTCATCCGGACTCTCTCATTGACTTTTTGACAACAACTGACTTACTTCACAAACTCTGATGATACCTTCAGCCCTTTCTACCTCAATCCCTTGCTGCCCTCTACCCCCACACTATCCCCTGTCCCGCTGTTGTCTGTAACCTACTGATCATCCCTCCCCCTTCTGCCGCCCAATCCCCTCGCTTCCTTCCCTACCCTGCAGCGCTGTATAGCCCTTGTGGCTTAGCGCTTCTTTTTGATTATAATAATAATTTACATGAAGTTCCCTTCACTCTCAGTATTATATGATAGGTGTTACAACTACAGTATTGAACAATCATCCTGCTTCACTGGGTGATGTTGCTGAAGGGCTCTTCATCCACGAAATTGGAGCTACCTTGCCTTTCCTTAGATCATTCCTCGCTGTAGCCCCTCTTCTAAAATATGGTTTTAACTATATTATCTTAATGTTTAAATGGGTCAAGGGATAAGCCAGTGGAAGGCCTCAGTCAGATGACCAAAAGCTCTAACAGTGGGTCATCCTATGGCTACAACTCGCGTCAGGAAACACTTGTCATGATTCCTGACCAATCTTACCTAACATACATCCCTTCCCATTTCCCAAGGATTTTATGACCTTTATGAGTCTGGCGCTTCTCCGTGAATATAGTATATGTACGGCAGTCTTAAGAGTCTCCTAAGTATCCCCGTCCTCTAATAACATACTGATTTTTCCACTATAATCTACCTTGTTCATAATTACTATCGCATTTGCTTGGTCTGCTTCGTAAGGTGAAGTCTGGAATCTTTACTTAATTCATGGTATAACTTAACAAATCTTTGATGACAATTGTGTTTGCAGCACAAGTGATTTGCTAAGTTATATCATGAATTAAGTAAAGATCCTGGACTTCACCTAACGAAAAAGACAAAGCAAATGCGATAGTAATTACGGACAAGGTAGAATATATTGGAAAAATGAATATGTTATTAGAAGAGAGCGGAACTTACGTGCCTCTTAAGTAAACAAAGTTACCTTGAGGTTCATTATTATGTGCACGAGGAAGAGATAACCCCACAAGTCATAGAGCGCCCGTCTTAACCTTTTTAAAATAATGTTCAAAAAAGAAATGCAAATATTATAGTATCCCCTTGTTTTTGTGTCAATGATCACTAAGTACAAGAATGGTGTTCTCAGTATTGGATTTCTTTTCATTTTTTTAAACGACAAAATATAATCAAAGACATACAGATAAGGAATAAAACGTTACTTAGTTTTGACATGATATCATTGTTCACCACTGTGACCACCACTCACACCTTCATGTGAAAATTTATAATACTCAATTTACCCTTACATGCACAAAATTTCCTTGACGCAATTGAATTGTGTCAATTGCTTTTGTTTGAAAATTCCATTGATAAGCAGTCTTTTTGCTTGGTTATGAATTCACCCCCTTATTGTTGTTATGGGCAGCCTATACCAGGAACATCTGAACGACGGGAGATTGAAAATTCACATCCCATAAAATGTGACATGGCTAAGATACGTCGATAATATCCTAGTCATTGGCCCCTGTTGCCTCAACACTCAGAATCTCCTCAACAACTTAAGTTCGGTGGAACTTTCCATCAATTTTTACTAATGAAGAAAAAACTGACGGAGTCTCTCCCTAGACGTGCCGATTCAAAAAGATGCGATAAACTTGATTTCAAATTCTACCGCAAAGTCGATCGATAAAAATGACCCGCATTATCTTTCACATCACGACGATAGAACCAACTGACAAAGTCCCTGGTGAACGAAATGTCTTCACAATAAAATGGCATAACCCACAGTAAGCCTTATTTACACGTTGTCAGCATACCCTACCATTGTGATACCATACCTAAAGAACCAAATTTGAGAACCTCAACGACTGGGTCAGTGAACGAGACTACCCTGATACCCAACACCTTAACAAAGATCAAAGTCAGGTTCACAGAAATTCCCACGACCCAACAAGCAGTTCGGGAAGAATACACATCTACTACTATATCAAACAAAGGAACGTCGAAATTGAGCTACGCTGTACGCTGTGGTCAGTGGTCACGTGCAGTCATACCTGCCTAAGCTCTTGGGAGTTAGCGTGGGCTGTTACAAAGCACCATGGCTTGTTGTAGTGTTTTAGAATCTCAGGTTAAAGTGTTGAAGAAGGCGATTCTACTTCTTCAGGATGAAAATAGGAAGCTGAAGCTTCGCATAGATGAGTTTGGGAGTGTGAGAAGGATTTAGCTGGTAAGGAGGAAATGGTCACCAGCAGTGATGGTGGCAGCCACTTTAAGTAGCAAATGGTTCACAGTTCAGGAAGAAGATGAGAGTTAATAGAGAAGATGTGAAGGTAGGAAATCGATTCTCTGTTCTCCAAGACGAGTGTACTTCAGTGGTTAGTGAGGTTGAAAGTACCACTGATTCCCCTGCTAATCAAGGTAAGAATATTTTAATAGTAGGCGATTCTCGGGTAAGATATATGGACCGTGCATTTTGTAACAGAGACAGAAAAGTCAGACAGTGTGTGTCTTCCAGGAGCTGGTGTTGGTGACATAGTCAGCAGGTTGGATAATATTATGGCAGGTAATGGGAACAAGCCCATTATCTGTCTTAGTGCTGGGGGTAATGACATTAGGAAGGGCAGGAGAGAGGAGCTGCTGGATAAGTACAGGTCAGCCATAGAAGTAGTTAGGTCTAAGGGAGGGATCCCAGTCATATCTAGCATCTTGCCTAGAAAGGGAGTGGGCAATGAATGGATGTCTAGGGCAATTTGTAGAAATTGCTGGCTAGACAGGTACTGCAAGGAACTTGCAATCCCATTCAATGATAACTGGGACCTATTCTTTGGCAAACATGATATGTATGCAAGGGATGGGGTTCATCTCTCTGGGGATGGAGTGGTTGCACTAGCCAATTCGATTGAGAGGGTAATTGATGACTTGTCTAGGAATTTAAACTGATAGATTGTAGAGGCATGGGTGTTTGTGGGAAACAATCAGGCTGCAGCATTAGGGTTAAAAACAGCATTTATTACTGGGATACCTCAGGGATATGTTTAAAAGACAATATTCAAAATAAAGTTGCTAGTAATGGCAAATTAACTGATCAACAGAGAGAGATAGTGGAGGGCAACGAGTGACTAGCTCCCATAAATAGTAGGAGTCTAAGAAATAAGATAGATGAGCTAAGATTACTTGCAAGTGTAGGTAATATAGATATTATTGGTATAACAGAGACCTGGTTCAACCTGAAAGATAGAGAAATGCCTTCTGAATGCAACATACAGGGTTATAAACTATTCCACACTGATAGGGTCAACAGGAAGGGTGGTGGAGTGGCGATGTATGTCAGAGAAAATTTAAATTGTCTTAGACATGATATAAGATTAGAAACATCGAACACAGAATCTGTTTGGCTACAGTTTCTCGAGGGACGTGAAAAATTAATTTTGGGTGTGATTTATAGGGCCCCAAACCTTGATAGGGAGTGCAGTAAGCTGTTATGGGACGAAATTCATAAGGCATCTAGATATGAAAATGTTGTGATAATGGAAGATTTTAACTTTAGACAAATTGATTGGAACAATATGACAGGAAATCTTGTCTAGTGATTTCTTGATATGGTTTAGGATTGCTTTTTAGAACATGTGACAGAACCAACTAGAGGAAACAATCTGCTTGACTTGGTTCTTGCCAACAAAGATTCACTAATTAATAATCGTGAGGTTAATGATGAGCTTGGGGAAAGTGATCACAAATCACTTAGTTTCAATATATCATGGAACTACCTAGACAATTGCAATCAAATCTCTGTCCCAGATTTTCGCTTGGCCCACTTCATGGGACTGAAAAATTACCTGGGTGGGCTAAATTGAGATTTCCTGATTATGGGTCAGGTAGGTGATCTTGGTTGCCAATATGACATTTTCCAGAACATAGTTCTAGCTGCCCAGACAACTTTTGTTCCGAGTAGGGAAATTAGATCTAACAAAAATGATCCCAAATGGATGAACAATAGATTAAAACATCTCACTGGTCAAAAGTGAGGCATATATATGCGTATCAAAAGAGGGGATGGGCAGTTAAGAAATCAATATATTCAGTTAGAGAGAGAAATAAAGAAAGGAATAAGAAAAGCAAAAAGGGATTATGAGGCTAAGGTCGCAAGGGATTTAAAGACTAACCCAAAAGGGTTCTTTCAGGTATACAGAAGTAAGATTAGGGACAAGATAAGCCCACTTAAGAGTAACTCTGGTCAGATCACTGACATGATAAGGATGTGTGTGAAATTCTCAATACCTACTTCCTCTCAGTTTTCACCCAGGAAAATACTAGCGATATTCCTGAAATAATAGATTATGTAGAACAGGATGATAATAAACTATGTACGATTGCGGTAACTAGTGACATGGTCCTCAGACAAATAGAGAAACTAAAACCTAACAAATCCCCAGGCCCTGATGAATTGTTTGCAAGGGTGTTAAAGGAACGTAAAGAGGAACTTAGCATACCTTTGGCTAATCTTTTTAACATATCACTACAAACTGGCATAGTGCCTGATAAGTGGAAAATGGCAAATGTAATACCTATTTACAAGGCAGGTGACAGGTCCTTGGCTTCGAACTATAGACCAATAAGCCTTACCTCCACAGTGGGAAAATTTATGGAATCGATAATTGCCGAAGCAATTCGTAGCCATCTTAATAGGTACAGTTTGATTAATGAATCTCAACACGGTTTTACAAAGGGGCGTTCCTGTCTTACGAATTTACTAACTTTTTTCACTAAGGTGTTTGAGGAGGTAGATTATGGTAATGAATATGATATTGTGTATATGAACTTCAGTAAGGCTTTCGACAGAGTTCCACACCAGAGGCTATTGAGGAAACTTAAGGCACAGGGAATAGGAGAAATTTTTTCCTGGGTAGAGGCATGGCTGACAAATAGGCAGCAGAGAGTTTGCATAAATGGGGAGAAATCAGAATGGGGGCACGTCACAAGCGGTGTTCCTCAGGAGTCAGTGTTGGGCCCGTTGTTGTTCACAATTTACATAAACGACATAGATGAGGGAATAAATAGCGACATAAACAAATTTGCTGATGACACCAAAATAGGCCGTCCAATTCATTCTAATGAGGACACTAGAGCACTCCAGGGTGATTTGAATAGACTGATGCAATGGTCGGAGAAGTGGCAGATGCAGTTTAATATTGACAAATGCAAAGTTCTAAATGTTGGACAGGTAAATAACCATGCCACATAAGAACATAAGAACATAAGAACGAAGGAACACTGCAGAAGGCCTACTGGCCCATGCGAGGCAGGTCCAAGTCCCTACCGGCTTAAGCCAATGCACCCAACCTAGTCAGGTCAGGTCACATTGACTCAAGGGAGGAACACGGCAACCGACCTGGTAGCACAAGCTATCAGGTCTAACTCACACCCACCCACATCTACTCATGTATTTATCCAACCTATTTTTAAAGCTACACAACGTTCTGGCCTCTATAACGGTACTTGGGAGTTTGTTCCACTCATCCACAACTCTATTACCAAACCAGTACTTTCCTATATCCCTCCTGAATCTGAATTTTTCCAACTTAAAACCATTGCTGCGAGTCCTGTCTAGGCTAGATATTATCAGCACACTATTTACATCCCCTTTATTTATTCCTGTCTTCCACTTATAAACCTCAATCATATCCCCCCTAATTCTACGTCTTTCTAGAGAGTGCAGTTTCAGGGCCCTTAGTCTATCCTCATAGGGAAGGTTTCTGATACATGGGATCATCTTTGTCATCCTCCTTTGTACATTTTCCAGAGAATTTATATCCATTCTGTAATACGGTGACCAAAACTGTGCAGCATAATCTAAATGAGGCCTAACCAAGGATGTATAGAGTTGAAGAACAACCTGAGGACTCCTATTATTTATGCTTCTTGATATGAAGCCAAGGATTCTATTAGCTTTATTGCGAACACTTATGCACTGTTGTCTTGGTTTCAGATTACTGCTAACCAGAACTCCTAAATCTTTTTCGCAATCCGTAATATTAAGATCTACATTATTTAGTTTATATGTGGCATGGTTATTGTCCTGTCCAACATTTAGAACTTTGCATTTGTCTATATTAAACTGCATCTGCCACTTCTCCGACCACTGCATCAGTCTATTCAAATCTTCCTGGAGTGCTCGAATGTCCTCGTCAGAATGAATTCGACGGCCTATTTTGGTGTCATCGGCAAACTTGCCGATGTCGCTCTTTATGCCCTCATCTATGTCGTTTATGTAGATTGTGAACAGCAGGGGGCCCAACACTGACCCCTGTGGAACACCGCTCGTGACGCTTCCCCACTCTGATTTCTCCCCATTTATGCAAACTCTCTGCTGCCTATTTGTCAACCATGCCTCTATCCAGGAAAAAATTTCTCCTCCTATTCCATGTGCTTTAATTTTCCTCAATAGTCTCTGATGTGGGACCCTGTCAAAAGCCTTACTGAAGTCCATATACACACTATCATATTCGTTACCATGATCTACCTCCTCAAATACCTTAGTGAAAAAAGTTAATAAATTCGTAAGGCAGGAACGTCCCTTTGTAAAACCATGCTGAGATTCGTTGATTAATTTATGCTTTTCAAGGTGGCTACGAACTGCCTCGGCAATTATTGATTCCATAAATTTTCCCACTATGGAGGTTAGGCTTATTGGTCTATAGTTCGAAGCTAAGGACCTGTCACCTGTTTTGAAAATAGGTATCACATTTGCCATTTTCCACTTATCTGGCACCATGCCAGTTTGTAGTGATATGTTGAAAAGATTAGCCAAAGGTGTGCTAAGCTCCTCTTTACATTCCTTTAGAACCCTTGCATACAGTTCATCAGGGCCTGGGGATTTGTTAGGTTTTAATTTATCTATTTGCCTAAGGACCATGTCACTTGTGACCCTAATAGTGCACAGTTTATTATCGTCCTGTTCTACATAATTTATCATTACTGGAATATCACTGGTATCCTCCTGTGTAAAAACTGAGAGGAAGTATGTGTTAAAAATTCTACACATTTCCTTATCACTGTCAGTGAGCTGACCCGAGGAACTTTTGAGTGGGCCTATCTTGTCCCTGATCTTACTTCTGTATACCTGAAAGAATCCTTTTGGGTTAGTCTTCGATTCTCTTGCAACTTTAACCTCATAATCTCTTTTTGCTTTTCTAATTCCCTTTTTTATTTCTCTCTTTAACTGAATATATCGATTTCTTAATTGCCCCTCTCCTCTTTTGATTTGCCTATATATGCCTCTCTTTTGACCAATCAGATATTTTAATCTATTGTTCATCCATTTAGGATCATTTTTGTTTGATCTGATTTCCCTATTTGGAACATAATTTGACTGAGCAGCTAGAACTATGCCCTGGAAAGCATCATATCGGCAACCATCACCACCTACCTGACCCCTAGTCAGGTCATTCCAGTTCAGCCCACCTAAGTAATTTTTCAGTCCTATGAAATCAGCCAAGCGAAAGTCAGGGACGGAGACTTGATTGCCATTATTAGGGGAATTCCATGATATGTTAAAACTGAGTGATTTGTGATCACTCTCCCCAAGCTCATCATTAACCTCAAGATCATTAATTAGTGTTTCCCTACTGGCAAGAACCAAGTCAAGGAGGTTATTTCCCCTAGTTGGCTCTGTCACAAACTGTTTTAAAAAACAATCCTGGATCGTATCAAGAAAGTCACCCGACTCTAAATTTCCTGTCAAATTGCTCCAGTCAATCTGTCTATAGTTGAAATCTCCCATTAGCACAACATTTTCGTATGTAGATGCCTTACGAATTTCGTCCCATAGAAGTTTACTGCACTCCCTATCAAGATTTGGGGCCCTGTAAATCACACCCAAAATTAGTTTTTCTCGGCCCTCGAGAAGCTGTAACCAAACAGATTCAGTGGCTGACGCTTCTAATTTAATATCTTGTCTAACACAACAATTTAAATTGTCTCTGACATACATCGCTACTCCACCACCTTTCCTGTTGACCCTGTCAGTGTGGAATAATTTATAGCCTTGTATGTGACATTCAGATGGCATCTCTCTATCTTTCAGATTGAGCCAGGTCTCTGTTATAGCAATAATATCTATGTTTCCTGCACTTGCAATTAATCTTAGCTCATCTATCTTATTTCTAACACTCCTGCTATTAGTATAGTAAACCTTAAGGGAGCTAGTCCCTTGCTGCCCTCTGCTGTCCCCCTTTGTTTTCTGACCTGTTCTATTGTCTTTATTTATAACTTCATGCTGAATGCCTTTTATACATTTACTGTTTCCAACCCTAGTGTTGCAACCTGCTTGTTTCCCACACACACCCATACCTCTATCTTCCATCAGTTTAAAATCATAGGCATTTCACCAATGGCCTTCTCAATCGAGTCTGCAAGTGCTACCACCCCTGCCCCAGAGAGATGAACCCCATCCCTTGCATACATATCATGTTTGCCATAAAAGTTGTTCCAGTTGTCAATGAATGGGATTGCAAGTTCCTTGCAGTATCTGTCTAGCCAGCAATTTACACCAATTGCCCTAGACAACCATTCATTTCCTACTCCCCTTCTAGGCAAGATGCTACATATGATTGGGATCCCTCCCTTAGACTTAATGAAATCTATAGCTGACCTGTACTTATCTAGCAGCTCTTCTCTCCTACCCTTCCCAATATCATTTCCACCAGCACTGAGACAGATAATGGGCTTGTTCCCATTACCTGACATGATATTATCCAGTCTGTTGACAATGTCCCCAACACCAGCTCCAGGGAAGCACACTCTATCTCTCATCTTCTTATTCCTATTACAAAAAGCACGGTCAACATATCTTACCTGAGAGTCACCAACCACAAGAATGCGCTTACCTTCATTAGCAGGGGCAGTAGTACCCTTACCTTCACTGGCCACTGAAGTACATTCATCCTGGAGAACAGAGAAGCGATTTCCTACCTTCACTCTTAACTTTCCTTACTCTGATGCGCCTCCCATTACTGTGAACAACTCGCCACTTGTAGCAGGTGCTGGGCTGCACCTCACTGCTGGTACCCGTTGCTACCTCCCCACCTACAGCCTCCTCACAGTGAGAGACAGACTGCACCTCACTGCTAGAAGCCTCATTCCCCACATCTCCAACCACCTCACACTCTCTCCCAGGCCCATTGAGGTGGACCTTCAGCCTCCTAATCTCCTCCTGGAGAAGCAAGACCTCCTCCTTCAACTCTCCAAACTCAGTTTTTAAAACACTGCAGAAGCAAGCCATGCTTTGTAACCGTCCACGCTAATCCCCAAAGCAGCTCAGGGTCTGTGACCTCACGTGACGACTGACCACTAAATAATGTAGATCTTAATACTACTACTTGCGAAAAGGATTTAGGAGTTCTGGTTAGCAGTAATCTAAAACCAAGGCAACAGTGCATTAGTGTTCGCAATAAAGCTAACAGAATCCTTGGCTTCATATCTAGAAATATAAATAATAGAAGTCCTCAGGTTGTTCTTCAACTCTATATATCCTTGGTTAGGCCTCATTTAGACTATGCTGCTCAGTTCTGGTCACCGTATTACAGAATGGATATAAATGCTCTGTAAAACGTACAAAGGAGGATGACAAAGATGATCCCATGTATCAGAAATCTTCCCTATGAGGATAGACTGAGGGCCCTGAATCTGCACTCTCTCGAAAGGCGTAGAATTAGGGGGGATATGATCTCGGTGTATAAATGGAAAACAGGAATAAATAAAGGGGATGTAAATAGCGTGCTGAAAATTTCCAGCCAAGACAGAACTCGCAACAATGGTTTCAAGTTGGAAAAATTCAGATTCAGAAAGGATATAGGAAAGCACTGGTTTGGTAATAGAGTTGTGGATGAGTGGAATAAACTCCCGAGTGCAGTTATTCAGGCCAAAACGTTGTGTAGTTTTAAAAATAGGTTAGATAAATACATGAGTGGGTTTGGGTGGGTGTGAGTTGGACCTCACTAGCTTGTGCTGCTGGGTCTGGCGTCGTGCTCCTTCCTTGAGTGGGGGTGACCAGGCTGGGTGGGTCATTGGGCTAATCCGGGGGGGGGGTCATTGCGTTTATCCGGGGGAGGGACATGGACCTGCTCCGTATGGGTCAGTAGGCCTGTTGCAGTGCTCCTTCTTTCTTATGGTGCCATCGAACCCAAGCTGTACCATCACAATCATGTTACCAAGGACTGCCCACTCTAGGATAAGAAGAAATGTTCCAATTGTGGTAATGAGGGCCTCACCTTCCGTGAATGTTTGTCTATTAGCCAGCCAAAATTCCTGAACTACAAAGACAACAGATATTAGAAGACGAGGGAACTTACGTGCCCCTTAAGGGCAGATTTCAGGAACCTCAGCAAGGGTATCTTTTTTTTTTTCAAGCACACCTTTCTAAAATATAACGTTTTTTGTGCGTGACCTAATTTATGTCTGCATAAGTAACTCATTACGACTGTAACTAGATATAACATGTATATAGTTTACCATTGTAACTTGCTAAACTATCAAAACTTTGGGGCCCAGTCCCTGGACCCATTATGTACCTCTGTAATCTTTTGACTACCACCCACACCATTAGTATGGGATGCACAATACAGATATTAAAATAGCTGGCAAATTTAAGGGCAGTTTTTAGTAACCTCAGCAAGGGAGAAAAGCCCATTCTGGAATATGCAGTGCCAGTATGGAACCCGTATCTTATAAAGAATATCAAGAAACTGGGAAAAGTACAAAGGTTTGCTACGAGACTAGTCCCAGAGCTGAGGGATATCAACTATGAAGAAAGCCTAGAGCAGCTAAACCTGACGACACTAGACAGACGGCCCAGCGGTGACATGCTTGCAACGTACAAAATACTGAGAGGAATAGACAAGATGGAGAGGGCAAGTCTGAGAGGCGGGTCTCGGGTACAGAAGGGCACAGCTGGAAGTTAAAAGCACAGATTATTTAAGGTGATGTTAAGAAATACTTCTTTAGTTTTAGAGAGGTCAAAAAGTGGAACGACCTAGACAGTGAAGTCGTAGAAGCAGAATCCAGGTATGACACGGGTTCACGTAGCCAGGAGTGAAACCCAGTAGTAGCCAGCGGGAAGGTGCAGCAAGGAGCCGAGACTCGACTCCTGCAACCATAAACAGTTCCTTGTTCTACCTGCCAGCCAGTACACACGACGTGCCCTCGTATCCTCAGCAGCTGCGTCAAGCCCTGGCACGCTCTCCGACTAAAGTATTCGTTCAAGAGCTGTGCTTGGCCTGTCCCCATTTCAAGGCTAACCCTTATATTATTATTATAATCAAAAAGAAGCGCTAAGCCACAAGGACTATACAGCACTAACCCTTATAGTACATTGTCCTGTATGATTTGTCATGTGTAGAGTTTGTCTGCACCACATCATCTACTTTATTCCGCTTGTTTACCACCATATAAATGAAGAAATATATCCTAACATCACTGGGGATAACCCGTGTTCTTACATCGCTTGTCTGGTTTTTATTTCTAAACAATTGTCTCAGCTCTGTCAAAGCGTCTCGAGTACCTTATACGTCGTTATCGTATCTTCCCTACTCCTCCTCTCTTCCAAGGATGTCAGGTTTTATTCTTTAAGACTCATAACACAACCTTCACAGTTCTGGAACCAGCCTGGTTGCCAATAATTACATGCTTAAACACGCCTGTTGGAGGCTCGACCTCCTACAAATTTAAACTTCCTTCACACCCTCCTCTCATTATCTTTGTAACTTGTTCAGCTATCAAAACTTGGCGGTCCAGTCCCTGGACCCATCATGTACCTCTGTAATCTTTTGACTACCGCCCACAGGATGGGTATGGTGTGACTACCGCCCACAGGATGGGTATGGTGTGACTACCACTCACAGGATGGGTATGGTGTGACTACCACTCACAGGATGGGTACGGTGTGACTACCACTCACAGGATGGGTACGGTGTGACTACCACTCACAGGATGGGTATGGTGTGACTACCGCCCACAGGATGGGTATGGTGTGACTACCGCCCACAGGATGGGTATGGTGTGACTACCGCCCAAAGGATGGGTATGGTGTGACTACCGCCCACAGGATGGGTATGGTGTGACTACCGCCCAAAGGATGGGTATGGTGTGACTACCGCCCACAGGATGGGTATGGTGTGACTACCGCCCACAGGATGGGTATGGTGTGACTACCACTCACAGGATGGGTATGGGGTGACTACCACCCACAGGATGGGTATGGTGTGACTACCACTCACAGGATGGGTATGGGGTGACTACCACCCACAGGATGGGTATGGTGTGACTACCACTCACAGAATGGGTATGGGGTGACTACCAATCACAGGATGGGTATGGTGTGACTACCACCCACAGGATGGGTATGGTGTGACTACCACTCACAGGATGGGTATGGTGTGACTACCACTCACAGGATGGGTATGGGGTGAATACCACTCACAGCATGGGTATGGTGTGACTACCACTCACAGGATGGGTATGGGGTGACTACCACTCACAGGATGGGTATGGTGTGACTACCACTCACAGGATGGGTATGGTGTGACTACCACCCATAGGATGGGTATGGTGTGACTACCACCCACAGGATGGGTATGGGGTGACTACCACCCACAGGATGGGTATGGTGCGACTACCACTCACAGGATGGGTATGGTGTGACTACCACTCACAGGATGGGTATGGTGTGACTACCACTCACAGGATGGGTATGGTGTGACTACCACTCACAGGATGGGTATGGTGTGACTACCACCCACAGGATGGGTATGGTGTGACAACCACTCACAGGATGGGTATGGTGTGACTACCACTCACAGGATGGGTATAGTGTGACTACCGCCCACAGGATGGGTATGGTGTGACTACCACTCACAGGATGGGTATGGTGTAACTACCACCCACAGGATGGGTATGGTGTGACTACCACTCACAGGATGGGTATGGGGTGACTACCACTCACAGGATGGGTATGGGTAACTACCACCCACAGGATGGGTATGGTGTGAATACCACTCACAGGATGGGTATGGGGTGACTACCACCCACAGGATGGGTATGGTGTGACTACCACTCACAGGATGGGTATGGGGTGAGTACCACTCACAGGATGGGTATGGTGTGACTACCACTCACAGGATGGGTATGGTGTGACTACCACTCACAGGATGGGTATGGTGTGACTACCGCCCACAGGATGGGTATGGTGTGACTACCACTCACAGGATGGGTATGGGGTGACTACCACCCACAGGATGGGTATGGTGTGACTACCACTCACAGGATGGGTATGGTGTGACTACCACTCACAGGATGGGTATAGTGTGACTACCACCCACAGGATGGGTATGGTGTGACTACCACTCACAGGATAGGTATGGGGTGACTACCACTCACAGGATGGGTATGGGGTGACTACCACCCACAGGATGGGTATGGTGTGACTACCACTCACAGGATGGGTATGGGGTGACTACCACCCACAGGATGGGTATGGTGTGACTACCACTCACAGAATGGGTATGGGGTGACTACCACTCACAGGATGGGTATGGTGTGACTACCACCCACAGGATGGGTATGGTGTGACTACCACTCACAGGATGGGTATGGTGTGACTACCACTCACAGGATGGGTATGGTGTGACTACCACTCACAGGATGGGTATGGGGTGAATACCACTCACAGGATGGGTATGGTGTGACTACCACTCACAAGATGGGTATGGTGTGACTACCACTCACAGGATGGGTATGGTGTGACTACCACTCACAGGATGGGTATGGGGTGACTACCACTCACAGGATGGGTATGGGGTGACTACCACCCACAGGATGGGTATGGTGTGACTACCACTCACAGGATGGGTATGGTGTGACTACCACTCACAGGATGGGTATGGTGTGACTACCACCCACAGGATGGGTATGGTGTGACTACCACTCACAGGATGGGTATGGGGTGACTACCACCCACAGGATGGGTATGGGGTGACTGCCACCCACAGGATGGGTATGGAATGACTACCACTCACAGGATGGGAATGGGGTGACTACCACCCACAGTTTGGGTATGGGGTGAGTACCACTCACAGAATGGGTATGGGGTGACTGCCACTACAGGACTGGTATAGGGTGACTACCACCCACAGGATGGGTATGGGGTGACTACCACCCAGAGTATGGGTATGGGGTGACTGCCACCAACAGGATGGGTATGGTGTGAATACCACTCACAGGATGGGTATGGTGTGACTACCACTCACAGGATGGGTATGGTGTGACTACCACTCACAAGATGGGTATGGTGTGACTACCACTCACAGGATGGGTATGGTGTGACTACCACTCACAGGATGGGTATGGGGTGAATACCACTCACAGGATGGGTATGGTGTGACTACCACTCACAGGATGGGTATGGGGTGACTACCACTCACAGGATGGGTATGGTGTGACTACCACTCACAGGATGGGTATGGTGTGACTACCACTCACAGGATGGGTATGGTGTGACTACCACCCATAGGATGGGTATGGTGTGACTACCACCCACAGGATGGGTATGGTGTGACTACCACTCACAGACTCACAGAATGGGTATGGGGTGACTACCACTCACAGGATGGGTATGGTGTGACTACCACTCACAGGATGAGTATGGTGTGACTACCACTCACAGGATGGGTATGGGGTGAATACCACTCACAGGATGGGTATGGTGTGACTACCACTCACAGGATGGGTATGGGGTGACTACCACTCACAGGATGGGTATGGGGTGACTACCACCCACAGGATGGGTATGGTGTGACTACCACTCACAGGATAGGTATGGGGTGACTACCACCCACAGGATGGGTATGGTGTGACTACCACTCACAGAATGGGTATGGGGTGACTACCACTCACAGGATGGGTATGGTGTGGCTACCACCCACAGGATGGGTATGGTGTGATTACCACTCACAGGATGGGTATGGTGTGACTACCACTCACAGGATGGGTATGGTGTGACTACCACTCACAGGATGGGTATGGGGTGAATACCACTCACAGGATGGGTATGGTGTGACTACCACTCACAGGATGGGTATGGGGTGACTACCACTCACAGGATGGGTATGGTGTGACTACCACTCACAGGATGGGTATGGTGTGACTACCACCCATAGGATGGGTATGGTGTGACTACCACCCACAGGATGGGTATGGGGTGACTACCACCCACAGGATGGGTATGGTGCGACTACCACTCACAGGATGGGTATGGTGTGACTACCACTCACAGGATGGGTATGGTGTGACTACCACTCACAGGATGGGTATGGTTTGACTACCACTCACAAGATGGGTATGGTGTGACTACCACTCACAGGATGGGTATGGTGTGACTTCCACTCACAGGATGGGTATGGGGTGAATACCACTCACAGGATGGGTATGGTGTGACTACCACTCACAGGATGGGTATGGGGTGACTACCACTCACAGGATGGGTATGGTGTGACTACCACTCACAGGATGGGTATGGTGTGACTACCACCCATAGGATGGGTATGGTGTGACTACCACCCACAGGATGGGTATGGTGTGACTACCACTCACAGACTCACAGAATGGGTATGGAGTGACTACCACTCACAGGATGGGTATGGTGTGACTACCACTCACAGGATGGGTATGGTGTGACTACCACTCACAGGATGGGTATGGGGTGAATACCACTCACAGGATGGGTATGGTGTGAATACCACTCACAGGATGGGTATGGGGTGACTACCATTCACAGGATGGGTATGGGGTGACTACCACCCACAGGATGGGTATGGTGTGACTACCACTCACAGGATAGGTATGGGGTGACTACCACCCACAGGATGGGTATGGTGTGACTACCACTCACAGAATGGGTATGGGGTGACTACCACTCACAGGATGGGTTTGGTGTGACTACCGCTCACAGGATGGGTATGGGGTGACTACCACTCACAGGATGGGTATGGTGTGACTACCACTCACAGGATGGGTATGGGGTGACTACCACTCACAGGATGGGTATGGCGTGAATACCACTCACAGGATGGGTATGGGGTGACTACCACTCACAGGATGGGTATGGTGTGACTACCACTCACAGGATGGGTATGGGGTGACTACCACTCACAGGATGGGTATGGTGTGACTACCACTCACAGGATGGGTATGGGGTGACTACCACTCACAGGATGGGTATGGTGTGACTACCACTCACAGGATGGGTATGGGGTGACTACCACTCACAGGATGGGTATGGGGTGACTACCACTCACAGGATGGGTATGGTGTGACTACCACTCACAGGATGGGTATGGGGTGACTACCACCCACAGTATGGGTATGGTTGACTACCACCCACAGGATGGGTATGGTGTGACTACCACAAACAGGATGGGTATGGGGTGACTACCACTCACATAATGGGTATAGGGTGACTACCGCTCACAGGATGGGTATATTGTGACTACCACCAACAGGAAGGGGATGGGGTGACTACCACTCACAGGATGGGTATGGTGTGACTACCACTCACAGGATGGGTATGGGGTGACTACCACTCACAGGATGGGTATGGTGTGACTACCACTCACAGGATGGGTATGGGGTGACTACCACCCACAGGATGGGTATGGGGTGACTACCACCCACAGGATGGGTATGGTGTGACTACCACCCACAGGATGGGTATGGGGTGACTACCACTCACAGGATGGGTATAGTGTGACTACCACTCACAGGATGGGTATGGTGTGACTACCACTCACAGGATGGGTATGGTGTGACTACCACTCACAGGATGGGTATGGTGTGACTACCACTCACAGGATGGGTATGGTGTGACTACCACTCACAGGATGGGTATAGTGTGACTACCACTCACAGGATGGGTATAGTGTGACTACCACTCACAGGATGGGTATGGTGTGACTACCACTCACAGGATGGGTATGGTGTGACTACCACTCACAGGATGGGTATGGTGTGACTACCACTCACAGGATGGGTATGGTGTGACTACCACTCACAGGATGGGTATGGTGTGACTACCACTCACAGGATGGGTATGGTGTGACTACCACTCACAGGATGGGTATGGTGTGACTACCACTCACAGGATGGATATAGTGTGACTACCACTCACAGGATGGGTATAGTGTGACTACCACTCACAGGATGGGTATGGTGTGACTACCACTCACAGGATGGGTATGGTGTGACTACCACTCACAGGATGGGTATGGTGTGACTACCACTCACAGGATGGGTATGGTGTGACTATCACTCACAGGATGGGTATGGGGTGAATAACCTTCTTCCAACCCTTCCTGGGACGACCTCTTCATCTGCTCTTTACTCACTCCTGGTAATGGTATTCTGCTCCATCATCTCTTAATACCTAAAACACCTTATCAACCCCTCTTCTGTACTCTAAATCATATCTTTGGTAACCTATCACTATCTTCAAATTTCTACGGGTCCCCCCCCCTTTTTTTTGAGTGAGGGCTCTGTCCTCTTTCGAGTTCCCCCTTTTTTTCGAGAACCTCCTCCTCAACCCCCGTTTTTTTTTGGGGGTACCCCCTACTCCCCCCTCGTTCCTCACCTTCTACTCCTGGATCCCTCCGGCTCCTCGTGTCAAGTTTGGGGGCTACCAATTGTTTTAATATATATATATATATATATATATATATATATATATATATATATATATATATATATATATATATATATATATATCGGAGGGTGCTCTCCAACTCCTCGGATCAAGTTCATCATGATTGTTTCGGACGGGAGTAAATTAAGTGCGACTTTCTTTGATTTAGGCGTAAATATGAATTTGTTTATTGATTCACATCTGATTTATAAAAATATTGAAGTGTAAAACTTGTGTTATCTCAGGTTTATATTTGTTATGTAAACTTAAGTATGTAAACCTCTTGATACAACCTAATAACTTACTGGTGTTTAACTGAGATCTAGCAGATAAAAACACTCTTATGAATCAGGTACATTAAGTCTAAATTTGTTTATGCTTAAATCTAGGAAGTTGCAATTCATTTACTCCAGTCTGACACAATCATGGTGAAGCTGATCCGAGGAATTGGAGCGCACCAGGCGAGATATATCATTAATACACAAAAACTGGCAACCTCCAAACTTGAGGCGAGGAGCGGGAGCGATCCAGGAGTAGGAGAGGGTGAGGAAGGAGGGGGGAGTAGGGAGTACCCCAAAAAACTGCGGGTTGAGAAGGGGGGCTCTCGAAAAAAGGGGAAACTCGAAAGGGGGCCGGAGCTCCCACTCAAAATAGGGGCAGAGCCCCCCCCCACACTACTAGCATGTAAGATGACAGGTATAATATCTTATAAACTTGTATTTATATTTATAGTTTAGATTAATATCTGTCTTATGTACCTCATAACTAACCTGTGGGCGGCTGCTGACAGTCTACACTCATCTTCACTGTGTTTACTAGTACTTGCTGACAGTCTACACTGATCTTCACTTCCCTGTGTTTACTAGTACTTGCTGACAGTCTACACTCATCTTCACTTCCCTGTGTTTACTAGTACTTGCTGACAGTCTACACTCATCTTCACTTCCCTGTGTTTGCTAGTACTTGCTGACAGTCTACACTCATCTTCACTTCCCTGTGTTTACTAGTACTTGCTGACAGTCTACACTGATCTTCACTTCCCTGTGTTTACTAGTACTTGCTGACAGTCTACACTGATCTTCACTTCCCTGTGTTTACTAGTACTTGCTGACAGTCTACACTGATCTTCACTTCCCTGTGTTTACTAGTACTTGCTGACAGTCTACACTGATCTTCACTTCCCTGTGTTTACTAGTACTTGCTGACAGTCTACACTTCACTTCCCTGTGTTTACTAGTACTTGCTGACAGTCTACACTGATCTTCACTTCCCTGTGTTAACTAGTACTTGCTGACAGTCTACACTTCACTTCCCTGTGTTAACTAGTACTTGCTGACAGTCTACACTTCACTTCCCTGTGTTTACTAGTACTTGCTGACAGTCTACATTGATCTTCACTTCCCTGTGTTTACTAGTACTTGCTGACAGTCTACACTTATCTTCACTTCCCTGTGTTAACTAGTACTTGCTGACAGTCTACACTTCACTTCCCTGTGTTTACTAGTACTTGCTGACAGTCTACACTTCACTTCCCTGTGTTTACTAGTATTTGCTGACAGTCTACACTTCACTTCCCTGTGTTTACTAGTACTTGCTGACAGTCTACACTGATCTTCACTTCCCTGTGTTAACTAGTACTTGCTGACAGTCTACACTTCACTTCCCTGTGTTTACTAGTACTTGCTGACAGTCTACACTGATCTTCACTTCCCTGTGTTAACTAGTACTTGCTGACAGTCTACACTTCACTTCCCTGTGTTAACTAGTACTTGCTGACAGTCTACACTTCACTTCCCTGTGTTTACTAGTACTTGCTGACAGTCTACGTTGATCTTCACTTCCCTGTGTTTACTAGTACTTGCTGACAGTCTACACTTATCTTCACTTCCCTGTGTTAACTAGTACTTGCTGACAGTCTACACTTCACTTCCCTGTGTTTACTAGTACTTGCTGACAGTCTACACTTCACTTCCCTGTGTTTACTAGTATTTGCTGACAGTCTACACTTCACTTCCCTGTGTTTACTAGTACTTGCTGACAGTCTACACTTCACTTCCCTGTGTTAACTAGTACTTGCTGACAGTCTACACTTCACTTTCCTGTGTTTACTAGTACTTGCTGACAGTCTACACTTCACTTCCCTGTGTTTACTAGTACTTGCTGACAGTCTACACTGATCTTCACTTCCCTGTGTTTACTAGTACTTGCTGACAGTCTACATTGATCTTCACTTCCCTGTGTTTACTAGTACTTGCTGACAGTCTACACTTCACTTCCCTGTGTTTACTAGTACTTGCTGACAGTCTACATTGATCTTCACTTCCCTGTGTTTACTAGTACTTGCTGACAGTCTACACTTCACTTCCCTGTGTTTACTAGTACTTGTTGACAGTCTACACTGATCTTCACTTCCCTGTGTTAACTAGTACTTGCTGACAGTCTACACTTCACTTCCCTGTGTTTACTAGTACTTGCTGACAGTCTACACTTCACTTCCCTGTGTTTACTAGTACTTGCTGACAGTCTACACTGATCTTCACTTCCCTGTGTTAACTAGTACTTGCTGACAGTCTACACTTCACTTCCCTGTGTTTACTAGTACTTGCTGACAGTCTACACTGATCTTCACTTCCCTGTGTTAACTAGTACTTGCTGACAGTCTACACTTCACTTCCCTGTGTTTACTAGTACTTGCTGACAGTCTACACTGATCTTCACTTCCCTGTGTTAACTAGTACTTGCTGACAGTCTACACTTCACTTCCCTGTGTTTACTAGTACTTGCTGACAGTCTACACTGATCTTCACTTCCCTGTGTTTACTATTACTTGCTGACAGTCTACACTGATCTTCACTTCCCTGTGTTTACTAGTACTTGCTGACAGTCTACACTCATCTTCACTTCCCTGTGTTTACTAGTACTTGCTGACAGTCTACACTTCACTTCCCTGTGTTTACTAGTACTTGCTGACAGTCTACACTCATCTTCACTTCCCTGTGTTTACTAGTACTTGCTGACAGTCTACACTCATCTTCACTTCCCTGTGTTTACTAGTACTTGCTGACAGTCTACACTCATCTTCACTTCCCTGTGTTTACTAGTACTTGCTGACAGTCTACACTCATCTTCACTTCCCTGTGTTTACTAGTACTTGCTGACAGTCTACACTGATCTTCACTTCCCTGTGTTTACTAGTACTTGCTGACAGTCTACACTGATCTTCACTTCCCTGTGTTTACTAGTACTTGCTGACAGTCTACACTCATCTTCACTTCCCTGTGTTTACTAGTACTTGCTGACAGTCTACACTGATCTTCACTTCCCTGTGTTTACTAGTACTTGCTGACAGTCTACACTCATCTTCACTTCCCTGTGTTTACTAGTACTTGCTGACAGTCTACACTTCACTTCC
>NC_091366.1:13259522-13329522 GCF_038502225.1 Cherax quadricarinatus
CCCTTTTAGGCATCAAAATGGTATACAATACCGACAGGTTGGTAGATAAGACACATAGGCAACAGTTAGGCAACTTTATTGCGAAACGTTTCGCCTACACAGTAGGTTTCTTCAGTCGAATACAGAAAGTAGGCAGGAACAGTAGAGATGTGAAGACGATGTAATCAGTCTCCATCACCCTGACAACCTCAAATTCTACGACTTCAAGGGTGATGGACTGATTACATCGTCTTCACATCTCTACTGCTCCTGCCTACTTTCTGTATTCGACTGAAGAAGCCTACTGTGTAGGCGAAACGTTTCGGAATAAAGTTGCCTAACTGTTGCCTATGTGTCTTATCTACCAAGCCCTTTTGGGGTCTAGTTCCTGGGCCTTTTGTGTATTCATATGTTCTTGCGCTACCGTCCACAGGATGGATAAGGGCCACTTCGGCGGCAAAATTTAAATCTTATGAGAGGCGCCGACAAAATTAATTCACTGCATAAAGAGTCTCTTACGAGGAAAGACTGAGAGCCCTGAACCACCACTCTCTTGAAAGACGTATAAGTGAAAGACAAGACACAAACAAAACTGATATAAACTGCTGAAAAAATGGTATGGTGATATACACAAGATGTGGAAAAACACACTTATGTACAGTTCAGGACATTTATTAGAGCAAGCGTTTTACCACTAGTGGCGAAACGTTCCTTCTAATAAATGCCCTGAACTGTACATAAGTGTCTTTTCCACACAAAGTACTGAAGTTACCGAATCAATAAATAACTCGAAATAACGAATTTAATTTAGATAAATTTAGATTTAGAAAGGATGCAGGAAAAAGACTGGTTTTTCAGAGTTGTCGAAGAGTGGAAAAACACTGCCACGAAGGCTCATACAAGCCAAAACCTTGGCTAGTTTTACAAATAACTTTGACAATTATACGAGTGAGAAGGGTCGAGTTGGGTAACCACCTGCCTAGCATGAGGTACTGAACCTAATTTCTTGGGCAGGTTTGGAAATAAATCAGAATGGCTGGATTTGAGAAGAACTTGCCTAATATGGGCCAGTAGACCTGCTGAAGTGTTCCTTCATTCTTGTGTGTGTGTGTGTGTGTGTGTGTGTGTGAGAGAGAGAGAGAGAGAGAGAGAGAGAGACTAAGGTACAAACCTCTTGAGTATCGTCTGTGACATCCACGGTTGAGTCCGTCACTGGGTCAGTGTTGCTGCTGCCTGCAATGTAACATCACCTCTCTGTTAATTACTGCGATATAACACCACCACCTCTGTTAATCACTGCAATGTAACACCACCTTTCTGTTAATTACTGCAATGTAACACCATCTATGTGGTGGTTACAAAAAGCTTCACTGATCCTCCACTCGTGCCGATCTACATAGCTTAGTTCTGTTACTATTACTGTTACTACTACGATACTGCAGCGCTGTATAGCCCTTGTGGCTTAGCGCTTCTTTTTGATTATAATAATAATAATAATACGATACTACCACTACTGCTATTATTACCACCATTAACATGCAGATTATAATCGACTTGGGTCTGCTAGCCAGTAATAAAGACAACAGTATTACCAGTACCTAACATGAATAAAGACAACAGTATTACCAGTACCTAACATGAATAAAGACAACAGTATTACCAGTACCTAACATGAATAAAAACAAACATTATTACCAGTGCCTAACATGAATAAAGACAAACATTATTACCAGTACCTAACATGAATAAAGACAACAGTATTGCCAGTACTTTACATGAATAAAGACAACAGTATTACCAGTACCTAACATGAATAAAGACAACAGTATTACCAGTACCTAACATGAATAAAAACAACAGTATTACCAGTACCTAACATGAATAAAGACAACAGTATTACCAGTACCTAACATGAATAAAAACAACAGTATTACCAGTACCTAACATGAATAAAGACAACAGTATTACCAGTACCTAACATGAATAAAAACAACAGTATTACCAGTACCTAACATGAATAAAGACAACAGTATTACCAGTACCTAACATGAACAAAGACAACAGTATTACCAGTACCTAACATGAATAAAGACAACAGTATTACCAGTACCTAACATGAATAAAGACAACAGTATTACTAGTACCTAACATGAATAAAGACAACAGTATTACCAGTACCTAACATGAATAAAGACAACAGTATTACCAGTACCTAACATGAATAAAGACAACAGTATTACCAGTACCTAACATGAATAAAAACAACAATATTACCAGTACCTAACATGAATAAAGACAACAGTATTACCAGTACCTAACATGAATAAAGACAACAGTATTACCAGTACCTAACATGAATAAAGACAACAGTATTACCAGTACCTAACATGAATAAAGACAACAGTATTACTAGTACCTAACATGAATAAAGACAACAGTATTACCAGTACCTAACATGAATAAAGACAACAGTATTACCAGTACCTAACATGAATAAAAACAACAATATTACCAGTACCTAACATGAATAAAGACAACAATATTACCAGTACCTAACATGAATAAAGACAACAGTATTACCAGTACCTAACATGAATAAAGACAACAGTATTACTAGTACCTAACATGAATAAAAACAACAATATTACCAGTACCTAACATGAATAAAGACAACATTATTACCAGTACCTAACATGAATAAAGACAAATAAAGACAACAGTATTACCAGTACCTAACATGAATAAAGACAACAGTATTACCAGTACCTAACATGAATAAAGACAACAGTATTACCAGTACCTAACATGAATAAAGACAACAGTATTACTAGTACCTAACATGAATAAAGACAACAGTATTACCAGTACCTAACATGAATAAAGACAACAGTATTACCAGTACCTAACATGAATAAAAACAACAATATTACCAGTACCTAACATGAATAAAGACAACAGTATTACCAGTACCTAACATGAATAAAGACAACAGTATTACCAGTACCTAACATGAATAAAGACAACAGTATTACCAGTACCTAACATGAATAAAGACAACAGTATTACCAGTACCTAACATGAATAAAGACAACAGTATTACTAGTACCTAACATGAATAAAGACAACAGTATTACCAGTACCTAACATGAATAAAGACAACAGTATTACCAGTACCTAACATGAATAAAAACAACAATATTACCAGTACCTAACATGAATAAAGACAACAGTATTACCAGTACCTAACATGAATAAAGACAACAGTATTACCAGTACCTAACATGAATAAAGACAACAGTATTACCAGTACCTAACATGAATAAAGACAACAGTATTACTAGTACCTAACATGAATAAAGACAACAGTATTACCAGTACCTAACATGAATAAAGACAACAGTATTACCAGTACCTAACATGAATAAAAACAACAATATTACCAGTACCTAACATGAATAAAGACAACAGTATTACCAGTACCTAACATGAATAAAGACAACAGTATTACCAGTACCTAACATGAATAAAGACAACAGTATTACCAGTACCTAACATGAATAAAGACAACAGTATTACCAGTACCTAACATAAGGACAACAGTATTACCAGTACCTAACATGAATAAAAACAACAGTATTACCAGTACCTAACATGAATAAAAACAACAGTATTACCAGTACCTAACATGAATAAAAACAACAGTATTACCAGTACCTAACATGAATAAAGACAACAGTATTACCAGTACCTAACATGAATAAAAACAACAGTATTACCAGTACCTAACATGAATAAGGACAACAGTATTACCAGTACCTAACATGAATAAGGACAACAGTATTACCAGTACCTAACATGAATAAAAACAACAGTATTACCAGTACCTAACATGAATAAAGACAACAATATTACCAGTACCTAACATGAATAAAAACAACAGTATTACCAGTACCTAACATGAATAAAAACAACAGTATTACCAGTACCTAACATGAATAAAAACAATATTACCAGTACCTAACATGAATAAAGACAACATTATTACCAGTACCTAACATGAATAAAGACATCAATATTACCAATATTTAACATTACGTAATAAAGACAACAGTATTACCAATATTTAACATTAATAAAAACAACAGTATTATAAGTACCTGGAGATAATAATAATAAAGTAATAAAATATTTATCAATATTACAGTAAATATGTTAATTGTTCTTTATACAATAAAATATTATCCCCTAATGCTGCTGAAGGACTCCTGATCCAAGGAAGCTGAGCACTCAGCCTTTCCTTGAATCAAATCTAGTTACTACATTCTCTGTAATTACCTTTAAGAGTTTACTGCTTTCCCATATTATTACTACTAGTACTAATAATAATAATAATAATAATAATAATAATAATAATAATAATAATAATAATAATAAATTAGATAAACATGCAGTGTGTGTGTTAGTGAATAAGTCAGCAGCAGACAGCAGGAACTGTGTTAGTTAAGAGAAGCGTAGTGACGGCGAGTTAGATACCAATGGTCTAGTAACTTCATTTGTGCTAGCTACTCAGGTGTGGAAAATCTTACTGTAGTGGCCTCACACAGTAGTGAAGTGCGTCGCATGTTGGCTGCGACTGTCTTAACTTAATAAAGACACCACCACAATCATGGCCTCACACAGTAGTGAAGTGCGTCGCATGTTGGCTGCGACTGTCTTAGCTTAATAAAGACAGCATCACAATCATGGCCTCACACAGTAGTGAAGTGCGTCGCATGTTGGCTGCGACTGTCTTAGCTTAATAAAGACACCACCACAATCATGGCCTCACACAGTAGTGAAGTGCGTCGCATGTTGGCTGCGACTGTCTTAGCTTAATAAAGACACCATCACAATCATGGCCTCACACAGTAGTGAAGTGCGTCGCATGTTGGCTGCGACTGTCTTAGCTTAATAAAGACACCATCACAATCATGGCCTCACACAGTAGTGAAGTGCATCGCATGTTGGCTGCGACTGTCTTAGCTTAATAAAGACACCATCACAATCATGGCCTCACACAGTAGTGAAGTGCGTCGCATGTTGGCTGCGACTGTCTTAGCTTAATAAAGACACCATCACAATCATGGCCTCACACAGTAGTGAAGTGCGTCGCATGTTGGCTGCGACTGTCTTAGCTTAATAAAGACACCATCACAATCATGGCCTCACACAGTAGTGAAGTGCATCGCATGTTGGTTGCGACTGTCTTAGCTTAATAAAGACACCATCACAATCATGGCCTCACACAGTAGTGAAGTGCATCGCATGTTGGTTGCGACTGTCTTAGCTTAATAAAGACACCATCACAATCATGGCCTCACACAGTAGTGAAGTGCATCGCATGTTGGCTGCGACTGTCTTAGCTTAATAAAGACACCATCACAATCATGGCCTCACACAGTAGTGAAGTGCGTCGCATGTTGGCTGCGACTGTCTTAGCTTAATAAAGACACCATCACAATCATGGCCTCACACAGTAGTGAAGTGCGTCGCATGTTGGCTGCGACTGTCTTAGCTTAATAAAGACACCATCACAATCATGGCCTCACACAGTAGTGAAGTGCGTCGCATGTTGGCTGCGACTGTCTTAGCTTAATAAAGACACCATCACAATCATGGCCTCACACAGTAGTGAAGTGCGTCGCATGTTGGCTGCGACTGTCTTAGCTTAATAAAGACACCATCACAATCATGGCCTCACACAGTAGTGAAGTGCGTCGCATGTTGGCTGCGACTGTCTTAGCTTAATAAAGACACCATCACAATCATGGCCTCACACAGTAGTGAAGTGCATCGCATGTTGGTTGCGACTGTCTTAGCTTAATAAAGACACCATCACAATCATGGCCTCACACAGTAGTGAAGTGCATCGCATGTTGGTTGCGACTGTCTTAGCTTAATAAAGACACCATCACAATCATGGCCTCACACAGTAGTGAAGTGCATCGCATGTTGGCTGCGACTGTCTTAGCTTAATAAAGACACCATCACAATCATGGCCTCACACAGTAGTGAAGTGCGTCGCATGTTGGCTGCGACTGTCTTAGCTTAATAAAGACACCATCACAATCATGGCCTCACACAGTAGTGAAGTGCGTCGCATGTTGGCTGCGACTGTCTTAGCTTAATAAAGACACCATCACAATCATGGCCTCACACAGTAGTGAAGTGCGTCGCATGTTGGCTGCGACTGTCTTAGCTTAATAAAGACACCATCACAATCATGGCCTCACACAGTAGTGAAGTGCGTCGCATGTTGGCTGCGACTGTCTTAGCTTAATAAAGACACCATCACAATCATGGCCTCACACAGTAGTGAAGTGCGTCGCATGTTGGCTGCGACTGTCTTAGCTTAATAAAGACAGCATCACAATCATGGCCTCACACAGTAGTGAAGTGCGTCGCATGTTGGCTGCGACTGTCTTAACTTAATAAAGACACCATCACAATCATACACTAACAAAGTCTTGTACAAATTTAAATGTTAAGAATACAAAGATGTTTATTAAATTATTGTATTAAGAGAGAAGATAGAGGAGGGATTATGGTACTCGATATGTACACCATCAGTAATGTTAGCAACAGTGAAGACAGAGGTTGTTCAACACAAGATTAACACCATAAATAATGTTGAGAGAACAGTGAAGACAGAGGTTGTTCAACACAAGATTTACACCATAAATAATGTTGAGAGAACAGTGAAGACAGAGGTTGTTCAACACAAGATTTACACCATAAATAATGTTGAGAGAACAGTGAAGACAGAGGTTGTTCAACACAAGATTTACACCATAAATAATGTTGAGAGAACAGTGAAGACAGAAGTTGTTCAACACAAGATTTACACCATAAATAATGTTGAGAGAACAGTGAAGACAGAGGTTGTTCAACACAAGATTTACACCATGGACATGGTTGACAGAACACAGAAGAGAAAGCTACACCATTTACCTTATAAAAGTTACGAACAAGAGTGTTTACTTACTACATAATGTGGGAACAAAAAGTTGACAGTCAATAACAAGTTAGGTTTTCTGTAAGGCAAAAATTTAAGTTATACAAGATAAGGAAGGTATATAATGTATCAGGTGAGTTGTTTCCATCACAGTACTTGTTAGTGAGGGAATACTGATCCATCAAACTGAACTTGTGTTCTCTTCCTTCGATACAACTTGACTTCTTCTCATTCACTTGGCTCTGTATAACCCCTACAGGTTAAGCGCTCCCTCCTAAATATAGTAACTAGTACCCAGGTGAACCTAGGAAATTCCAAGCTACACCAGTGTTGTGAGAGAAATATGTTGATAAATTAGACACATGTGCAACTCTTGGGTATCTTTATTGTGGAAACGTTTCGCCACACAGTGGCTTCATCAGTACAATATGAAGAAAAATGGTGAAGATCAGAAGAAGTTTGAGGTAATCAGTCCCTCCAGCCTCAAGGCTGAGGGACTGATTACCTCAAACTCCTTCTGATCTTCATCATAATTCTTTATACTGGACTGATGAAGTTACTGTGTGGTGAAACGTTTCCACAATATCAACTTATTGAGATAACGTTGAATGGAAGTCTTAATCAATACTGCTATAACATCTTGTTTAAAACTGAACTATATCAAGTGTACATATATATATATATATATATATATATATATATATATATATATATATATATATATATATATATATATATATATATATATATATATATATATATGGGCAGAACTTGTCCATTTATATTTATATATATATATATATATATATATATATATATATATATATATATATATATATATATATATATATATATATATATATATATATATATATATATATATATATTATTAACACACTGGCCGATTCCCACCAAGGCAGGGTGGCCCGAAAAAGAAAAACTTTCACCATCATTCACTCCATCACTGTCTTGCCAGAAGGGTGCTTTACACTACAGTTTTTAAACTGCAACATTGACACCCCTCCTTCAGAGTGCAGGCACTGTACTTCCCATCTCCAGGACTCAAGTCCGGCGTGCCGGTTTCCCTGAACCCCTTCATAAATGTTACTTTGCTCACACTCCAACAGCACGTCAAGTATTAAAAACCATTTGTCTCCATTCACTCCTATCAAACACGCTCACGCATGCCTGCTGGAAGTCCAAGCCCCTCGCACACAAAACCTCCTTTACCCCCTCCCTCCAACCTTTCCTAGGCCGACCCCTACCCCGCCTTCCTTCCACTACAGACTGATACACTCTTGAAGTTATTCTGTTTCGCTCCATTCTCTCCAAATGCCCGAACCACCTCAACAACCCTTCCTCAGCCCTCTGGACAACAGTTTTGGTAATCCCGCACCTCCTCCTAACTTCCAAACTACGAATTCTCTGCATTATATTCACACCACACATTGCTCTCAGACATGACATCTCCACTGCCTCCAGCCTTCTCCTCGCTGCAACATTTATCACCCATGCTTCACACCCATATAAGAGCGTTGGTAAAACTATACTCTCATACATTCCCCTCTTTGCCTCCAAGGACAAAGTTCTTTGTCTCCACAGACTCCTAAGTGCACCACTCACCCTTTTCCCTTCATCAATTCTATGATTCACCTCATCTTTCATAGACCCATCCGCTGACACGTCCACTCCCAAATATCTGAATACATTCACTTCCTCCATACTCTCTCCCTCCAATCTGATATCCAATCTTTCATCACCTAATCTTTTTGTTATCCTCATAACCTTACTCTTTCCTGTATTCACTTTCAATTTTCTTCTTTTGCACACCCTACCAAATTCATCCACCAATCTCTGCAACTTCTCTTCAGAATCTCCCAAGAGCACAGTGTCATCAGCAAAGAGCAACTGTGACAACTCCCACTTTATGTGTGATTCTTTATCTTTTAACTCCACGCCTCTTGCCAAGACCCTCGCATTTACTTCTCTTACAACCCCATCTATAAATATATTAAACAACCACGGTGACATCACACATCCTTGTCTAAGGCCTACTTTTACTGGGAAATAATTTCCCTCTTTCCTACATACTCTAACTTGAGCCTCACTATCCTCGTAAAAACTCTTCACTGCTTTCAGTAACCTACCTCCTACACCATACACCTGCAACATCTGCCACATTGCCCCCCCTATCCACCCTGTCATACGCCTTTTCCAAATCCATAAATGCCACAAAGACCTCTTTAGCCTTATCTAAATACTGTTCACTTATATGTTTCACTGCAAACACCTGGTCCACACACCCCCTACCTTTCCTAAAGCCTCCTTGTTCATCTGCTATCCTATTCTCCGTCTTACTCTTAATTCTTTCAATATACATATACATATATATATATATATATATATATATATATATATATATATATATATATATATATATATATATATATATATATATATATATAAAGGTCCAAGGATGAGGTAAGAGATGAGGTGAGTGACGCGTGGATGACGTGAGTGACTCGTGGATAATGTGAGGTACTCGTGGATGATGTGAGGGACTCGTGGATTTTGTGAGTGATGTCTCCAGCCAACAAGTACATTCCATTGTTAAGAAGACAGACAGGTGCAACACTAGGAATCTAGACAGAGTGGAGAGGGATTCTGAGGTCTCAGTCTATCCTTGATGCAAGAAAATCAGTCTCTTAACCTAGAGTAGAAGCTTGTAGCCAGAGGCTTATATTCTGGAAGATGAAGTGTAGCAGCTTGGAAATGAGGTCACAGGTGAGCTGGACTCACTAGTCCAAGTAGGTTGTACTAAACTGATGTTAGCAAAAAGTGTTGCTGAACGTATCTCTTTTATGAAGATTCCGTCATGTTGTAGCATCAGACAAGTATCATATAAATGGAATCTTGGTACAAAGATGTCTTCAGCAATTCCTTTGGCTAACGACTGTTTAGCATGACCTACTTCCATTGGTGGGCGCAGCTCATCTGTGACCTCATCCCCTAGCTGCTTCACCTCAAAATCAGTAAGTGTTAAGAGGCTAGATCGCGACATTACCAATCACCGACCGAACTGAAAAAAAACCTAATTAGAGACTAAAACGATTAGGCTACTATTGATGTGATCATAAAAAAAACCCACCGCTTCCTCCGAGATCTCCATGACTTCACCAACACTCAACGTCTGTCTCCGAATCTCCTATACCAGGTCAACTCCAGAAATATGCAGCCAGAGCGCTACCCTCACATTACCCCGTGCTGGAACTGCTACTTATATACACCTCGCTAAGGACTGTCCACTGAAGGAGCAGAACTAATGTTCCAACAACAGTGACAACAAAGGACACACACAGACTGCACCTCAACCATTCAGCCAAAATGTCAACTTCCTGAGTAACTATCACACGCTTGCAGCTAAATGGTCACTGAGGATATATATAAGAAAAAAGTCAAGAAACGAAAGAAACTTAATTCCATCAAGACACCGACCGATGTTACCATCACTCGACTCCAGGATGATACTCAGAAGATTCTCCTAATAACCCAACAACCAGCCTCCGCAATCACTACTCTTCCAACATTCCAGGACAATCCTTCCATCAAGATCATGTACTCCATGATCTATGCAGACATTCAAAACACAGCTTTTCCCGGGACGTTCAACTCTACCACCAACCACCTGCCCAGCCTGACGCGTCCGATACCACACTGTCCAGACATACTAAAAATCCTCCACAATATAGGAGGAATCACCGTTCCAACAGATCCTCCAATCGCTGCTGCCCCTCCATTCACTGCCGCCCAAGCCACTCCAAACCTACCAGCCTCAGCCTCCCAAGAAATCCAAGCCACTCCACCTGCCCTGCCTGTCTGCCGCCACCTCCATAACCATAACAACATTGCCTGAATATCAAGATTCACATACCTCTGAAGAAGAAATTAAAGCAGACAACCACACCTCTGGCCTCACCTGGAAAAATCTACAAGTCTCCACTACATCTACGAACAAGAATACCATGTTCACCCAAGAACTCCAGCCTCGACTCTGCATTAGAACTGTCAAATACACGACCGTTGTCCCATACAACTTCACAAATCCAAGATGATGTGAAACAGTTCAAAGAAGACTTCAACAAATATGCACACTCACGTACCTAACAAAATAAGAATGGATCAAACCAGTACACTGAACTTTATGACTAAGGCTCCTACCAGCTGTCCCCAGACTGAAGGTTGTTACTCTTCGCTATAAGGTACTCCGCTGCTGGGTTAAGTCCTGGCTCTGTTTATACAACTAAAGACATTCTTCTCTGGTTCTTTTCTTCGCCTATCGCCACTTACCCGCTCTCTCCTTACCTGAGAGTGAGTTTTTTCTGTTTGAATCTAAGAGACTGATTATCTTTCACCAAGACTGATGGCCTGATACACCGAACTACCTCTCTACTCGTCTACTTCATCTTCCACAGAAGTTGCTCTCTCCAGGAGCGTAATTCATCTCTGTATTCAACTGATAAAGCCTACAGCGCAAGCGGAACGTTTCGTCAGTAAAGATTCCTAGTGTTGAACATGTGTCTTATTCTTCAACTTGCCGATATTGCATACCGTTATATCATTCCCCTGTTGTGCTTAATGGTCTCAGTAAGATGATCCGTCTGACCATTTACAGGATCCTGTGTTTGGTGCTGTCCTCCTGAAACACCTTGCTCTGCTGACTTTAGTTTATAATTTGAGAGTTTATCCTGCGGTGGACAACACATACATTGTCATATCATCCATCCTGCACGTGTTCTTGAAGGCGAGTCTGAAGAGTCATACCTGGCTTCCCAACGTAAATCTTGCTGCATCCCCCGCAAGGAATACTTTACACCCCTGTCAGTAGTGGTGTTTCGGGTCTATGAGGTCTGGTGATATCTTTATGGCTTAACAGTAACAACCACGTTAGTGTTGACTTTATGAAAAATGGGGGCAACAGGCGCAGCTGCTTGTCCTGTGGGGAGGAGACTTGTGTGACCTAACAGGGCCTTCCTCTTGAGGGTGTAGATCACGTGTAGAGGAAACTTCAAGACAGCAAAAACGTCCTCGGTGTATTTTTGCTCGCATGCCAAGAATTCGTCGTTGCAAATCCTGAGAGTGTGAAGCACAAAGCCAGGACGACGCCATGTTTGTTGACATGGTGAAGGGATAAGAAATCAATTAAATCATCACGGAAAAGTCCCGTTCAATACCATTACTCCACACATCACGTGAGGTGGATGATGTTCTGGTCATCATCTCTAGGCATATCAACCTTCACTGGATAATCTCAACCCAATGGAATCGTCTATAATGTTCACTCTGGGGGAAAACAAGAACTCTCTTCCATTTCTTGACGTTTTCCTCATCAAGGAAAGTAACACAAACACAGAGCTTACCGGAAGTCCACAAATAAGAATGAGAGAATATGAAAATACTAGCAACAGATTATGCTTTAATGCAACTTTTCATCCAAGCCTGGGCTTTATAACGTTGTATAAAAGATTCTCTGCTACATGTGTCTTCATTTCCACTCGTCGGCTTTTGCTGTTGTCTACCAAGAATGATTTAATTCCAATTTTTTCCCATCACGACTTAGAGACCAAGAGTTAGTTTCGTCACACAAAGATTTTCTTCACTTTATTAACCCGGAGGGTTGGTAACCCAAAATAGCTCAATGTAGCCATACCACCAGACTGTCTGGCTTATTTCTACTGGGGTTATCGGCTGCCTTTTTCGCGCCTCAATATTTGTGATGGCGAATTCTTGGCAAATGAGCAAATATACATGGAGGAGTCTGTGGTTGTCACACGTCATGCAAGATGAATGTACTACTGACTCACCACTCACTGCCCCAACGTCAACCCTCGTCTTGTTCTTCATCGTCTCTATATTCACCACTCACATTTTTTTCGTAAAACCAGTATGAACTCGGCTGTTGTTAGTATTAAACCATAAATTCCCAAGCCTCAGAAACCTGCCCCCCCCAAAAAAAAAAAATACTGCAGTATTTCATCTCCATTTAGAGGTTTATGTCATGTTTTGCTCTATGTACAGGTTCACACTGAAGAGACAAGGAATAATCTTCAAAGTCTCCTTCAGGGACACAAATACACGATGGATGGACCCCAATGGAAATAAGTCACTCTGTTTGACTTTTTTGGGTTATCCTAGGTTCTCTACACATATGCTGCTATGTATGATAATTCTATGTAACTGTATTTGTGTATACCTGAATAAACTTACTTACTTACTTACTTATGATATCAACAGTGAATACGTCATCCACCGCAGGATAGACTCCCGTGTCCTGAACCGAGGATCAGCAGAGATATTTCACAACAATACCAAACTCAGGAACCTAGAGACTGTCACCAGTCATCTAGCATCAATATATACAACAATGTACGTGCTGGCTGTTGGACCCATCACTCGCTATTCTATTAAAAACGTTTTCCTCCCCCAATTCAAACTATTTTAAATCAGTTTAATGTAAAACTTAATAAATTTACCGCCCTGGCCTCACCTCTGGACCTCTCTCTTTAACCAACATTTTGATCTTCCTAGAACTTAACCTCAGAGTCAGAGAGTTCGCTTCCCTTATCAGGTGGTATATCTGTGTTAATAGTTGATACATTCCATCCCAGGACGAATACATGTAACACAGAGCTTCTCTCTCCCCACTTGCCGACACAGCCAGTGTTGTAACACTGCAACACAGGAAAGACACTGCAAGACAAACTCTTACACCTCGCAACATCAACCTGGTGTAAGCTCCAGTAAACTCACATAACTGGAAATTATCTTATATTACAAATGAACTAAAGAAACATATTTGGTACACGCCAAACTTTTATTAAAGACAAAGTTTGGCTCTAAGTGAAACTTATCATGTCATGACTTGACACATTTCTATACCGAGTTAAACATGACCTGAAAAAGCTCTACACAGCAAGGTATTTATTTGGTAAAGCTTTACAAAGAGACAGACATGACTTGACGAACCTCTATACAAAATCAAATATGACTGGATAAAGCTCTACACAGAGATGAACATGACTGTATAAAGCTCTACACAGAGATGAACATGACTGTATAAAGCTCTACACAGAGATGAACATGACTTGATAAAGCTCTACACAGAGATGAACATGACTTGATAAAGCTCTACACATAGATGAACATGACTTGATAAAGCTCTACACAGAGATGAACATGACTTGATAAAGTTCTGCACAGAGATGAACATAACTTGATAAAGCTGTGCACAGAGATGAACATGACTTAATTAAGCTTTATACAGAAATGAACATGATAAAGCTCTATGCATAGATGAACATCATTTGCTAAAACTACAGAGCGACACAAGACTTGATAAAACCCTACACAGAACCAAGCATGACTTGATAATGCTCTATACAGAGCCAAACACAGCTCTCCATGAAGCTAGCAGAGCAAAACAGTTTGAAAGCGCTCTACACAAAGCCAAACCTTATCTATAATAGAGCACGAAGTGTCTATTGTAAGTGTAGACAATACCTTCTATCGTACACTAAGAAGTCATGTCATTCTGAAAAGAAGATGAGGATTTTATGTCTCCATGTGTAACGTGAAAGAAGTGATGGATGAGGTGAGGTAGGTTAGAGTGGTGGTCTCACCTGAGTGGGGTGAGGTTGAAGTGACTCTCACCTGAGTGGGTTGAGGTGAGGCTGACTCACCTGGATGGGTCCTTGGCCGGCAGCATTCCTTGCCTGGGGGACAGAGGTCGGGTCCGGGCACCACCTCGTGACAGACTAGAGCAGCGAGGGCGTGCAAGCACTTCCCCGGGCACTGCTCTGTCTCGGTGGCCGTGGCCAGTGAGTCCAGCAGCGCTGCAATAGAGTCTACACTCACTACCTGGCCAGCCTGGCCACACTCACTACCTGGACAGCATGGCCACACTACCTGGACAGCCTGACCACACTATTTGGACAGCCTGGCCACACTCACAACCTGGACAGCCTGGCCACACTATCTGGACAGCCTGACCACACTCACTACTTGGACAGCCTGGTTACACTCACTACCTGGACAGCCTGGCCACACTCACTACCTGGCCAGCCTGGCCACACTCACTACCTGGACAGCCTGACCACACTAACTACCTGGACAGCCTGACCACACTCACTACCTGGACAGCCTGACCACACTCACTACCTGGACAGCCTGGCCACACTCACTACCTGGCCAGCCTGGCCACACTCACTACCTGGACAGCCTGACCACACTCACTACCTGGACAGCCTGGCCACACTCACTACCTGGACAGCCTAGCCACACACTACCTGGCCAGCCTGGCCACACACTACCTGGACAGCCTAGCCACACTACATGGACAGCCTAGCCACACTCACTACCTGGACAGCCTAGCCACACTCACTACCTGGCCAGCCTAGCCACACTCACTACCTGGCCAGCCTAGCCACACTCACTACCTGGCCAGCCTGGTCACACTCACTACCTAGCCTGGTTACACACACACACACACACACACACACACACACACACACACACACACACACACACACACACACACACACACACACACACACACACACACACACACAACTTACTGCTACACTTGATAGACAGCTACACTTGTAGCTGTGTATCAACACTTAACTAGTGTATCAACACTCAACTACACTCACTAGTGTAGCAACACTCAACTACGCTCACTAGTGTAGCAACACTCAACTACACTCACTAGTGTAGCAACACTCAACTACACTCACTAGTGTAGCAACACTCAACTACACTCACTAGTGTAGCAACACTCAACTACACTCACTAGTGTAGCAACACTCAACTACACTCACTAGTGTAGCAACACTCAACTACACTCACTAGTGTAGCAACACTCAACTACACTCACTAGTGTAGCAACACTCAACTACACTCACTAGTGTAGCAACACTCAACTTGGCACTCACTGGTGTGGCAACCTTAACTACGCTCACTGGTGTATTGGACCTTAAGCTACAACTCCACTACTGCGCAGCTGGTAGCTACATCACTGGCGTAACCTTGCAACCTTCACACTCACTGGTGTGAACCTTTGCTCAACTCACTAGATGGCAACCGCACAACTACTCACTGTAGGTGCGGCAACAACAGCCTACCATACTAAGGTTGTGGCAACAACAGCTAACATCACGAATTGGCCAGCCAACTGTCAACTTCACTAGTGTAGCAACACTTAAGCTACACTCACTGGTGTGGCAGCACAGGCCACACTCCGCTGGTGTGGCAACAACTTACACTCCACTAGGTTGAGGCAACATAGGCTAACACTCCTGGTGCGAGACATAACTTGCCACTCACTAGGTGTAGCAACCGCAAGCCTACACTCACTGGTGTAGCCAACGCTCGCTTCACTCAACTGGTGTAGCAACACTCAACTACGCGCTCATGGTGTGGCAACGCTAACTACGCTCACTGGTGTGGCAACCTCAACTAACGCTCCAACTGGTTCTAGCAACCCTCAACTACGCCACTTTGGTGTAGGCGAACACTCAAGCTACACTCACGCTAGGTGTAGGCAAGCATAACCACTCAAGGTCTGGCAACGTAACTACACTCATGGTGTGGCAACAACTACACGCACCTGGGTATGTTAACAACTTCCGCTCACCTGGTAGGCAGCCAGCAACATAACTTCACTCACTAGGGTGTAGGCAACCCTTCTTCCTCCTGGTACGGAGGCATAACTACCTCACTAGTGGCAGCAACATAACCACTCCTGGTGTGTAACCTTAACCACACTCACTGAGGTGTGGCGAACACAAGCTACACTCACTGGTGAGGCAACCTTAACTACACTCCCGCTGGTATAGCAACATAACCCTACACTCCACTGGTGTAGGCAACTTGCAACTACACTCACTGGTGTGGCAACAGCTTATAACTACACTCATAGGTGTGCGGCGACTTGTAACTTCCTTGCTCAACTGGTGTAGCGACATAACCCCTACTGCTTCGCTGGTTAATATGGAACTTGCTAACTTCTGCTCACTGGTGTATGGCAACACCTCAACTACACTACACTACTGGTGTAGCAAGCTTGCAACTTACACACTCACTGGAGGTGGCTGACACAGCTAACACTCAACTGGTGTAGCAGCACAGCCGCCACTGGTGTGGCAACTGCAAATGCCTTCACTGGTGGCGGCTTGGCACGGCCACTCTGGCTGGTGTACACACAACTACACTCCACTGGGTGCAGCGGCCAACTTCTGCACTCAACTGGTGTAGCAGCATTTCTCACTGGTGTGGCGCCAGGCAACTGCTCCAATGGTGCCAGCAACACCTTCATACACTAGGTGGCAAGCTAACACAGCTAACGCTCACTTCGGTGTAGCAACCAGGGCTTACAACGGCACTGGTGTGGCAACGCTAACTACACTCCACTGGTGCGGACACGCTTAACTACTCACTAGTGTAGCAACACAACTACACTCACTAGTGTAGCAACACTTAACTTCACTCACTAGTGTAGCAACACAACTACACTCACTAGTGTAGCAACACTTAACTTCACTCACTAGTGTAGCAACACAACTACCCTCACTAGTGTAGCAA
Organism: Cherax quadricarinatus; assembly: GCF_038502225.1. NCBI lineage: Eukaryota > Metazoa > Arthropoda > Malacostraca > Decapoda > Parastacidae > Cherax > Cherax quadricarinatus. Next base: position 13,277,134 of record NC_091366.1, read on the forward strand.
CACAACTACACTCACTAGTGTAGCAACACTTAACTACACTCACTAGTGTAGCAACACTTAACTACACTCACTAGTGTAGCAACACTTAACTACACTCACTAGTGTAGCAACACTTAACTACACTCACTAGTGTAGCAACACTTAACTACACTCACTAGTGTAGCAACACTTAACTACACTCACTAGTGTAGCAACACAACTACACTCACTAGTGTAGCAACACACAACTACACTCACTAGTGTAGCAACACTTAACTACTCACTAGTGTAGCAACACAACTACACTCACTAGTGTAGCAACACTTAACTTCACTCACTAGTTTAGCAACACAACTACCCTCACTAGTGTAGCAACACACTACACTCACTAGTGTAGCAACACAACTACACTCACTAGTGCAGCAACACAACTACACTCACTAGTGCAGCAACACAACTACACTCACTAGTGCAGCAACACAACTACACTCACTAGTGTAGCAACACAACTACACTCACTAGTGTAGCAACACAACTACACTCACTAGTGTAGCAACACACAACTACACTCACTAGTGTAGCAACACACAACTACACTCACTAGTGTAGCAACACAACTACACTCACTAGTGTAGCAACACAACTACACTCACTAGTGTAGCAACACAACTACACTCACTAGTGTAGCAACACAACTACACTCACTAGTGTAGCAACACAACTACACTCACTAGTGTAGCAACACACAACTACACTCACTAGTGTAGCAACACAAGTACATTCACTAGTGTAGCAACACACAACTACACTCACTAGTGTAGCAACACAACTACACTCACTAGTGTAGCAACACTACACTCACTAGTGTAACACAACTAATCACTAGTGTAGCAACACTACACTCACTAGTGTAGCAACACAAGTACACTCACTAGTGTAGCAACACACAACTACACTCACTAGTGTAGCAACACAACTACACTCACTAGTGTAGCAACACAACTACACTCACTAGTGTAGCAACACAACTACACTCACTAGTGTAGCAACACTTAACTACACTCACTAGTGTAGCAACACAACTACACTCACTAGTGTAGCAACACTTAACTACACTCACTAGTGTAGCAACACAACTACACTCACTAGTGTAGCAACACACAACTACACTCACTAGTGTAGCAACACACAACTACACTCACTAGTGTAGCAACACACAACTACACTCACTAGTTTAGCAACACAAGTACACTCACTAGTGTAGCAACACACAAGTACACTCACTAGTGTAGCAACACACAAGTACATTCACTAGTGTAGCAACACACAACTACACTCACTAGTGTAGCAACACACAACTACACTCACTAGTGTAGCAACACACAAGTACACTCACTAGTGTAGCAACACACAAGTACACTCACTAGTGTAGCAACACACAACTATACTCACTAGTGTAGCAACACAACTACACTCAATAGTGTAGCAACACGCAAGTACACTCACTAGTGTAGCAACACACAAGTAAACTCACTAGTGTAGCAACACAACTACACTCACTAGTGTAGCAACACACAAGTACACTGACTAGTGTAGCAACACACAAGTACACTGACTAGTGTAGCAACACACAAGTACACTCACTAGTGTAGCAACACACAAGTACACTGAGTAGTGTAGCAACACACAAGTACACTCACTAGTGTAGCAACACACAAGTACACTGACTAGTGTAGCAACACACAAGTACACTCACTAGTGTAGCAACACACAAGTACACTCACTAGTGTAGCAACACACAACTACACTCACTAGTGTAGCAACACAACTACACTCACTAGTGTAGCAACACACAACTACACTCACTAGTGTAGCAACACAACTACACTCACTAGTGTAGCAACACAACTACACTCACTAGTGTAGCAACACAACTACACTCACTAGTGTAGCAACACAACTACACTCACTAGTGTAGCAACACAACTACACTCACTAGTGTAGCAACACAACTACACTCACTAGTGTAGCAACACAACTACACTCACTAGTGTAGCAACACAACTACACTCACTAGTGTAGCAACAACTACACTCACTAGTGTAGCAACACTTAACTACACTCACTAGTGCAGCAACACTTAACTACACTCACTAGTGTAGCAACACTTAACTACACTCACTAGTGTAGCAACACAACTACACTCACTAGTGTAGCAACACAACTACACTCACTAGTGTAGCAACACACAACTACACTCACTAGTGTAGCAACACAACTACACTCACTAGTGTAGCAACACACAAGTACACTCACTAGTGTAGCAACACAACTACACTCACTAGTGTAGCAACACACAAGTACACTCACTAGTGTAGCAACACAACTACACTCACTAGTGTAGCAACACACAAGTACACTCACTATTGTAGCAACACAACTACACTCACTAGTGTAGCAACACACAAGTACACTCACTATTGTAGCAACACAACTACACTCACTAGTGTAGCAACACACAAGTACACTCACTATTGTAGCAACACAAGTACACTCACTAGTGTAGCAACACACAAGTACACTCACTAGTGTAGCAACACAACTACACTCACTAGTGTAGCAACACACAAGTACACTCACTAGTGTAGCAACACACAAGTACACTCACTAGTGTAGCAACACACAAGTACACTCACTAGTGTAGCAACACACAAGTACACTCACTAGTGTAGCAACACACAAGTACACTCACTAGTGTAGCAACACAACTACACTCACTAGTGTAGCAACACACAAGTACACTCACTAGTGTAGCAACACACAAGTACACTCACTAGTGTAGCAACACAACTACACTCACTAGTGTAGCAACACAAGTACACTCACTAGTGTAGCAACACACAAGTACACTCACTAGTGTAGTAACACAAGTACACTCACTAGTGTAGCAACACAACTACACTCACTAGTGTAGCAACACAAGTACACTCACTAGTGTAGCAACACAAGTACACTCACTAGTGTAGCAACACAACTACACTCACTAGTGTAGCAACACAACTACACTCACTAGTGTAGCAACACACAAGTACACTCACTAGTGTAGCAACACAACTACACTCACTAGTGTAGCAACACAAGTACACTCACTAGTGTAGCAACACAACTACACTCACTAGTGTAGCAACACACAAGTACACTCACTAGTGTAGCAACACACAAGTACACTCACTAGTGTAGCAACACAACTACACTCACTAGTGTAGCAACACAAGTACACTCACTAGTGTAGCAACACAAGTACACTCACTAGTGTAGCAACACAAGTACACTCACTAGTGTAGCAACACAACTACACTCACTAGTGTAGCAACACACAAGTACACTCACTAGTGTAGCAACACACAAGTACACTCACTAGTGTAGCAACACACAACTACACTCACTAGTGTAGCAACACAACTACACTCACTAGTGTAGCAACACAACTACACTCACTAGTGTAGCAACACACAACTACACTCACTAGTGTAGCAACACACAACTACACTCACTAGTGTAGCAACACACAAGTACACTCACTAGTGTAGCAACACAACTACACTCACTAGTGTAGCAACACACAAGTACACTCACTAGTGTAGCAACACACAAGTACACTCACTAGTGTAGCAACACACAAGTACACTCACTAGTGTAGCAACACACAACTACACTCACTAGTGTAGCAACACAACTACACTCACTAGTGTAGCAACACACAACTACACTCACTAGTGTAGCAACACAACTACACTCACTAGTGTAGCAACACACAACTACACTCACTAGTGTAGCAACACAACTACACTCACTAGTGTAGCAACACACAACTACACTCACTAGTGTAGCAACACACAACTACACTCACTAGTGTAGCAACACAACTACACTCACTAGTGTAGCAACACACAACTACACTCACTAGTGTAGCAACACAACTACACTCACTAGTGTAGCAACACAACTACTCACTAGTGTAGCAACACTACACTCACTAGTGTAGCAACACAAGTACACTCACTAGTGTAGCAACACACAAGTACACTCACTAGTGTAACAACACACAACTACACTCACTAGTGTAGTAACACAAGTACACTCACTAGTGTAGCAACACAACTACACTCACTAGTGTAGCAACACAACTACACTCACTAGTGTAGCAACACACAAGTACACTCACTAGTGTAGTAACACACAAGTACACTCACTAGTGTAACAACACACAAGTACACTCACTAGTGTAGTAACACACAAGTACACTCACTAGTGTAGCAACACACAAGTACACTCACTAGTGTAGCAACACACAAGTACACTCACTAGTGTAGCAACACAACTACACTCACTAGTGTAGCAACACAACTACACTCACTAGTGTAGCAACACAACTACACTCACTAGTGTAGCAACACACAAGTAAACTCACTAGTGTAGCAACACAACTACACTGACTAGTGTAGCAACACACAAGTACACTGACTTGTGTAGCAACACACAAGTACACTCACTAGTGTAGCAACACAACTACACTCACTAGTGTAGCAACACACAAGTACACTCACTAGTGTAGCAACACAACTACACTCACTAGTGTAGCAACACAACTACACTCACTAGTGTAGCAACACAACTACACTCACTAGTGTAGCAACACAAGTACACTCACTAGTGTAGCAACACACAAGTACACTCACTAGTGTAACAACACACAAGTACACTCACTAGTGTAACAACACAAGTACACTCACTAGTGTAGTAACACACAAGTACACTCACTAGTGTAACAACACAAGTACACTCACTAGTGTAGCAACACACAAGTACACTCACTAGTGTAACAACACACAAGTACACTCACTAGTGTAGCAACACAACTACACTCACTAGTGTAGCAACACACAAGTACACTCACTAGTGTAGTACACTCACTAGTGTAACACACAAGTACACTCACTAGTGTAGTGTAGCAACACACAAGTACACACAAGCAACACAACTACACTCACTAGTGTAGCAACACACAAGTACACTCACTAGTGTAGCAACACACAAGTACACTCACTAGTGTAGCAACACAACTACACTCACTAGTGTAGCAACACACAGTACACACAACTACACTCACTAGTGTAGCAACACACAAGTACACTCACTAGTGTAGCAACACACAAGTACACTCACTAGTGTAGCAACACAACTACACTCACTAGTGTAGCAACACAACTACACTCACTAGTGTAGCAACACACAAGTACACTCACTAGTGTAGCAACACAACTACACTCACTAGTGTAGCAACACAACTACACTCACTAGTGTAGCAACACACAAGTACACTCACTAGTGTAGCAACACAACTACACTCACTAGTGTAGCAACACAACTACACTCACTAGTGTAGCAACACACAAGTACACTCACTAGTGTAGCAACACACAAGTACACTCACTAGTGTAACAACACAAGTACACTCACTAGTGTAACAACACACAAGTACACTCACTAGTGTAACAACACAAGTACACTCACTAGTGTAGCAACACACAAGTACACTCACTAGTGTAACAACACACAAGTACACTCACTAGTGTAGCAACACAAGTACACTCACTAGTGTAGCAACACACAAGTACACTCACTAGTGTAACAACACACAAGTACACTCACTAGTGTAGTAACACAACTACACTCACTAGTGTAGCAACACACAAGTACACTCACTAGTGTAGCAACACACAAGTACACTCACTAGTGTAGCAACACACAAGTACACTCACTAGTGTAGCAACACACAAGTACACTCACTAGTGTAGCAACACACAAGTACACTCACTAGTGTAGCAACACAACTACACTCACTAGTGTAGCAACACACAAGTACACTCACTAGTGTAGCAACACACAAGTACACTCACTAGTGTAGCAACACACAAGTACACTCACTAGTGTAGCAACACACAAGTACACTCACTAGTGTAGCAACACAACTACACTCACTAGTGTAGCAACACACAAGTACACTCACTAGTGTAGCAACACAACTACACTCACTAGTGTAGCAACACACAAGTACACTCACTAGTGTAGCAACACACAAGTACACTCACTAGTGTAGCAACACACAAGTACACTCACTAGTGTAGCAACACACAAGTACACTCACTAGTGTAGCAACACAACTACACTCACTAGTGTAGCAACACACAAGTACACTCACTAGTGTAGCAACACAAGTACACTCACTAGTGTAGCAACACAACTACACTCACTAGTGTAGCAACACACAAGTACACTCACTAGTGTAGCAACACAACTACACTCACTAGTGTAGCAACACACAAGTACACTCACTAGTGTAGCAACACAACTACACTCACTAGTGTAGCAACACACAAGTACACTCACTAGTGTAGCAACATAAGTACACTCACTAGTGTAGCAACACAACTACACTCACTAGTGTAGCAACACACAAGTACACTCACTAGTGTAGCAACACAAGTACACTCACTAGTGTAGCAACACACAAGTACACTCACTAGTGTAGCAACACAAGTACACTCACTAGTGTAGCAACACACAAGTACACTCACTAGTGTAGCAACACACAAGTACACTCACTAGTGTAGCAACACAACTACACTCACTAGTGTAGCAACACAACTACACTCACTAGTGTAGCAACACAACTACACTCACTAGTGTAGCAACACAACTACACTCACTAGTGTAGAAACACAAGTACACTCACTAGTGTAGCAACACAACTACACTCACTAGTGTAGCAACACAACTACACTCACTAGTGTAGCAACACAAGTACACTCACTAGTGTAGAAACACAAGTACACTCACTAGTGTAGCAACACAACTACACTCACTAGTGTAGCAACACAACTACACTCACTAGTGTAGCAACACAACTACACTCACTAGTGTAGCAACAACTACACTCACTAGTGTAGCAACACAACTACACTCACTAGTGTAGAAACACAAGTACACTCACTAGTGTAGCAACACAAGTACACTCACTAGTGTAGCAACACAAGTACACTCACTAGTGTAGCAACACACAAGTACACTCACTAGTGTAGCAACACAACTACACTCACTAGTGTAGCAACACAAGTACACTCACTAGTGTAGCAACACAAGTACACTCACTAGTGTAGCAACACAAGTACACTCACTAGTGTAGCAACACACAAGTACACTCACTAGTGTAGCAACACAACTACACTCACTAGTGTAGCAACACACAAGTACACTCACTAGTGTAGCAACACACAAGTACACTCACTAGTGTAGCAACACACAAGTACACTCACTAGTGTAGCAACACAACTACACTCACTAGTGTAGCAACACACAAGTACACTCACTAGTGTAGCAACACAACTACACTCACTAGTGTAGCAACACACAAGTACACTCACTAGTGTAGCAACACACAAGTACACTCACTAGTGTAGCAACACAACTACACTCACTAACACACACAAGTACACTCACTAGTGTAGCAACACAACTACACTCACTAGTGTAGCAACACACAAGTACACTCACTAGTGTAGCAACACACAAGTACACTCACTAGTGTAGCAACACAACAACTACACTCACTAGTGTAGCAACACACAACTACACTCACTAGTGTAGCAACACACAACTACACTCACTAGTGTAGCAACACACAACTACACTCACTAGTGTAGCAACACACAACTACACTCACTAGTGTAGCAACACACAACTACACTCACTAGTGTAGCAACACACAACTACACTCACTAGTGTAGCAACACACAAGTACACTCACTAGTGTGTACACTCACTAGTGTAGTACACTCACTAGTGTAGCAACACAACTACACTCACTAGTTTAGCAACACAACTACACTCTCTAGTGTAGCAACACAAGTACACTCACTAGTGTAGCAACACAAGTACACTCACTAGTGTAGCAACACAACTACACTCACTAGTGTAGCAACACAACTACACTCACTAGTGTAGCAACACAAGTACACTCACTAGTGTAGCAACACAACTACACTCACTAGTGTAGCAACACAAGTACACTCACTAGTGTAGCAACATTTACACACACACCTGTTAAATACATCAATTAATACCGTAATAAAGTTACTCTATACATAAAAAATGTTCGTGAAACAAATATTTTTTAAAAGCTTCGTCTAATATTGAAGAGCACATAAAATATTGACCTTCCACCAGCGGCTCAGTTTGGGATCAACTTTCTCTATTGTAGGTACGAAAAATTACACTAAATACCTGGACAGGGTTTCGGGGGTCAACGCCCCCGCGGCCCGGTCTGTGACCAGGCCTCGTGATGGATCAGGGTCTGGTCAATCAGGCTGTTACTGCTAGCCGCACGCAGACTGACGTACGAACCACAGCCCGGTTGGTCAGGTACTGACTTTAGGTGCCTGTCCAGCGCCTTGAAGACAGTCAGGAGTCTATTGGTAATCCCCCTTATGTATGCTGGGAGGCAACTGAACAGTCTTGGGCCCCTGACACTTATTTTGTCTCTTATTGTGCTAGTGGCACCTCTGTTTTTCATTGCTGGGATGTTACATCGTCTACCGAGTCTTTTGCTGTCATAGGGACTGATTTTCGTGTACAAGTTTAGTACTAATCCCTCTAGGATTTTCCTAGTGTATATTATCATGTATCTACCTCGCCTACGTTCCAGGGAATACAAATCAAGGTACTTCAACCGTTCCCAGTAATTTAGGTGCCTTATCGTAGTTATGTGTGCCGTGACAGTTCTTTGTACACTCTCCAGGTCAGCAATATCGTCAGCCTTGAAGGGGGCCGTTAGTGTACAGCAGTGTTCCAGCCAAGAGAGCACAAGCAATTTGAAGAGAATCATCATGGGCTTGGCGTCCCTAGTTTTGAAGGTTCTCATTATCCATCCTGTCAATACCGTGACAGGAACAATACAAGAATATATATATATATATATATATATATATATATATATATATATATATATATATATATATATATATATATATAAAAATATATATATATATATATATATATATATAGACTTCACTTTTTTGTGGAGTGTGGTTTTTGTAAATGATTCAAGTGGGACCGAAACGTCGTCGTAATCTCCTCTCTCCTATATGCGGATTATTTGTGTAAAAATTACACTATACAGTGAAAAGAGAAAGCTGATTGTACTTTTAAGTCAAACACGTCTACGACATCTGGTATAATAGACAGAATGGAAGTAGAGAACAACAAGCTACCAACGTCAACAGTAAATGAACTCCCTGATAACGAGTGTAGCTGAAGCATCAATCCTTGAACCAAGAATGTAGCTACAACCAGGTGATCACAGTGTTCTTGTAGCTACAACCAGGTGATCACAGTGTTCTTGTAGCTACAACCAGGTGATCACAGTGTTCTTGTAGCTACAACCAGGTGATCACAGTGTTCTTGTAGCTACAACCAGGTGATCACAGTGTTCTTGTAGCTACAACCAGGTGATCACAGTGTTCTTGTAGCTACAACCAGGTGATCACAGTGTTCTTGTAGCTACAACCAGGTGATCACAGTGTTCTTGTAGCTACAACCAGGTGATCACAGTGTTCTTGTAGCTACAACCAGGTGATCACAGTGTTCTTGTAGCTACAACCAGGTTATCACAGTGTTCTTGTAGCTACAACCAGGTGATCACAGTGTTCTTGTAGCTACAACCAGGTGATCACAGTGTTCTTGTAGCTACAACCAGGTGATCACAGTGTTCTTGTAGCTACAACCAGGTGATCACAGTGTTCTTGTAGCTACAACCAGGTGATCACAGTGTTCTTGTAGCTACAACCAGGTTATCACAGTGTTCTTGTAGCTACAACCAGGTGATCACAGTGTTCTTGTAGCTACAACCAGGTTATCACAGTGTTCTTGTAGCTACAACCAGGTTATCACAGTGTTCTTGTAGCTACAACCAGGTTATTACAATGTTCTTGTAGCTACAACCAGGTGATCACAGTGTTCTTGTAGCTACAACCAGGTTATCACAGTGTTCTTGTAGCTACAACCAGGTGATCACAGTGTTCTTGAGCTACAGCCAAGTTATCACAGTGTTCTTGTAGCTACAACCAGATTATCACAGTGTTCTTGTAGCTACAACCAGGTTATCACAGTGTTCTTGTAGCTACAACCTGGTTATCACAGTGTTCTTGTAGCTACGACCAGGTTATCACAGTGTTCTTGAGCTACAACCAGGTTATCACAGTGTTCTTGTAGCTACAACCTGGTTATCACAGTGTTCTTGTAGCTACAACCTGGTTATCACAGTGTTCTTGTAGCTACGACCAGGTTATCACAGTGTTCTTGTAGCTACAACCAGGTTATCACAGTGTTCTTGAGCTACAACCAGGTTATCACAGTGTTCTTGTAGCTACAACCTGGTTATCACAGTGTTCTTGTAGCTACAACCTGGTTATCACAGTGTTCTTGTAGCTACGACCAGGTTATCACAGTGTTCTCGTAGCTACAACCAGGTGATCACAGTGTTCTTGTAGCTACAACCAGGTGATCACAGTGTTCTTGTAGCTACAACCAGGTGATCACAGTGTTCTTGTAGCTACAACCAGGTTATCACAGTGTTCTTGTAGCTACAACCAGGTGATCACAGTGTTCTTGTAGCTACAACCAGGTGATCACAGTGTTCTTGTAGCTACAACCAGGTTATCACAGTGTTCTTGTAGCTACAACCAGGTTATCACAGTGTTCTTGTAGCTACAACCTGGTTATCACAGTGTTCTTGTAGCTACAACCAGGTTATCACAGTGTTCTTGTAGCTACAACCAGGTTATCACAGTGTTCTTGTAGCTACGGCCAGGTTATCACAGTGTTCTCGTAGCTACGACCAGGTTATCACAGTGTTCTCGTACCTACATCGACGATAACAGGTGGAAAAACGAAGGTGGGATCATCTAGACATTACACTACACAGTCGGGCGGCAGCTTAGCGAGACCAGAGTCACGGGAAAGTTACCACACCAGGATGTTCTCTCTCCCTGACTGAAAACCTCTCTCCCTCTCTCTCATGGAAATAAATGGTATAAAATACCGACACAATGGAAATATAAACACATATGCAGTATTTGTAGATGAATGGTTCAGAGAACCGACATGTTGATAAATTAGACACATGTGCAACTCTTGGGTATCTTTATTGAGGAAACGTTTCGCCACACAGTGGCTTCATCAGTCCATACGTAGGAGACACTGCAACACGTGGCATCTTGGTACAGAAAACACCTTGGACAAGCTTTTCAAGTGAGAAGTGTTGGATCTGAGAGGGACATGACCTCTCAGTGGCCTCTCACTACTACTACTACTACTACTACTACCCTGCACCTCTCCTTCCGACAGTATTTAAGTCTCCGCACTGTCGCTTGATCTTCAGATAGTTCCTGACTATGGAACTGAACTTCTCCAGGCCGAGGGACTGACAACCTCAAATTCTACGACTTTAAGGGTGATGGACTGATTACATCGTCTTCACATCTCTACTGTTCCTGCCTACTTTCTGTATTCGACTGAAGAAGCCTACTGTGTAGGCGAAACGTTTCATCAGTCCATACGTAGGAGAAACTTGAAGAACAGGAGGAGAATGAGGTAATCAGTCCCTCAACCTTGAGTCGATGTGTTCAGTCCATCAATCTATTCAAGATTGATGGACTGAACACATCGACTCCAGGCTGAGGGACTGATTACCTCAAACTCCTCCTTTCCTTACACCTTTCTACTTTATATCGGACTGATGAAGCCACTGTGTGGGCGAAACGTAGTCAATAAAGGGTCACATTATACTGCATATGTGTTTAGATTTCCACCTCTCTCTCATGCCTGCTACTGCTGCTGCTCTGTGATCCATACTTATTTAGCGCTTTCCCCCGAATATATAATAGTGGGTGGGCTGAGATAAGTCAACACTGACACTTCCCCTCATGTTCATATATTTGAGGTGTTTATGTATGTTATAGATAGAAGCATAGTAGTTTGTCACACACATATATATATATATACCATTATATACATGCATTTCTTACCAAATGTCAATGATAATTATTATTATTATTGTAAGAGTGAGCAGGATCACTACCTAGTGTGCATCAAGCTCACTCGACTAACTTGTGTTAGAATGAGAAACATTGGTACCCCACTATGTACATCAACCTTCAGAATATATTAGGTTGAAGAGTGCTGCATTTTCCCATCAATTCCAAATACGCCTGAGTACTAAGTTGACGAGGCTGGCTGGTAGGTGCAACATGACACACTAGGTGAAGGCAGAGTGCAAGGGAAACCTCACAGACATGATGAACGGCCAATGCACGGATAACCCGGACTTAACAACCAAACAATAACAACATTAATAGCCTTAATTGTTCATAACGTCGCAATAGTTTGTCTCCTAAGTGTGGGTTATATATGTATTGTTCCAGCTATGGTACTGATGTTTTCTTCTTAATGAAGCTCAATGAGATACATCTACCATAACAACAACAATAATAATAATAATAATAATAATAATAATAATAATAATAATAATCTTTATTTACTACCAGTACATGTACAAGGTATACAGACCATAGCTGACATCAATGATATACTACTATACAGAGAGCTGCTTGTTATGCTGAGCATTTCAGGCAAATTAGGTCAGTTTTGTCCCAGGATGCGACCCACACCAGTCCACTAACACCCAGGTATCCATTTTCTCCTATAGACACCCTTCAATTCCCTTCACCGGGAATCGAACCCGGACCCTCACCGTGTGAAGCGAGAGCTTTTGCCACCAGACCACGGGCACCAATGATAAACACGACTCACGAAATCGTAATAGACACGATTGCAAACAAACCATACCACGGGTGGGGATAGAACCCGCGATCAGAGAGTCATAAAACTCCAGACCGACGCGCTAGCTACTGGTAAACATTGCTGTTGAAGATTGAGACACTTATGCAACATATGGGAATCTTTATTGAAGAAACGTTTCGCCACACAGTGGCTTCATCAGTCCAATACAAAGCAGAAGGTATAAGTCCATCATTCTACAAGACTGATGGACTGAACACATCGACTCCAGGCTGAGGGACTGATTACCTCAAACTCCTCCTCTCCTTACACCTTTCTACTTTATATCGGACTGATGAAGCCACTGTGTGGCGAAACGTTTCCTGAATAAAGATTCCCATATGTTGCATAAGTGTCTCAATCTTCAACTTGTCGGTTTTTCAAACCATTCATGACAAACATTGCTGCACAGCTGGACATGTCATGGTATGAGACAGACATGAGAGGGAAGACAGACATGTGGAACCTTGGAACTCACCTTTATTGTGTGATAAACTTTGTCAACCCCACTTCATAAAGTACACTTTATCAAGTGTACTTTATCAGGTGAGAAACTTATCACTTTAAGTAACAAACACAGAAAACAAGTTAATCTGGTTTTGCCTTGATCAAGTCCATAGTGTGGGCTAAACATCGTCTACATTCGCCTCTCCTTATCATTTCGGTGAGACAAAGAAACTTCTAGCAAGGAAATCCGTTATAAATACATGTCGACCATTGTAGGTCGGTTGTTTAAATGAATTTAAAGCCTATCGACCACACGAGGGCCATTGAGGTCGCAGGTCACCTCCTCACCAGCAGTCAAGAATAATGTCAGCGTACATACACAGACATATACACCTCAACGGTGTATATATATACACTGGGACATGCATCCCCACGGTGTATATGTATCCTGTGACTACCATGTGTCAAGAACCCCATATATTATTACATTCATGAGGAGCGCTAAACTCGTAGGAGCCATACAGCACCTAGGGAATGGGAGGCAATCGCATTCAAGCCAAGGTCAGGTCAGGTCAAATTCAGCAGCAAGGAACCTCCCTGGAACAGCCACCACCTTCAAGAAGAACTAAGAACATTTCCAGAACACCAAGAATACCTCGAGAACACCAAAAACACCTCGAGAACACCAAAACCACCTCGAGAACACCAAAACCACCTCGAGAACGCCAAAACCACCTCGAAAACACCAAAACCACCTCGAGAACACCAAAACCACCTCGAGAACACCAAAACCACCTCGAGAACACCAAAACCACCTCGAGAACACCAAAACCACCTCGAGAACACCAAAACCACCTCGAGAACACCAAAACCACCTTGAGAACACCAAAAACACATCGAGTACACGCACAATTTGTCGTCGAGGTGGCTAGTTTATGCACTACATACTGTGGATAGTAGCTAGTTTATGTACCACATACTGGGAAGGACAGCGCATGAGAATGTGGATACACAATAGGCTTAGGAACTAGGCCTCAAAACAGTTAAAAGAAGTATATCTTGATATACGAGGTCTACAAAAAAATCATTAAGGAAGGCTAATGATACTTGGATGTTGGCTCTCTCTCTCTCTCTCTCTCTCTCTCTCTCTCTCTCTCTATGACAGCAATGAGGCTTGAAGCAGGTCGAGAATGTATTATTATATTACTGAGAGTTGGTCCGTGTAGAGAGCAGTAGTGGTAGCTACTGTGTTGACAAATTAGACGTGTTCAACGCTTAGGTATCTTGATTGTGGAAACATTTCGCCACACAGTGCCTTCATCAGTCCACTACAAGGAAGAATGGTGAAGATCAGGAGTAGTTTGAGGTAATCAGTCCCTCAGCCTGGAGTCGATGTAATCTACAGCTACTGTGTTGTTCACCTTTCTCAGAAGATAACCTAGATAACAAGGTGAAGGTCTCCAGTTATCTGTGTCTTACTTTCACTACCACTCACAGGTCTCTCTCACACACCGGATAGAAAGGCAGACACAAAACTGCTCTTCATGTTTTCCTCGGTTGAGTCAAGCTTGGGAGACCATCATGGCCCCATTTTATCCAATTATTTCCCGTAATTAAACCTTTCACCGCACTTCATACACTGTGTATGAATGGTATATATATAATACCGACAAGATAAATTAGACACATGCCCATGTCTTGTATTGACTGGGTTAAAAACACTAGGACATATATACAAGGAAACGTTTCAGACCTGGAACATTGATCATTTCTAAGACACATTAAAATGAGAGTATATACAGGATGAGAGTGAGGTGTGAGTGACGCTGGTGACTTGAAAATTGACATATTTAAGATGAGGACAGGTAGACAATGGCATCACTGTGACTACTGTGTTGTTAGGTAGGTGGCGCTTTGCCTGGTTCACTATCATGTATGTTAATGTTTTTGAAATTCTGTAGTTTCTAGTATTATGTTGTGTGGTGTCGGTGAGGGTGATTAGCGAGGCTTGTAAACACGGGCGTCTAAGGTCTTGTCCTGTGAGGACGAGTTGTGATCATCCCAGTTCATCAGATGTCCCGTGGAGTCCCTGTGTCTTCCACAGGGAGTACTTTCATCAAGACTGACGGACCGAATACATCGAATCAAGACTGAGGGACTGATTACCTCAAGCTACTCTTCATCTTCCAGCATTCATCTCTGTTTTGGACTGATGAAGCCAGTGACTGGCGAAACATATCCTAATTAAGATTCCAAAATGTTGTACAAGTGTCTCAATTATCAACCTGTGGATTTTGTAAACCATTTACACACATCAAAATATTTTCTGTCATAAAGAGTTTACTGTAAACTCTGTGTATACAGCAAAATAACTTGGTTTAAGGTTTATCGACTACACGAGGGTCGGTTGATAGCGCACTCAGCTAACACACTGAGTGTACGAGATTCGATCCCCGAAACGGGTGGAAACGTTAGGCATGTTTCCTTACACCTGCTACCCCTGTTCACCTAGCACTTACTGGGTACCTGGGTGTTAGTCGACTGGTGTGGGTGGCATCCTGGGGGCTGGACTTTGAAATGAACCGAGGTTGGACAACAGCTCTCAGCCTGTAAAACTGAATTGTGTAAAAAAACAAAAAAGCCGTATGTCTGCTCTTCTGAATCAATCTGGAATATTTTAATACATAAAATAGGGATTAAAATCTTAAGTGCAGAAAACACGAGACTTCTTGGTGTATTTTTTTTTATTATCACACTGGCCGATTCCCACCAAGGCAGGGTGGCCCGAAAAAGAAAAACTTTCACCATCACTCCATCACTGTCTTGCCAGAAGGGTGCTCTACACTACAGTTTTTAAACTGCAACATTAACACCCCTCCTTCAGAGTGCAGGCACTGTACTTCCCATCTCCAGGACTCAAGTCCGGCCTGCCGGTTTCCCTGGTGTATAGGTAGAAATAAACTCCCTAGTACGTATACATATACAGAGGTAAGATAACTGCAGCTGTGACTGGGTAGCATCTACGTGAAGATGTGGTACCTAGGACTGTTGTACTCTGGGAGCAGCAGTGAAGACATGGTACCTGGAGGCCGACTTGTACTGCAGCAACAGTGATCTTCACTGCTGCTGCAGCACAAGTCAGCCTCCAAGTGCCATGTCTTCACTGCTGTGAAGACAGTAAGGGTTGTCAGGGTGTCATTACTACGATCTGCTTCCAAACATGGCTCAGACCTCAAAAATCTTCTCTACGACGCCACCCGTAACACTCCTCAATACCCCGCCACCCGCAACACTCCTCAATACCCCGCCACCAGCAACACTCCTCAATACCCCGCCACCCGCAACACTCCTCAAATTACAATCCCATTTTCTGCTGATAAAAATACAGTCGGCTTTGTTTTACTGGTATGAAACATTTGATGTAATTCCTGGGTATCTTAGATGGTTGTTGAGACCATCACACCAGGGACGAGGTCACAAGCAACTTGCTTACCTTGTCCCTTATACCCACAGTTTGCTAAATTGGTTAATAAAGTAGAAATAATAATATCTTTATTTACTACCAGTACATGTACAAGGTATACACACCATAGCTGACATCAGTGACATACTACTATATAGAAAGTCACTTGTTATGTTGAGCATTTCCCGTAAATTAGGTCAGTTTTGTCCCAGGATGCGACCCACACCAGTCCATTAACATCCAGGATGCGACTCACACCAGTCCACTAACATCCAGGTACCTATTTTACTGCTAGGTGAACAGTGACAGCAGGTGTCTTAAGGAAACACTTCCTAATGTTCCCACCCGTACCAGGGTTCAAACCACGGACTTCCGTGTGTGAGTTGAGTGCGCTACCAATCAATTGACGGAGCTACGGGAGGAATTAGACACGTGCAACAACTGGACATCAATGCGGGATTACTGCATCCTATGAATAATAATAATAATAATAATAATAATAATAATAATAATAATAATAATAGCAATAATAATAATAATAATAACAATTTGTATTCTACATAGTCAGCAAAATTAGTACAATTACTGAGTGTAAGGAAAGGAGAATATAATTGAGTTAATGGAGGTAACTTGGTGAGGTAGTTACGAGCTGGTAGTTGATGTGTGTAGGTACCCCCTCCCCCCAGCACCTAACTCTCCACGTTACCAACACAACCACCTCGGTACCCTGCTTTACTTACGTTAGGTCACCTGGGGTTATTAAGTAATGTTGTCGTTGTTTTTATCCTAGAGGGTTTTATCCTAGTATTTTTTATGTAGGTGGATTTTCTCAGTGATGGGGTAATATTGCATCTGTAGCAGTTATGTGTTAGGTAACGTAACTTAGTGAGCCTGATAGCACACCGTGGCCAGCTATGTTGTACCATGTGAGTTGTGATGAATGGTTTGAAAAACCGACAAGTTGAAGATTGAGACACTTGTGCAGCATATGGGAATCTTTATTCAGGAAACGTTTCGCCACACAGTGGCTTCATCAGTCCAATACAAAGAGGAAGACGTACAAGATTGATGGACTGAACACATCGACTCAAGGTTGAGGGACTGATTACCTCATTCTCCTCCTCTCCTTACGTCTTCCTCTTTGTATTGGACTGATGAAGCCACTGTGTGGCGAAACGTTTCCTGAATAAAGATTCCCATATGCTGCACAAGTGTCTCAATCTTCACCATGTGAGTTACTGGAGGTGCACCGACTGGTTGGCACATAAGTGCACCACTTATATGAGGAGGTGGTGCACTTTACTTATGTCTTTCACACACTCATTACCCAGGAGGCGGAGTGTCGTACATACTAGAAGCCAGGAGCACGGTTCCTGTCTGCTGTTTATCCACTGAAAGTCGTTCATGACAAAAGTTATTATAATTAATAAGAGTGAAGAATACATCTAGCACTCTACGGTAAGATGAAACAATTAATTCATTCATCTTCTTTAAACACTTCAATCATTTCTTCTCCAGCTTCAAATACAAGTTCACCCCTTACCAACGTACTCACAACTTTCTCAGTACTCACAACTTTCTCAGTACTCACAACTTTCTCAGTACTCACAACTTTCTCAGTACTCACAACTTTCTCAGTACTCACAACTTTCTCAGTACTCACAACTTTCTCAGTATTCACAACTTTCTCAGTACTCACAACTTTCTCAGTACTCACAACTTTCTCAGTACTCACAACTTTCTCAGTACTCACAACTTTCTCAGTACTCACAACTTTCTCAGTACTCACAACTTTCTCAGTACTCACAACTTTCTCAGTACTCACAACTTTCTCAGTACTCACAACTTTCTCAGTATTCACAACTTTCTCAGTACTCACAACTTTCTCAGTACTCACAACTTTCTCAGTATTCACAACTTTCTCAGTACTCACAACTTTCTCAGTACTCACAACTTTCTCAGTACTCACAACTTTCTCAGTATTCACAACTTTCTCAGTACTCACAACTTTCTCAGTATTCACAACTTTCTCAGTACTCACAACTTTCTCAGTACTCACAACTTTCTCAGTACTCACAACTTTCTCAGTACTCACAACTTTCTCAGTACTCACAACTTTCTCAGTACTCACAACTTTCTCAGTCAGTACTCACAACTTTCTCAGTACTTTCTCACACAACTTTCGCAGTACTCACAACTTTCTCAGTACTCACAACTTTCTCAGTACTCACAACTTTCTCAGTACTCACAACTTTCTCAGTACTCACAACTTTCTCAGTACTCACAACTTTCTCAGTACTCACAACTTTCTCAGTACTCACAACTTTCTCAGTACTCACAACTTTCTCAGTACTCACAACTTTCTCAGTACTCACAACTTTCTCAGTACTCACAACTTTCTCAGTTCACAACTTTCTCAGTCACAACTTTCTCTCACAACTTTCTCAGTACTACTCACAACTTTCTCAGTGCTCACAACTTTCTCAGTATTCACAACTTTCTCAGTACTCACAACTTTCTCAGTACTCACAACTTTCTCAGTACTCACAACTTTCTCAGTATTCACAACTTTCTCAGTACTCACAACTTTCTCAGTATTCACAACTTTCTCAGTACTCACAACTTTCTCAGTACTCACAACTTTCTCAGTACTCACAACTTTCTCAGTATTCACAACTTTCTCAGTACTCACAACTTTCTCAGTACTCACAACTTTCTCAGTACTCACAACTTTCTCAGTACTCACAACTTTCTCAGTACTCACAACTTTCTCAGTATTCACAACTTTCTCAGTACTCACAACTTTCTCAGTATTCACAACTTTCTCAGTACTCACAACTTTCTCAGTACTCACAACTTTCTCAGTACTCACAACTTTCTCAGTATTCACAACTTTCTCAGTACTCACAACTTTCTCAGTACTCACAACTTTCTCAGTACTCACAACTTTCTCAGTACTCACAACTTTCTCAGTACTCACAACTTTCTCAGTATTCACAACTTTCTCAGTACTCACAACTTTCTCAGTACTCACAACTTTCTCAGTACTCACAACTTTCTCAGTACTCACAACTTTCTCAGTACTCACAACTTTCTCAGTACTCACAACTTTCTCAGTACTCACAACTTTCTCAGTATTCACAACTTTCTCAGTATTCACAACTTTCTCAGTACTCACAACTTTCTCAGTATTCACAACTTTCTCAGTACTCACAACTTTCTCAGTATTCACAACTTTCTCAGTACTCACAACTTTCTCAGTATTCACAACTTTCTCAGTACTCACAACTTTCTCAGTACTCACAACTTTCTCAGTACTCACAACTTTCTCAGTATTCACAACTTTCTCAGTATTCACAACTTTCTCAGTACTCACAACTTTCTCAGTATTCACAACTTTCTCAGTACTCACAACTTTCTCAGTATTCACAACTTTCTCAGTACTCACAACTTTCTCAGTATTCACAACTTTCTCAGTACTCACAACTTTCTCAGTACTCACAACTTTCTCAGTACTCACAACTTTCTCAGTACTCACAACTTTCTCAGTACTCACAACTTTCTCAGTACTCACAACTTTCTCAGTACTCACAACTTTCTCAGTACTCACAACTTTCTCAGTATTCACAACTTTCTCAGTATTCAAACTTTACCATAGAAACGTAAGTGAAAGTTTGTTTACATAAAAATCTAAACCATTAAACCTAAGTTCAGTATTTTCTCAACTATCAATTAGCGATTATAAAAAGAAAGTAAGATTTAGTTTAACAGTGTTACGCAGCTGCTCACAATTATTATATATACAGGGATATACACACTGGGAGGTGTGTGTGTCTCAGCCTGTATACACACTGGGAGGTGTGTGTGTCTCAGCCTGTATACACACTGGGAGGTGTGTGTGTCTCAGCCTGTATACACACTGGGAGGTGTGTGTGTCTCAGCCTGTATACACACTGGGAGGTGTGTGTCTCAGCCTGTATACACACTGGGAGGTGTGTGTGTCTCAGCCTGTATACACACTGGGAGGTGTGTGTGTCTCAGCCTGTATACACACTGGGAGGTGTGTGTGTCTCAGCCTGTATACACACTGGGAGGTGTGTGTGTCTCAGCCTGTATACACACTGGGAGGTGTGTGTCTCAGCCTGTATACACACTGGGAGGTGTGTGTGTGTGTGTCTCAGCCTGTATACACACTGGGAGGTGTGTGTGTCTCAGCCTGTATACACACTGGGAGGTGTGTGTGTCTCAGCCTGTATACACACTGGGAGGTGTGTGTCTCAGCCTGTATACACACTGGGAGGTGTGTGTGTCTCAGCCTGTATACACACTGGGAGGTGTGTGTCTCAGCCTGTATACACACTGGGAGGTGTGTGTCTCAGCCTGTATACACACTGGGAGGTGTGTGTCTCAGCCTGTATACACACTGGGAGGTGACTATGTCTCAGCCTATATACACACTGGGAGGTAACTATGTCTCAGCCTGTATACACACTGGGAGGTGACTGTCTCAGCCTATATACACACTGGGAGGTGACTATGTCTCAGCCTATATACACACTGGGAGGTAACTATGTCTCAGCCTGTATACACACTGGGAGGTGTGTGTCAGCCTGTATACACACAGAGGTGTGTGTCTCAGCCTGTATACACACTGGGAGGTGTGTGTCTCAGCCTGTATACACACTGGGAGGTAACTGTCTCATCCTGTATACATACTGGGAGGTGACTATGTCTCACCCTGTATACACACTGGGAGGTAACTGTCTCAGCCTGTATACACACTGGGAGGTAACTATGTCTCAGGCTGTATACACACTGGGAGGTGACTATGTCTCAGCCTATATACACACTGGGAGGTGTGTGTCTCAGCCTGTATACACACTGGGAGGTGTGTCTCAGCCTGTATACACACTGGGAGGTGTGTGTCTCAGCCTGTATACACACTGGGAGGTGTGTGTCTCAGCCTGTATACACACTGGGAGGTAACTGTCTCAGCCTGTATACATACTGGGAGGTGACTATGTCTCAGCCTGTATACACACTGGGAGGTAACTATGTCTCAGCCTGTATACACACTGGGAGGTGTGTGTCTCGGCCTGTATACACACTGGGAGGTGTGTGTCTCAGCCTGTATACACACTGGGAGGTGTGTGTCTCAGCCTGTATACACACTGGGAGGTGTGTGTCTCAGCCTGTATACACACTGGGAGGTGTGTGTCTAAGCTTGTATACACACTGGAAGGTGTGTGTCTCAGCCTGTATACACACTGGGAGGTGTCTCAGCCTGTATACAAACTGGGAGGTGTGTGTCTCAGCCTGTATACACACTGGGAGGTGTGTGTCTCAGCCTGTATACACACTGGGAGGTGTGTGTCTCAGCCTGTATACACACTGGGAGGTGTGTGTCTCAGCCTGTATACACACTGGGAGGTGTGTGTCTCAGCCTGTATACACACTGGGAGGTGTGTCTCTCAGCCTGTATACACACTGGGAGGTGTGTGTCTCAGCCTGTATACACACTGGGAGGTGTGTGTCTCAGCCTGTATACACACTGGGAGGTGTGTGTCTCAGCCTGTATACACACTGGGAGGTGTGTGTCTCAGCCTGTATACACACTGGGAGGTGTGTGTGGGTCTGCGTATATACACACTGGGAGGTGTGTGCGCTCACCTAGTTGTGGTTGCAGGTGTCGGGTCATAGCTCCTGGCCCCGCCTCTTCACTGATCGCTACTGGGTCACTCTCCCTGAACCGTGAGCTTTATCATACCTCTGCTTAAAGCTATGTATGGATCCTGCCTCCACTACATCGCTTCCCAAACTATTCCACTTCTTAACTATTCTGTGACTGAAGAAATACTTCCTAACATCCCTGTGATTCATCTGTGTCTTCAGCTTCCAACTGTGTCCCCTTGTTGTTGTGTCCCATCTCTGGAACATCCTGTCTTTGTCCACCTTGTCAATTCCTCTCAGTATTTTATATGTCGTTATCATGTCCCCCCTATCTCTCCTGTCCTCCAGTGTCGTCAGGTCGATTTCCCTTAACCTCTCCTCGTAGGACATACCCTTTAGCTCTGGTTTCTTTACGTGCTTGGCGGCTAGGTGTGGGTTCCAAACTGGCGCCGCATACTCCAATATAGGCCTAACGTACACGGTGTACAGGGTCCTGAACGATTCCTTATTAAGATGTCGGAATACTGTTGTTAGGTTCGCTAGGCGCCCATATGCTGCAGCAGTTTTCTGGTTGATGTGCGCCTCATGAGATGTGCCTGGTGTTATGCTCACCCCAAGATCTTTTTCCTTGAGAGAGTTTCGTAGTCTCTGGCCCCCTAACCTGTACTCCGTCTGCTGTCTTCTTTGCCCTCCCCCAATCTTCATGACTTTGCACTTGGTGGGGTTGAACTCCAGGAGCCAATTGCTAGACCAGGTCTGCAGCCTGTCCAGATCCCTTTGTAGTTCTGCCTGGTCTTCGTCCGAATGAATTTTTCTCATCAACTTCAGGTCATCTGCAAACAGGGACACTTCGGAGTCTATTCCTTCCGTCATATCGTTACAAATACCAGAAACAGCACTGGTCCTAGGACTGACCCCTGTGGGACCCCGCTGGTCACCTCGCCACGTACCATGACTCGCTGCTGTCTTTCTGACAAGTATTCCCTGATCCATTGTAGTGCCTTCCCTGTTATCCCTGCTTGGTCCTCCAGTTTTTGCACTAATCTTTTGTGTGGAAGTGTTAAACTCCTTCTTACAGTTCAAGAAAATGCAATCTACCCACCCCTCTCTCTCTTGTCTTACTGCTGTCAGAACTCCAGTAGGTTTGTGACACAGGATTTCCCGTCCCTGAAACCATGTTGGCTGCTGTTGATGAGATCATTCCTTTCTAGGTGTTCCACCACTCTTCTCCTGATAATCTTCTCCATGACTTTACACACCATACATGTCAGTGACACTGGTCTGTAGTTTAGTGCTTCATGTCTGTCTCCTTTTTTAAAGATTGGGACTACATTTGCTGTCTTCCATACCTCAGGTAGTCGCACTGTTTCGATAGATGTGTTGAATATTGTTGTCAGGGGTACACACAGCGCCTCTGCCCCCTCTCTCAGGACCCATGGAGAGATGTTATCTGGCCCCATTGCCTTTGAGGTGTCTAGCTCACTCAGAAGCCTCTTCCCTTCTTCCTCAGTTGTGTGTACTGTGTCCAGCACTTGGTGGTGTACCCCACCTCTCCGTCTTTCTGGAGACCCTTCTGTGTCCTCTGTGAACACTTCTTTGAATCTCATATTGAGTTCCTCACATACTTCGCGGTCGTTTCTTGTCTCTCCTCCTTCCTTCCTAATCCTGATTACCTGGTCCTTGACTGTTGTTTTCCTCCTGATGTGGCTGTATAACAGCCAGTGTGTGTGTGTGTGTGTGTGTGTGTGTGTGTGTGTGTGTGTGTGTGTGTGTGTGTGTGTGTGTGTGTGTGTGTGTGTGTGTGTGTCTGTGTGTGTGCACTCAACTAATTGTACTCACCTAATTGTGGTTGCAGGGGTCGAGACTCAGCTCCTGGCCCTGCCTCTTCACTGATCGCTACAAGGTCCTCTCCCTCTCTGCTTCCTGAGCTTTGTCATACCTCTTCTTAAAACTATGTATGGTTCCTGCCTCCACTACTTCACTTGCTAGGCTATTCCACTTCTTGACGACTCTATGACTGAAGAAATAGTTTCTAGCGTCCCTGTGACTCGTCTTAGTCTTCAGCTTCCAGTTGTGTCCCCTCTCTGGAACATCCTGTCTCTGTCCACCTTGTCTATTCCCCGCACTATCTTGTATGTTATTATCATGTCTCCCCTGACCCTTCTGTCCTACAGTGTCGTCAGTCCGATTTCCCTCAACCTTTCCTCGTACGACATTCCCAGCGTGTATACACACAGTTTAATCACTATTTTATGTATTAAAGTATTCTTGTCTGTTCGTGATTATTATTATTATTATTATTATTATTATTATTATTATTATTATTATAATGGTGGAAGAGAGTGATAGTGGTAATGCTGTCAGCCTCTGGGGTTGGTAACGGTGTCAGGGATACATTAGAGGGGAGGGAGGGAGGGAGGGAGAGGGTGATATGGAGAACAGGTGGGTTGGTTGCTTGCCTGAGGTAGAAGGGGGGAAAGGGGGTGTGGTGGTGGTGGAGGGGAAGGGGGGGAGGGGAATGTTCCGTTACTTGACTAAAGTCCCGGTGTGTGACCTACCACAACTACCACAACCACCACGACTCCTACTACCCCCCCCTCTACCACGCATCCACATCCTCGCTACCGCATATTCTACATCACAACCACTACCATCACAACCACTACCATCAGAATCACTACCATCACAACCACTACCATCACAATCACTATCACAATCACTATCACAATCACTACCATCACAACCACTACCATCACAACCACTACCATCACAACCACTACCATCACAACCACTACCATCAGAATCACTACCATCACAACCACTACCATCACAACCACTACCATCACAATCACTACCATCACAACCACAGGTGGATAGTATCAAATGACAAAGTTGTGGTTGTTATGAGTAGTGTTACAGTTGGTACCACTGATACAACCATGTCAGTGTTACAGTTGGTACCACTGATACAACCATGTCAGTGTTACAGTTGGTACCACTGATACAACCATGTCAGTGTTACAGTTGGTACCACTGATACAACCATGTCAGTGTTACAGTTGGTACCACTGATACAACCATGTCAGTGTTACAGTTGGTACCACTGATACAACCATGTCAGTGTTACAGTTGGTACCACTGATACAACCATGTCAGTGTTACAGTTGGTACCACTGATACAACCATGTCAGTGTTACAGTTGGTACCACTGATACAACCATGTCAGTGTTACAGTTGGTACCGATACACTGATACAACCACTGATACAACCATGTCAGTGTTACAGTTGGTACCACTGATACAACCATGTCAGTGTTACAGTTGGTACCACTGATACAACCATGTCAGTGTTACAGTTGGTACCGATACAACCATGCCAGTGTTACAGTTGGTACCACTGATACAACCATGTCACTGCTACAGTTGGTACCACTGATACAACCATGTCACTGCTACAGTTGGTACCACTGATACAACCATGTCACTGCTACAGTTGGTACCACTGATACAACCATGTCAGTGTTACAGTTGGTACCACTGATACAACCACGTCACAATAGTGTTACAGTTGGTACCACTCATAGCACGTCACAGTAGTGTTACAGCTGGTACCACTGATACAACCACGTCACAGTAGTGTTGGTACCACTGATATAACCACGTCACAGTAGTGTTGGTACCACTGATACAACCATGTCAGTGTTACAGTTGGTACCACTGATATAACCATGTCAGTGTTACAGTTGGTACGACTGATACAACCATGTCAGTGTTACAGTTGGTACCAGATACAACCATGTCAGTGTTACAGTTGGTACCACTGATACAACCATGTCAGTGTTACAGTTGGTACCACTGATACAACCATGTCAGTGCTACAGTTGGTACCACTGATACAACCATGTCAGTGTTACAGTTGGTACCACTGATACAACCATGTCAGTGTTACAGTTGGTACCACTGATATAACTATGTCAGTGTTACAGTTGGTACCACTGATATAACCATGTCAGTGTTACAGTTGGCACCACTGATACAACCATGTCAGTGTTACAGTTGGTACCACTGATACAACCATGTCAGTGTTACAGTTGGTACCACTGATACAACCATGTCAGTGTTACAGTTGGTACCACTGATACAACCACGTCACAGTAGTGTTACAGTTGGTACCACTGATACAACCACGTCACAGTAGTGTTACAGTTGGTACCACTGATATAACCATGTCAGTGTTACAGTTGGTACCACTGATATAACCATGTCAGTGTTACAGTTGGTACCACTGATATAACCATGTCAGTGTTACAGTTGGTACCACTGATATAACCATGTCAGTGTTACAGTTGGTACCACTGATATAACCATGTCAGTGTTACAGTTGGTACCACTGATATAACCACGTCAGTGTTACAGTTGGTACCACTGATATAACCATGTCAGTGTTACAGTTGGTACCACTGATATAACTATGTCAGTGTTACAGTTGGTACCACTGATATAACCATGTCAGTGTTACAGTTGGTACCACTGATATAACCATGTCAGTGTTACAGTTGGTACCACTGATATAACCATGTCAGTGTTACAGTTGGTACCACTGATATAACTATGTCAGTGTTACAGTTGGTACCACTGATACAACCACGTTACAACAGTGTTACAGTTGGTACCACTGATACAACCACGTTACAACAGTGTTACAGTTGGTACCACTAATACCACCTGGTCACAGTAGTGGTGGTTGTAACACTATGCTATTAGAACCCTGATGGGTGAATGGTACGGTGCTGAGGCTGCTACACGCAAGGACCACGGTTCGAGTCTCCGTATATTCCTCCATTAATTCATAGACAGTTGTTCACTACGAGTGTCACTCAAGATGAGTGAATACACTTGATGAAGAAGACGTGTTGTGTACACTTAAGTCTTCACTGCTTCGGCTGTGCCCAAAGTCATGTCTATTTGACGGAAGAAGTCTACTGTGTGGGCGAAACGTTTAGGAAATAAATATATGAAAGTGTTGCACTAGTTTTACTTGTATAATTGTCAGTATTGTTTGGTTAGATAAAATTTGCCAGGAAACAGGACAAGCGTCTCCTGACCCGCAACTGGAGCATTCTGTCATCTGACCGAGGCCTTCCACTGGCTTACCTCTCCACCCCTTCAAAGATTATTAATATCGCCGGTATTGTATACAAATACCATAAACTTTATTAAAACTATAATGGGAGGCGCTGGCGTGACGATGGTGTGTGACGCTCCTTGCAATTACACTCTGATGGTGGAATTATACTTTGTTCCCGGGTCATTTTTTCAGGAAAGAAAGTGTGGGAAAGTGCATGCAACAACTCTCTTTTGCTGGTGCAACATGTTCACCCCGCTGCAACATGTGTTACGTGAGGAAATGTTTCAAGTCGTTCCTGAATGCTCCACAAGTTGTGGGATACTATATATTGTCTTCTCATTTCATGTATGTCTGCAAGATGGTTTGTCTCTGTGCAGAGGAGTATGACTCACCCTATATACACCCAGAGGTATATCTCTTAGTGTATACATACCGAGACGTGCATATCTCCGCGGATATACATCGAGAAGAGCATACATCAACTGTATATATATTTTGAAGGGTGCATATTTCAGTGTATATACACTGAGGTGCATATCTCAGTGTATATACACTGATGTCTGACTAAATGGTATGGGCGCTCATATACTGGAGTGAGACAGAGGTGCAGCAGGTGAAAGCATTGTCAGTGGTAGGTGGGGCCCACCAGTAGCAGCAAGTAGGTTGTGGAGATGTCCTCTGTAACAATATTCCATAATGTTGTTGTGTCTGACAAGTAATATATTAGATGATATACTGTACAATACCGACCACTTGATATAGTTTATCTCCACAAAATACTTACTTCCACTGGTGGGCCCCACCTACCAGTGACAGTACCTTCAGCTGCTGCACCTCATATCACTTACTGTAATCTTCTTAGGAATGAAACAAATTTAATGTTAGTTTACAGGTGACCTGCAGCTTTCGTTACCCAAGTGTAGTTGATACACTGTGAAACATAACAAAATACGATAACAAGAAGGAACACTGCAGCAGGCCTGCTGGTCAATACTAGACAGATCCATTTCAAATACAATCCGTCTCCTCTTCCCTCCCAGTTATGCTGGAAGCAAAGTTCTCAAGTTCACTTTGCTGGCGAACCCTTGCTGGAATACTTGACGATATTCTCATTACCCTACTGAAGTCTCCCAGCCCAGGCTGACACTACTGAAGTCTCCCAGCCCAGGGTGACACTGAGGAAATGGTATGGTGATACCGACAAGATGTGGAAAAAGACACTTATGTACAGTTCAGGACATTTATTAAAGGAAACGTTTCGCCACGAGTGGTTTCTTCAGTTCTAATACAGAGAAAACTAAGAAAACATTTATATATATAGTGGCAGGAGTCAGGTGAGGTGACGCGTGGGTAGAGGTGTAGTAGTAGTAGTAGTAGTAGAAGTAGTAGTAGTAGTAGTAGTAGTAGTAGTAGTAGTAGTAGTAGTAGTAGTAGTAGTAATAATAATGGAACTAAGGAGGTGAGGCAAGAGAGGGACCTGCTGGCATCAAGTAACACTGGCTAAAATATCTACCAGCTCTTCAACTACTATTAGGAACCTGATACAAAAACCCAAGCATGATTCTGGCACAAGTGCAGGAATCTACACTATACCATGTGGGGGGTGTGACAAAGTATATGTAGGGGAAACAGCCAGAACTCTGGACATTAGAATAGCAGAACACAAAAATGCTTGCAGAAATGATGACCGCAAAAACGCATGTGTTCAACATAGAGACGATGTTGGACACCTCATGAAATTCAATGAAGCTAAACTAGTTATTAAAGAAGACGACTTAAGACGGAGAAAATGCATTGAAGCTGCACTAATTTCTGTCAGTAACACTATAAAGCAAAAATCCGGTAGTTACAGTATTTCAAAATTACTAAGCAAGAGGATATTACCCATCCTGGGAACTGGTGTTACTTGATGCCAGCAGGTCCCTCTCTTGCCTCACCTCCTTAGTTCCATTACTACTACTACTACTACTACCACCACCTCTACCCACGCATCACCTCACCTGACTCCTGCCGCTATATATATAAATGTTTTCTTAGTTTTCTCTGTATTAGGACTGAAGAAGCCACTCGTGGCGAAACGTTTCCTTTAATAAATGTCCTGTACATAAGTGTCTTTTTCCACAGGCTGACACTACTGAAGTCTCCCAGCCCAGGCTGACACTACTGAAGTCTCCCAGCCCAGGCTGACACTACTGAAGTCTCCCAGCCCAGGCTGACACTACTGAAGTCTCCCAGCCCAGGCTGACACTACTGAAGTCCCCCAGCCCAGGCTGACACTGCTGAAGTCTCTTGGCCCAGGCTGACACTGCTGAAGTCTCCCAGCCCAGGCTGACACTGCTGAAGTCTCCCAGCCCAGGCTGACACTATTGAAGTCTCCCAGCCCAGGCTGACACTACTGAAGTCTCCCAGCCCAGGCTGACACTACTGAAGTCTCCCAGCCCAGGCTGACACTACTGAAGTCTCCCAGCCCAGGCAGACACTACTGAAGTCTCCCAGCCCAGGCTGACACTACTGAAGTCTCCCAGTCCAGGCTAACACTACTGAAGTCTCTTGGCCCAGGCTGACACTACTGAAGTCTCCCAGCCCAGGCTGACACTACTGAAGTCTCTTGGCCCAGGCTGACACTACTGAAGTCTCTTGGCCCAGGCTGACACTACTGAAGTCTCTTGGCCCAGGCTGACACTACTGAAGTCTCTTGGCCCAGGCTGACACTACTGAAGTCTCTTGGCCCAGACTGACACTACTGAAGTCTCACAGCCCAGGCTGACACTACTGAAGTCTCACAGCCCAGGCTGACACTACTGAAGTCTCCTGGCCCAGGCTGACACTACTGAAGTCTCCTGGCCCAGGCTGACACTACTGAAGTCTCCTGGCCCAGGCTGACACTACTGAAGTCTCCTGGCCCAGGCTGACACTACTGAAGTCTCCTGGCCCAGGCTGACACTACTGAAGTCTCCTGGCCCAGGCTGACACTACTGAAGTCTCCTGGCCCAGGCTGAGACTACTGAAGCCTTACAGCCCAGGCTGAGACTACTGAAGTACTGTCTAGTGCAGCGATAATCACTATAGTGCTGTCTAGTTCAGTGATCACTGCAGTGCTGTCTAGTTCAGTGATCACTGCAGTGCTGTCTAGTTCAGTGATCACTGCAGTGCTGTCTAGTTCAGTGATCACTGCAGTGCTGTCTAGTTCAGTGATCACTGCAGTGCTGTCTAGTTCAGTGATCACTGCAGTGGTATCTAGTGCAGTGATAATCACTGTAGTGTTGCCTCAGTTACAATCACAATAAGAATTATATGAGAGTACAGTGAAAGTTTAGCAGTGAAAGTTTTTGAACTAGCATTTAAAGTTATCGTCTAGGGTAGGTATTTTGATGCTAGCGAAGTGATCTTGATCCAAGGAATCAACGCCACCCCTCCCCTTCCTCGGATTAAAGCAGATTACCTCAGATTTAGAAGGCACTATGACCCTTAAGGTTGTAGCGATTCTCTATGAAAAAATATGAAGCAGTACTGTAATATATATATATATATATATATATATATATATATATATATATATATATATATATATATATATATATATATATATATATATAAGTAGTGATGAAGGCGGCTCAGTGGCAGGGTAACCCAAGAAGAAAAACAAAAGTTTCTCTTTTCAACTTAATTAATGTATGCAGGAGAAGGGGTTACTAGCCCCTTGCTCCCGGCATTTTAGTCGCCTCTTACGACACGCATGACTTACGGAGGAAGAATTCTGTTCCACTTCCCCATGGACTATATATATATATATATATATATATATATATATATATATATATATATATATATATATATATATATATATATATATATATATATATAAGTAGTGATGAAGGCGGCTCAGTGGCAGGGTAACCCAAGAAGAAAAACAAAAGTTTCTCTTTTCAACTTAATTAATGTATGCAGGAGAAGGGGTTACTAGCCCCTTGCTCCCGGCATTTTAGTCGCCTCTTACGACACGCATGACTTACGGAGGAAGAATTCTGTTCCACTTCCCCATGGACTATATATATATATATATATATATATATATATATATATATATGTCGTGCCGAATAGGCAGAACTTGCGATCTTGGCTTAAATAGCAACGCTCATCTTGCCATATAGGACAAGTGAAAATTTGTATATGCAATAATTTCGCCAAAATCGTTCTGAACCTAACGAAAAAAATATATTTCACTGTGTTTGTTTAGTATTAAATTATTGTAAACAAATCTAAAATATATTTAGTTGGGTTAGGCTAAAATAAATTGTTCTTGTTAAAATAAGGTTAGGTAAGTTTTCTAAGTTCCTTTTGGTGTAAAATTAAAATTTTTTACATCAACATTAATGAAAAAGATATATCTTTAAACGTATAAGAGAAAATTTTAGAAAGGACTTAATTTTAAATGAGTTCTTGCTAATTGACCAGTTTTACATATTCGGCACGACATATATATATATATATATATATATATATATATATATATATATATATATATATATATATATATATATATATATATATGAGTAGTGATGAAGGCGGCTCAGTGGCTCATTCTACAGAGTGGCTCACACAGTATGGCTCCTCCTGAAAGGGCTGTGGCTGAGTGGCTCCTTTTCACACCTATGTGCTAATGACCTTTTTCACACTTATATGCTAATGACCTTAACCCCACCCATGACCCCACCCACGACCCCCCCCCCCCGCACCCCCCACGCCCCCGCGACCCCCCACCCACAACCCCCTGCGCCCCCCACGCCCGCGCCCCCACGACCCCCCACCCACGCCCTCGCCCCCACGACCCCCCCCCCGCGCCCCCCCACCCGCCCCCACCCTTTTGCCGACCCACCCGCCCGCCGCACCCTCGCGCCCGGCCGCGCCCTCGCGCCCGGCCGCGCCCCTCGCGCCCGCCCATGCCTTCTGCTGCGCCTTCTGCAGCGTCGTCCGGATCGCCCCCGCCCCCCGATTTTTTTCCGATTTTTTTCAAATTTTTTTTGAATTTCATTTTCTTATGATCTCGGATCAAATTTTTGAGGTTCCCACTCCCACTTTCACCCCCACCCCAATTTTTTTCGAATTTTTTTTCTCGATAATACAAAGACTCCAATTCCTCGGATCAAGTTTTTGGGTTCCCCCCTCTGGGGGTAAGCATTCAAATGAACTCCCACTTGCATCCCAATTTTTTTTCTCGATAATACAAAGACTCCAATTCCTTGGATCAAGGTTTTCTCGATAATACAGACTCCATCTCCTTGGATCAAGGTTTTTTGGATTCCCCCCTCTGGGTATAAGCATTCAAAATGGACTCCCACTTGCATCCCAATTTTTT
This sequence comes from Cherax quadricarinatus, assembly GCF_038502225.1. NCBI lineage: Eukaryota > Metazoa > Arthropoda > Malacostraca > Decapoda > Parastacidae > Cherax > Cherax quadricarinatus. The sequence continues at coordinate 13,310,131 of NC_091366.1, forward strand.
TTTCTCGATAATACAAAGACTCCAATTCCTCGGATCAAATTTTTCTCGAAATCAAAGTCTCCATCTCCTTGGATCAAGTTTTTCTCGATAATACAAAGTCTCCAATTCCTCGGATCAATTTTTTCTCGAAATCAAAGACTCCATCTCCTTGGATCAAGTTTTTTTCTCGATAATACCAAGACTCCATCTCCTCGGATCAAGTTTTTGGATTCCCCCCTCTCAGGGTAAGCATTCAAATGAACTCCTATGGGGCATGGTACTTTCTCTTACTACAGGTCTAAACAAGTGTGACGTCACCCCACCTGTGTTTACTCGGCGGTCAGTGACGTCACGTGATGACCTCACACATACAGGCTGAATCTTGTCGACTTCCCCCTATGTCAGTGACGTCACGCTATGACCCCACACACACAGGCTGAATCTTGTCGACTTCCCCATCTCAGTATTACACATTTCATATACAACATAGGGAAAACATTTTCACTCTTAACCCAGGATAATCCAAATAATTTCACATTTTTTTCGTTAATACCCACAACAATCCACAATTTCTTTACAAAATACAACACAAGTCTAGACATTTTTCTCGTTTTAACTATTTCATCAGAGTCACCACAACTCTTATAACCACTTTTCGATAAATTCACTAGTCACAATTTTACATATTACGAAGTTAATACGCACACACACCTCACTTTACTTTGAACACCTTCAAAACACTCTCATAAATCATTTGAATACTCACAAATACCTTTGAACATTTCCAAACACTGAAACACTTCCAAAATATCATTTTGAATACTCCCAAATAAGATTTGACAGCTCTAATTTATCTGCACTTACACATTTCATTAAATTACAACTCATCCCCCAAACTCCTCCCTCAGTCTCCAGACTTCACAACACTATCACAAAAACTAACTCAAACACTTTACTTTGAACATCACCAAAAAACACCATCAATTACCTTTAAATACTCCAAAAACATCATTCGAACACCCCAAATCACCTCTGAATACTCCCAGAACACCTTCATAAGTACTCTTGCACATCATTTGAACACCTTCAAAAACACCTTTGAATAACCTCAAAACACCATTTGAGTACTCCCAAATACACCACTGAATACTACTAAAACACCACCATTTCACCATAAACTAAGATCAACACCCACATCCCACAACACCCACAACCCACAACACCCACATCCCACATCACCCACAACCCACAACACCCACATCCCACATCACCCACAACCCACAACACCCACATCCCACATCACCCACAACCCACAACACCCACATCCCACATCACCCACAACCCACAACACCCACATCCCACATCACCCACACCCCACAACACCCACAACCCACAACACCCACATCCCACATCACCCACACCCCACAATTTTTTCTCGTTTTAACTAATTTCATCAGAAAGTCACAACAACAACACACTTATAATCACTTTTCAACAACACCCACAACCCACAATTTTTTCTCGTTTTAACTAATTTCATCAGAAAAAGTCACAACAACAACCCACTTATAACATCTTTTTCGGTATCTCTAGTTCGACAACAACACCCACAACACCCACAACCCACATCACCCACACCCCACAACACACACAACCCACATCACCCACACCCCACAACACACACAACCCACATCACCCACACCCCACAATTTTTTTCTCGTTTTAACTAATTTCATCAGAAAGTCACAACAACAACAACCCACAACTTATAATCACACCTTTGAATAACCTCAAAACACCATTTGAGTACTCCCAAATACACCACTGAATACTACTAAAACACCACATAAATATAGCATTAGAACTGGACAAGATTCCAATGCTCTATTTATTCATGTAAGAGATTTTAACCATCCAATTGATTTTCAAAATGTTGAGAAAGTAGTATCTAGCAAGTCCATGGTCGACAGGAATATAATTGAATCTTGTTTCATAAAAAGCAGTTTTGACAATAATATGAATATTTCCTTTGGTTTATATAAATTAGATCCATTTATAATTAATAGAATTTGGGAAGAATTTAATAATACACTGGACAAATAATTTTTAAATTTTCTTGGGTAGAATAGTTTGGGGGTGAGTTTTGCAAGGGACCTATCCAAGTTGGCTCGCCGCGCGTCACGTGTTTAACCGTTGTGGGATCTGATAGTGAGGTGCTAGCCGGACCTCTTATATACCTTCCTTGGATGCTTCACTTTCATAGTTCCTTGATAATGTGAGTAGTCACGAAAGCGCTTGGAATTTCTCTATTCTTTCAGAGTGGTTGTTTTCGCATATTTTGAAATCACCTGTTTACTGTGATCTTATTGCATATATATATATATATATATATATATATATATATATATATATATATATATATATATATATATATATATATATATATATATATATATATGCACATATATATATACACACATATATATATATATATATATATATATATATATATATATATATATATATATATATATATATACACACATACATACACATATATATATGAGTTGATAATCGACCTCGCAGCTCAGGCACTGTTAGGTGCAAGCAGTGTCAACGCCAGGCGCTGTCAGGCAGTGTCAAGGCCAGGCGCTGTCAGGCAGTGTCAAGGCCAGGCGCTATCAGTGTCAAGGCCAGGCGCTATCAGGCAGTGTCAAGGTCAGGAACTATTAGGCAGTGTCAAGGTCAGACATTATCAGGCAGTGTCAAGGCCAGGCACTATCAGGCAGTGTCAAGGCCAGGCACTATCAGGCAGTGTCAAAGTCAGGCACTATCAGGCAGTGTCAAGGCCAGGCGCTATCAGGCAGTGTCAAGGTCAGGCGCTATCTGGCAGTGTCAAGGCCAGGCGCTTTCAGGCAGTGTCAAGGCCAGGCGCTGTCAGGCAGTGTCAAGGCCAGGCGCTATCAGGCAGTGTCAAGACCAGGGGCTTTCAGGCAGCGTCAAGGCCAGGCACTATCAGGCAGTGTCAAGACCAGGCGCTTTCAGGCAGCGTCAAGGCCAGGCACTATCAGGCAGTGTCAAGACCAGGCGCTTTCAGGTAGCGTCAAGGCCAGGCACTATCAGGCAGTGTCAAGGCTAGGCACTATTAGGCAGTGTCAAGGTCAGGCACTATCAGGCAGTGTCAAGGCCAGGCGCTATCAGGCAGTGTCAAGGTCAGGCGCTATCAGGCAGTGTCAAGGCCAGGCGCTATCAGGCAGTGTCAAGGCCAGGCGCTATCAGGCAGTGTCAAGGCCAAGCGCTGTCAGGCAGTGTCAAGGCCAGGCGCTATCAGGCAGTGTCAAGGCCAAGCGCTGTCAGGCAGTGTCAAGGCCAGGCGCTGTCAGGCAGTGTCAAGGCCAGGCGCTGTCAGGCAGTGTCAAGGCCAGGCGCTGTCAGGCAGTGTCAAGGCCAGGCGCTGTCAGGCAGTGTCAAGGTCAGGCGCTGTCAGGCAGTGTCAAGGTCAGGCGCTATCAGGCAGTGTCAAGGCTAGATACTCTCAGGCAGTGTCAAGGCCAGGCAGTGTCAAGGCTAGATACTCTCAGGCAGTGTCAAGGCCAGGCACTATCAGGCAGTGTCAAGGCCAGGCACTATCAGGCAGTGTCAAGGTCAGGCACTATCAGGCAGTGTCAAGGTCAGCCACTATCAGGCAGTGTCAAGGCCAGGCACTATCAGGCAGTGTCAAGGCCAGGCACTATCAGGCAGTGTCAAGGCCAGGCACTATCAGGCAGTGTCAAGGCCAGGTGCTATCAGGCAGTGTCAAAGCCAGGCACTATCAAGCAGTGTCAAGGCCAGGCACTATCAGGCCCTCTGAAGGCTAGATACTAGGACCACTAGAGGATAGCTCCAAGGATCACTAGAGGATAGCTCCAAGGATCACTAGAGGATAGCTCCAAGGATCACTAGAGGATAGTTCCAAGGATCACTAGAGGATAGTTCCAAGGATCACTAGAGGATAGTACCAAGGATCACTAGAGGATAGTTCCAAGGATCACTAGAGGATAGTTCCAAGGATCACTAGAGGATAGTTCCAAGGATCACTAGAGGGTAGTTCCAAGGATCACTAGAGGATAGTTCCAAGGATCACTAGAAGATAGTTCCAAGGATCACTAGAGGATAGTTCCAAGGATCACTAGAGGATAGTTCCAAGGATCACTAGAGGATAGTTCCAAGGATCACTAGAGGATAGTTCCAAGGATCACTAGAGGATAGTTCTTGTTGGATCAAGAGGTGTTGTCCTATCTAAAATCTCGAGGTGGAGCGGAAGACAACAATGAACCAGTGTAGTGTTGTACACACGGACAACAATGAACCAGTGTAGTGTTGTACACAGGGACAACAATGAACCAGTGTAGTGTTGTACACACGGACAACAATGAACCAGTGTAGTGTTGTACACAGGGACAACATTAAATAAGTGTGGTGACCTGTAACGTGTGAGGACGTATCTTGTGAGCTCTCTGTGAAGCGGACTAACGATGCCCTTCACTGAGCAGCTGTACCAGCAGGTTAAGGATGAGTTGGAGAAAGCCAGGAGAGAGATATGGCGGCTGACTGAGGAACACAAGTCGATTCGTAGTAATCCTCCTGCTGGACAGTGGTTGGGCAGGAAGGAACAAAGCTGAAGATCAAAATGATGGCTGGTGAAGTGGAAATGATGAAGATCCAGGAGACTACTATAGAAATCATCTCATTCTCCATGCTGCCTGACGAATGTAAGTCAACTACTGGAAACAACACGACGAACTACACCAGGAAAGATAAGAACATTGTGCTTGTTGAAGAGAGTCAGATTAGGTTTGTGGATAAGGGTTTTTGCTTAAAGGCTAGGAGTAGGAGACAGAGGATTTGCTTTCCTAGGGTTGGGATGGAGGATACTGTTATTCGTCTTGACAACAATATGACTGATAATGTGATCAATCTTATCTCATTCAGTGTTGGAAGCAATGATATTGACAAAAGATTTGGTTAGCAGGTATAGGAGAGTAAGAGACAATTAAGAAGAAGGGAAGTCGCACTCTAATATGTTGCATTTTGCCAAGAAGAGAAGTTGGAAATGAATGGTTGTCCAGAGCAACTGGTGCTAACTGCTGACTGAACAAACACTGCAAGGATATAGCAGAACCACTCACCGACAACTGGGACCACTTCTACAGCAGAAATGACATGTAGACCAGGAATAGGGTTCATTTACCTAGGGCTGGTGTGAAGGTATTGGCTAGTTCAGTGGCGGGAGCTGTTAGGGCTTTAAACTATGTATAGTTAAGGGGTATAGATTTCCGAGGGAAAACAATGAAATATTGTAATATAAAATTAATCAGTCTGAACTATCAAGATTGTGATATTATGCGTCAGGGGGCTGCCAGTTTTAGGCGGAGTGAGGTAGGAGTATTGGTTAATATTGGAAATTCGGTGACATTAGGTAATGAGCAGAAATATTGGAGGAGAAGGAATGAACAGGAAGAGGAAACTGAAGACAAGATTTTTCAATTTACTTTATACAAATAGTTACAGTGCTAGAAACAAGATGGACTAGTTGACAGTAGTCGCATGTGTAACATTGATGTATTTACAATAACTGACACATGGTTTAATTTGAAGAGTCAGGACGTGTCTGCCGAATACCACAGTGTTTGAAGTTGTTCACTGTTGTACACAACACTGAACAAGGATCAACACTATTGTACACAACAAGGAGCAACACTGTTGTACACAACAAGGAGCAACACTGTTGTACACAACAAGGAGCAACACTGTTGTACACAACAAGGAGCAACACTGTTGTACACAACAAGGAGCAACACTGTTGTACACAACAAGGAGCAACACTGTTGTACACAACAAGGAGCAATACTATTGTACACAACAAGGAGCAACACTATTGTACACAACAAGGAGCAACACTGTTGTACACAACAAGGAGCAACACTGTTGTACACAAGGAGCAACACTGTTGTACACAACAAGGAGCAACACTGTTGTACACAAGGAGCAACACTGTTGTACACAACAAGGAGCAACACTGTTGTACACAAGGAGCAACACTGTTGTACACAAGGAGCAACACTGTTGTACACAACAACGACCAACACTGAGGCACCACCAGTGAGGTGTGTACCTGAATGTTAATGCGGTGATGACGTCTCCAGGAAGGTGGTGCTAACGGCACTATATGAGCCACACCCTGGCCCTGGCCCTGGCCCTGGCCCTGGCCCTGGCCCTGACCCTGGCCCTGACCCTCCTGCAGGCTAGGACACCACATAGAAGGCGCTGCCTCGTGCCTCACCTTCAGACACCACCTCTCTCACTACCAGCACATAATCATTACCATCACAATCACTACATAACAATACCAACACAATCACTATCACTACATAACAATCAGTACCATCACATTCACCTCTCACCTTGCAACACTGTCATAAATGTAATCACCGTCAATAATTGTGCTGCACTTTCTGTATTGTTGCACTTTTCATTTGAATATTGAAAGGGAACCTACATGATGCTTGTGTCCCTTCTGGAACATCAAGATCGTCCGCAACATCGTTTACCTCCCATAACCAATTTCTAGGTGAGTTGTAAACTGTTTCAGCTACTTTGTGGTTCATTCCAATGTCAAGTTGCCTTCGCTGTGCTAGATGTAGCAGTGACTGTGTGTGTGTGTGTGTGTGTGTGTGTGTGTGTGTGTGTGTGTGTGTGTGTGTGTGTGTGTGTGTGTGTGTGTGTGTACTCACCTATTTGTGGTTGCAGGGGTCGAGTCCTAGCTCCTGGCCCCGCCTCTTCACCGGTTGCTACTAGACCCTCTCTCTCCCCGCTCCATGAGCTTTATCAAACCTCGTCTTAAAACTGTGTATGGTTCCTGCCTCCACTACGTCATTTTCTAGGCTATTCCACTGCGTGTGTGTGTGTGTGTGTGCGCGTGCGTGCGTGTGTGTGTGTGTGTGTGTGTGTGTGTGTGTGTGTGTGTGTGTGTGTGTGTGTGTGTGTGTGTACTCACCTATTTGTGGTTGCAGGGGTCGTTTCATAGCTCCTGGCCCCGCCTCTTCACTGACCGCTACTAGGTCCTCTCTCCCGGCTCCATGAGCTTTATCAAACCTCGTCTTAAAACTATGTATGGTTCCTGGCTCCACCTCACTTTCCAGACTATTCCACTTTCTGACAACTCTATAGCTGAAGAAATACTTCCTAACATCCCTCTGACTCATCTGAGTCTTCAACTTCCAATTGTGACCCCTTGTTTCTGTGTCCCATCTCTGGAACATCCTGTCTGTCCACCTTGTCAATTCCTCGCAGTATTTTATGTCGTTATCATGTCTCACCTAATCCTTCTGTCCTCCAGTGTCGTCAGGCCGATTTCCCTAAACCTTTCTTCGTAGAACATTCCCCTTACGTCTGGGACTAGTCTTGTTGCAAACCCTTGCACTTTCTCTAATTTCTTGACGTGCTTGACCAGGTGTGGGTTCCAAACTGGTGCTGCATACTCCAATATGGGCCTGACGTACACGGTGTGCATTCTTCAACGATTTCTTAATGACGTATCGGAATGCAATTCTTAGGATTGCCAGGCGCCCATATGCTGCAGCAGTTATCTGGTTGATGTGCGCCTCAGGAGATGTGCTCGGTATTATACTCACCCCAAGATCTTTGTCCCTGAGTGAGGTTTGCAGTCTTCGACCACCTAGCCTATACTCTGTCTGCAGTCTTCTTTGCCCTTCCCCGATCTTCATTACTTTGCATTTGGCGGGGCTAAATTCCAGGAGCCAGTTGCTGAATCATGCTTCCAGCCTATCCAGGTCTCTTTATAGCCCTGCCTGACCCTCATCCGATTTAATTCTCCTCATTAACTTTGCATCATCTGCAAACAGGGACACATCTGAGTCTATCCCTTACTTCAGGTCATTCACATATACCAAAAACAGCACTGGTCCAAGTACAGACCCCTGTGGAACCCCGCTCGTCACAGGCGCTCACTCTGACACCTCGACACTTACAATGACTCGTTGCCTCCCTGTCGGGTATTCTCTGATCCACTGCAGTGCCTTTCCTGTTATGTATGCCTGATCCTCTAGCTTTTGCACTAATCTCTTGTGAGGAACTTTGTCGAAGGCCTTCTTGCAGTCCAAGTAAATGCAATCTACCCACCCCTCTCTCTCTCGTGTCTTACTTCCGTTACCTTGTCATAAAACTCCAGTAGATTTGTGACACAGGATTTGCCTTCCTGAGACTGTGCTGCCCATCCATCAGGAGGTGCTTCACCACTCTCCTCCTGATAATCTTCTCCATGACTCTGCATACTATACACGTCAGTGATACTGGTCTAGTTTAGTGCCTCGTGTCTGTCTCCTTTCTTTAAAATTGTGAGTACATTTGCCGTTTTCAATGGATGTGTTGAAGACTGTTGTTAGTGCCCCACACAGCATCTCTGGTCCCTTTCTAAGGACCCACGGAGAGATATCTGGTCCCACCGCCTTCGAGGTATCAAGTTTACTTAGCAGCTTCTTCACCGCCTCCTCGGTTATGTGTATTTCGTCCAGCACTTGCTGGTTTATCCTTTATTGGTATACCCCACTATTCTGACTTCCCAGAGTCCTTTCTGTCTCCATTGTAAATACTTCTTTAAACCTCACGTTGAGCTTCTCACATACTTCTTGGTCGTTTCTTGTGAGTTCCCCACCTTCTTTCCTCAGCCTGATTACCTGGTCTTTGACTGTTGTTTTCCTCCTGATGTGGCTATACAACAGATTTGGGTCAGACTTGACTTTCGATGCTATGTCCTTTTCGTACTGTCGCTGGGCCTCCCTCCTTATCTGTGCATACTCATTTCTGGCTCTTCAACTAATCTCTTTATTTTCCTGGGTCCTTTGTCTTCTGTACTTTTTCCATTCTCTACACCTTTGGGTAAACCAAGGGCTCGTTCTGGTCTTCCCATTATTTCTGTTGCCCTTGGAAAAAAAAACTCTTCTGCCTCCTTGCATTTTCTTGTCACAGTCCATTTCGTTTACAGATTTTTCTATCAATTCTTTCCCACTGAACCTCTTGCAGGAAGTTCCTCATGCCTGTGTAGTTCCCCCCTTTTGTAGTTTGGCTTTTCCCATCCTACTCCTGTTACCTTCTCCATTTGTAACTATGTATTCAAAGTTCAAAACCACGTGATCACTAGCCCCGAGGGGCCTTTCATATGTGATATCCTCGATGTATGAGCTACTCAAGGTGAATACGAATTCCAGTCTTGCTGGTTCATCCTCACCGCTCTCTCTCTCTGGTAGTGTCCCTAACATATTGATGCACGAGGATTCCCAGTACCACATCCATCAACTTGGCTCTCCATGTTTTGGGATTCCCATGTGGTTCCAGGTTTTCCCAGTCATTCTCCTTGTGATTGAAATCACCCATAACTAGTAACTTCTACCCGTGTGAGCTCTTCCGGTCACCTCAGCTAGTGTGTCCACCATTGCTCTGTTGTTCTTTCATATTCCTCTTGGTCTCCTGCAGTTCTGTGGCGGGTTGCATGTCACTGCAATTACTACCTTATGTCCCCCATACTGAACTGTTCCTACTGTGTAGACCCTCTTACCCATTCTGCTCATTCCTTCCATTTCTTCAAATCCTCATGGGTTTTTAATTAGCAGTGGAACTCCTCCTCCCCCTCTGCTCACCCCATCTTTTCTCAGGATCTGATATCCAGGTGGGAAGATTGCGTCTATCATCCTGGTGAGTTTCGTTTCTGTGAATGCTATGATGTCTGGGGACGTCTCCTTGATTCTTTCATGCAAATCCTCACATTTATTTGTTATTCCGTCCTCATTCGTATACCAAACCTTCAACTTTTCTAAAACTGTGGCCTGGGGAGAACATTGGTTGGGGAAGCGGGACACCTGGCGGGGAACTATGGGGGGTTGCTGTGAGGGTGGAGTTTGTGATGAGGGGGGTGGGGCAGTGCGTACGGTGTGTGGGTTTTGGGTTAGATTGTTTGGTTGGGTTGGGGTTGTCGTGGTTGAGGTCCTTCTGTAGGTAGTTCTGAGGGAGGTTGTATTTGCTCTTCCTCCTGAGTCTGGGATCTCCTGCTCATCTCTGTCTTTGCCTCTCTTTCCTCCTTGTGTACTCACCTAATTGTACTCACCTAATTGTGGTTGCAGGGGTCGAGACTCAGCTCCTGGCCCCGCCTCTTCACTGATCGCTACTGGATCCTCTCTCTCTCTGCTTCCTGAGCTTTGTCATACCTCTTCTTAAAACTATGTATGGTTCCTGCCTCCACTACTTCACTTGCTAGGCTGTTCCACTTGCTGACAACTCTATGACTGAAGAAATACTTCCTAACGTCCCTGTGACTCGTCTGAGTCTTCAGCTTCCAGTTGTGACCCCTTGTCCCTGTGTCCCCTCTCTGGAACATCCTATCTCTGTCCACCTTGTCTATTCCCCGCAGTATCTTGTAAGTCGTTATCATGTCTCCCCTGACCCTTCTGTCCTCCAGTGTCGTCAGTCCGATTTCCCTTAACCTTTCCTCGTACGACATTCCCTTGAGCTCTGGGACTAGCCTTGTTGCAAACCTTTGTACTTTCTCTAACTTCTTGACGTGCTTGACCAGGTGTGGGTTCCAGACTGGTGCTGCATACTCCAGTATGGGCCTAACATACACAGTGTACAGTGTCTTGAACGATTCCTTATTAAGGTATCGGAACGCTATTCTCAGGTTTGCCAGGCGCCCGTATGCTGCAGCGGTTATTTGGTTGATGTGTGCCTCCGGTGATATGCTCGGTGTTATGGTCACCCCAAAGTCTTTCTCCCTGAGTGAGGTCTGTAGTCTTTGTCCACCTAGCCTATACTCTGTCTGCAGTCTTCTTTGCCCCTCCCCAATCTTCATGACTTTGCATTTGGCTGGATTGAATTCGAGAAGCCAGTTGCTGGACCACATGTCCAGCCTGTCCAGGTCTCTTTGCAGTCCTGCCTCATCCTCGTCCGATTTAATTCTTCTCATCAACTTCACGTCATCTGCGAACAGGGACACTTCAGAGTCTATTCCTTCCATCATGTCGTTCACATATATCAAAAATAGCACTGGTCCTAGAACTGACCCCTGTGGGACCCCGCTCGTAACAGGCGCCCACTGTGATACCTCTTCACGTACCATGACTCGTTGCTGCCTCCCTGTCAGGTATTCCCTTATCCATTGCAGTGCCCTCCCTTTTACGTGCGCCTGATCCTCCAGCTTCTGCACTAATCTCTTGTGGGGAACTGTGTCAAAGGCCTTCCTGCAGTCTAGGAAAACGCAATCTACCCACCCCTCTCTCTCGTGTCTTACTTCTGTTCTGTGTGTGTGTGTGTGTGTGTGTGTGTGTGTGTGTGTGTGTGTGTGTGTGTGTGTGTGTGTGTGTGTGTGTGTGTGTGTGTGTGTGTGTGTGTGTGTGCGTGTGCGTGTGTGTTATATGCCTGTATCTGTGTGTGTCTCAGCGACCAATCAATTGGGCTTGACACCGACTGTTGTGGAGTTGTGTGTACTCGCTTATATGTGGTTGCAGGAGTCGATTCACGACTCCTGGTTCCTGTGTACACCTCAGTGACCAATCAATTGGCCTTGACACTGTAAACCTTCACTTTTCCTCACACTATATAATATACACTCCCACACTCCATCTACACTCCCACACAGCGTTTACTCACACCATTTACACTCACACACTTCGTCTACACCTACACACCGTCTACACTTCTACACACTATATATATATATACTGCACACTTAGTTAAATTCAAACCATCTCCAAAAATATCTTAACATGAAATTATTAAAAACACAGGTAAATACTGCTGGAAGTCTTGAAGAGACTGGATCATCACCTACCTGTACTGTGCATCAGCTGGAAGAAATACTTAGTGCTGGTAGACAGATATGTGTATATGACAGTGAAGGTAGTATGTACAGGCAAGGAGAAGACGTGTGTGTGTGTGTGTGTGTGTGTGTGTGTGTGTGTGTGTGTGTGTGTGTGTGTGTGTACATTAGGGTCATTAAGGAAGATGTTACTTTCACTGTCAAGGTGACTACCTCGCAAGACTCTTGCAAGTCTCATTATCTCTCAATTATGAAACTCTCATTAGTCAGTTATATCTCATCCATGTCTCATTGTTTCTGCATCCCAGTAAAGTTTCTCTCTGTCTTAGTCACGTTTCTCACTCTGATTTTATTGAAAAATAAATCTCGCTCAGTCTAATAATCATAGTTCTTAATGTATCTCAGTCGATTACCTCTCTCTCTCTCTCTCTCTCTCTCTCTCTCTCTCTCAGTAATGTTACTCTTGTATGTCAGTTAAGTGTCTTGTCCCTCAGACATGTCCTATATGTCTTGGACCTGACTGGCTTAGGCCAGTATTTGACTTGGACCTGCCTAGCACGGGCCAGTAAGTCTGCTGCAGTGCTCCTCCTTTCTTACGTTCTTATGTCAGTCAAGTCCCTCGTCCTTCAGTCACGTCACTCATCTATGTCAAACCACGGTACGGGTGGGGTTTGAACTCGCGGCAAGTGAGTCGTAGAACACTGGGCCAGCTGGCTACAATAAGAGTAATCCATCTACGTATATTTATACACCATAGGGGGTTAGCATGGGTCCCACAGTGGGGCCCATGCTAATCTTCCTGTGGTGTATATACCTAGCTGGATGAATCTTACTGTAGGCAGCTGGCCCAGTGGCTTACGCGCTGGCCTGGAGTTTTACGACTCCCTCGCCACGAGTTTAATCCCCGCCCCTACCGTTGTTTCCAATCCTGTCATTATGATTTCGTGAGTTATGTCAGTCGAGTTTCTTAAGTCGACACAAAAATCCAGTATATCATAAGACATAACTGCACTTGCAGTTTCACGTGACAACAGTGCTTCTAACACCTGTAACCTTCACAATATTAAAGAGGCACGTAAATTCCCTCGTCTTCTAATAACATGTTCATTTTTCCACTATAATCTACCTTGTCCATAATTACTATCACATTTGCTTTGTCTGTTTCTTAAGGTGAAGTCCAGGATCTTTACTTAATTCATGGTATAAGTTAACTGTGTTGCAGAGGTGTGAGCCAAGCTCACACCTCTGCAACACAATTATCCTCACAGATTTGTTAAGTTATACCATGAATTAAGGAAAGATCCTGAACTTCACCTTAAGAAACAGACAAAGCAAATGTGATAGTAATTATGGACAAGGTAGATTATAGTGGAAAAATGAACATGTTATTAGAAGACGAGGGAACTTACGTGGCCCTTAAAGCATAAATGTTAATATTCTTATAAAAGCGAGTCCAGAAGTCAAAGTCATGGTTATTTGTTGAAGTATTTACAAAGGTCTCAAGCTCAGACAGAGGTGCAAAAAGTTGTAATAATCTGTAAGCACAAGTGTTTAGTTAACAATTTACAACAATGTAAGAAGGTGATAAGGTTAACCAGTAGACAGTGACACCTTTACAGGAGGACAGTGAAGCTAAGATCATATATAATACAATGTTGTGTCACGCTACAACGTCAGAGTAAGTTTTAAATAACTTAAAAAGCGTTAAAGGCAAAAGCGTTAAAGTCTCCCTGTAAATACTAATAAATATAAAGAAAGACTGTCACTTACTGGAGAGGACGGAGGGTGTTATAGAGGGAGTGTTGGCCTGCGCTGTAGACGCCTCCATCACCACCACTACACTCACCATCACCACCAACAACCTCACTCCCACATCCACCATGATTCCTTCTCCCTTTCTCGTTCCTCTCTTACCCTCACAAAGAGGATTCTAGGTATTTCTCGTTTCTATAGTTTTCTTTTAGTTTTACACTGATACCTCGACAATGGTTTCGTGTTCAGATATAAACACTGGATTTCTAGTTTATATAAAGTGGTTTCTGGTTTCTTTTCTGAGTGCCATCAAGACACGAGGCAACACTACACTGACAACAGCTGAGGCAATGTTCTAACAGCACACCAGTGTGCTGTGACACCTCCCGACAACACACTAGTGTGACGTGATCCAACAACACACGCAAGCAGTGTTACAACAGGAGTGTTGGGTGTTGTGGTGGCAACACGTGGAGGCAAGCAGAGGCAGGATGGGCCAAGACATTCACCCCACAGCCATGATGATGATGATGGTGGTGGTGGGCAGGTCCAGGCAAGTTTGTGTTTTCTCTCTTCAGCTGGTGTTGTGTGTCTAACTGCAGGTACTACACCAGACACCTGCAACATGACAACAACAACTATGAATGCAACAGCATAATGTAAAAGTTTCCATTATAACACATGAATAAAACAGCTAGTTCATCAAGAAGACTGATATGTTCTTGTAGGACACTCACAAGACTGATATGTTCTTGTAGGACACTCACAAGACTGATATGTTCTTGTAGGACACTCACAAGACTGATATGTTCTTGTAGGACACTCACAAGACTGATATGTTCTTGTAGGACACTCACAAGACTGATATGTTCTTGTAGGACACTCACAAGACTGATATGTTCTTGTAGGACACTCACAAGACTGATATGTTCTTGTAGGACACTCACAAGACTGATATGTTCTTGTAGGACACTCACAAGACTGATATGTTCTTGTAGGACACTCACAAGACTGATATGTTCTTGTAGGACACTTACAAGACTGATATGTTCTTGTAGGACACTCACAAGACTGATATGTTCTTGTAGGACACTCACAAGACTGATATGTTCTTGTAGGACACTCACAAGACTGATATGTTCTTGTAGGACACTCACAAGACTGATATGTTCTTGTAGGACACTCACAAGACTGATATGTTCTTGTAGGACACTCACAAGACTGATATGTTCTTGTAGGACACTCACAAGACTGATATGTTCTTGTAGGACACTCACAAGACTGATATGTTCTTGTAGGACACTCACAAGACTGATATGTTCTTGTAGGACACTCACAAGACTGATATGTTCTTGTAGGATACTCACAAGACTGGCATGTTCTTGTAGGATACTTACAAGACTGGCATGTTCTTGTAGGACACTCACAAGACTGGCATGTTCTTGTAGGACACTCACAAGACTGGCATGTTCTTGTAGGATACTCACAAGACTGGCATGTTCTTTTAGGACACTCACAAGACTGGCATGTTCTTGTAGGACACTCACAAGACTGGCATGTTCTTGTAGGATACTCACAAGACTGGCATGTTCTTTTAGGACACTCACAAGACTGGCATGTTCTTGTAGGATACTCACAAGACTGGCATGTTCTTCTAGGACACTCACAAGACTGGCATGTTCTTGTAGGACACTCACAAGACTGGCATGCTCTTGTAGGACACTCACAAGAAGGGCATGCTCTTGTAGGACACTCACAAGACTGGCATGCTCTTGTAGGACACTCACAAGACTGGCACCTTCTTGTAGGACACTCACAAGACTGGCACCTTCTTGTAGGACACTCACAAGACTGGCATCTTCTTGTAGGACACTCACAAGACTGGCATGTTCTTGTAAGACACTCACAAGACTGGCATGTTCTTGTAGAACACTCACAAGACTGGCATGTTCTTGTAAGACACTCACAAGACTGGCATGTTCTTGTAAGACACTCACAAGACTGATATGTTCTTGTAGAACACTCACAAGACTGGCATGTTCTTGTAGGATACTCACAAGACTGGCATGTTCTTGTAGGACACTCACAAGACTGGCATGTTCTTGTAAGACACTCACAAGACTGGCATGTTCTTGTAAGACACTCACAAGACTGATATGTTCTTATAGAACACTCACAAGACTGGCATGTTCTTGTAGGATACTCACAAGACTGGCATGTTCTTGTAGGACACTCAAAAGACTGGCATATTCTTGTAGGACACTCACAAGACTGGCATGTTCTTGTAGGACACTCACAAGACTGGCATGTTCTTGTAGGACACTCACAAGACTGGCATGTTCTTGTAGGACACTCACAAGACTGATATGTTCTTGTAGGACACTCACAAGACTGATATGTTCTTGTAGGACACTCACAAATTTTATATGTTCTTGTAGGACACTCACAAGACTGATATGTTCTTGTAGGACACTCACAAGACTGATATGTTCTTGTAGGACACTCACAAGCTTCATATGTTCTTGTAGGACACTCACAAGACTGATATGTTCTTGTAGGACACTCACAAGACTGGCATGTTCTTGTAGGACACTCACAAGACTGGCATGTTCTTGTAGAACACTCACAAGACTGGCATGTTCTTGTAGAACACTCACAAGACTGGCATGTTCTTGTAGGACACTCACAAGACTGGCATGTTCTTGTAGGACACTCACAAGACTGGCATGTTCTTGTAAGACACTCACAAGACTGGCATGTTTTTCTAGGATACTCACAAGACTGGCATGTTCTTGTAAGACACTCACAAGACTGGCATGTTCTTGTAAGACACTCACAAGACTGGCATGTTCTTGTAAGACACTCACAAGGCTGGCATGTTCTTGTAAGACACTCACAAGACTGGCATGTTCTTGTAAGACACTCACAAGGCTGGCATGTTCTTGTAAGACACTCACAAGACTGGCATGTTCTTGTAGGACACTCACAAGACTGGCATGTTCTTGTAGGACACTCACAAGACTGGCATGTTCTTGTAGGACACTCAAAAGACTGGCATGTTCTTGTAGGACACTCAAAAGACTGGCATGTTCTTGTAGGATACTCACAAGACTGGCATGTTCTTGTAGGACACTCACAAGACTGACATGTTCTTGTAAGACACTCAAGACTGGCATGTTCTTGTAGGACACTCACAAGACTGGCATGTTCTTGTAGGATACTCACAAGACTGGCATGTTCTTGTAGGACACTCACAAGATTGGCATGTTCTTGTAGGACACTCACAAGACTGGAATGTTCTTGTAAGACACTCACAAGACTGGAATGTTGTTGTAGGACACTCACAAGACTGGCATGTTCTTGTAGGATACTCACAAGACTGGCATGTTCTTGTAGGACACTCACAAGACTGACATGTTCTTGTAAGACACTCACATGACTGGCATGTTCTTGTAGGACACTCACAAGACTGGCATGTTCTTGTAGGATACTCACAAGACTGGCATGTTCTTGTAGGACACTCACAAGACTGGCATGTTCTTGTAGGACACTCACAAGACTGAAATGTTCTTGTAGGACACTCACAAGACTGGCATGTTCTTCTAAGACACTCACAAGACTGGCATGTTCTTCTAAGACACTCACAAGACTGGCATGTTCTTGTAGGACACTCACAAGACTGGCATGTTCTTGTAGGACACTCACAAGACTAGCATGTTCTTCTAAGACACTCACAAGACTGGCATGTTCTTGTAGGACACTCACAAGACTGGCATGTTCTTGTAGGACACTCACAAGGCTGGAATGTTCTTGTAGGACACTCACAAGACTGGAATATTCTTGTAGGACACTCACAAGACTGGCATGTTCTTGTATGACACTCACAAGACTGGCATGTTCTTGTATGACACTCACAAGACTGGCATGTTCTTGTAAGACACTCACAAGACTGGCATGTTCTTGTAAGACACTCACAAGACTGGCATGTTCTTGTAAGACACTCACAAGACTGGCATGTTCTTGTAAGACACTCACAAGACTGGCATGTTCTTGTAAGACACTCACAAGACTGGCATGTTCTTGTAAGACACTCACAAGACTGGCATGTTCTTGTAAGACACTCACAAGACTGGCATGTTCACCCAAGACTACCCAATTCGACCTTCATCCTTTCTAAATCAACGCTTATCTGTGTTCTATGTCAATCAGTCCTCAACCCCTGATTCACTCCCCATTCCTCCGCCGACTCAAGTTGCAAATATCAGAGTGAACAGGAACTGAGCAGAATATAACACCAATACTATCGCTAGAATTACATATAACCCATATAACACTACCCACATATGTAAGACATATGCACAAAAGTCTTCAGAACCTTGAACAATCAATCCTTCAGAACACAAAATATGACTTTTATCAAGTCAGTTATTGAGTCAACATTAAGCCCACACCTGGTCAAGTGCCTGCAGAAGCTCGAAAAGGTCGAAACGTTTTAAGCTAAACTAGTGACGGGAGAGGAAAATAGACACAAATACAGTATAATGCGATCCTTTACTACGTTTTTCCCACACAGTGAACTTTATCAAGTTATAAACTCATCTATTTGGTATTTTATACCATTTATCTCCAAGGCTCGTAAGGACATGAGAATAAAAGAGGACCAGGAACAAGGGAACATAAGTGGAAGCTGAAGATACAGATGGGCCATAGGGATGTCAGGATATATTTCTATAGTCTCAGAGTGGTTGAAAGTGGAGGCAAAATCAATACACAGCTTCAAGAGTAGTTATGATAAGGCCCAAGAGACCAGAAGTTAGCAATGCCCGTGAAAGTGGTCTGAGAGTCGGGTCCAGGAGATGAGTCTCGACCACCACAAAAACACACACTTCCTTGACAGATGATTGTAGTGAGAAATAATTATTTACAAATGTGGAGAATTAAAGGAAAGAGTAGTTAAGAAGCAACCACAAATCATAGCGCTAAAAAAGACGAACTTATCAAGAATAAATTGCAAAGTTTGGTGTGTGTGTGTGTGTGTGTGTGTGTGTGTGTGTGTGTGTGTGTGTGTGTGTGTGTGTGTGTGTGTGTGTGTGTGTGTGTGTGAGAGAGAGAGAGAGAGAGAGAGAGAGAGAGAGAGAGAGAGAGAGAGAGAGAGAGGACGAGCGTGAAACAAGCTTTTATGCCACAAGACGGGCAGAAAGCAAAGCAACTTCACTCTGGCTGTACCCTTCTCCAGAACATCACTCCATCTGAGATCATACATACCCAGGATGACTCGAGTATGGAACACATTCGTACAGCATAATGATGTCAACGAGATAACGTCAGTTGATCAAATGAAAATGCTGGCCCACAGATGGCTCAACTTCATCCTGTTCCCTACTTGTATGTCTCATAACAAAAATGCTTTCAAATGAGCTGATGTAGGTAACAGCTCTTAGCTTGCCAATAAAGTTAGGAATCCTTAACCTGTAAATAGCTGTCAATAAAGCTAGGGATCCTTAACCTTGTCCAAACCCTGTGTAGAGGTGGCCCTCGTGATCATGAGACAGTGGTTTTCAGGAGGCGGAGGTGTTTATCATGGGAGAATACTAAGCCCGTACGGATTATACAGTGCCAGTAGGAAGGGGAAGTAATGGAAGGCATTCAGGCTTAATTCACGGAATTGGAGCACAGATCCAATTCCTTAGACCAAGAGCCTCTCACCAGCATCAAGGAACCTCCCTGGAGCAACTTTGACAACTCCCACTTTGTGTTAGATTCTATATCTTTCAATCCCACACCTCTTGCCAATA
>NC_091366.1:13334522-13417780 GCF_038502225.1 Cherax quadricarinatus
ATCCTGGGAATAAAGCATAAACAGCTTGAAGAGTAGGTATGACAAGGCCCATGAAGTTAGGTAATATTAGATACTATAGTTTAATAGGCGGAGAAAAGAGCTATGAATTGACACATATAAACAGACAGGCGAGTCAACAGTCAGGTAACAACAGACAGGTGAGTCAACAGTCAGGTAACAACAGACAGGTGAGTCAACAGTCAGGTAACAACAGACAGCATATACTGGAAGCATGTGCTGTACTTCTCTCAACACTGATAGGTTGAACACATTGATTCCAGGCTGAGGGACTGATTACCTCGTTCTCTTCATCTTTCACCGTTCTTCTCTGTAATGGACTAATGAAGCCATTGGCTGGCGAAACGTTTCCACAACAAAGCTTCCCAAAGGTTGATAAATTAGACACATGTGTAACACTTGGGTATCTTTAATGAGAAAACGTTTCGCCACACAGTTGCTTCATCAGTCCATACAAAGGAGAATGGTGAACAGGAAGAGTTTTGAGGTAATCAGTCCCGCAGCCTGGAGTCGATGTAATCAGTCCATCAATCATGAGAAGAATACAGCATATGTGCGAAGTGGCTTATATAGTGTAGGCAGGAGAGGTGCAGCAGTCGTAGGTGGTATCACAAGTGATCAGTGTGGAAGTAGGTCGTGCCTAAAGGTTCAGACAAGTGAAGAATTCCCCGTATTCTGTTCAAGATTGATGGACTGATTATATCGACTCAAGGCTGAAGGACTGGTCACCTCAAAACTCCACCTGTTGTTCACCATTCTCCTTTGTATTGGACTGATGAAGCCACTGTGTGGCGAAACGTTTCCACAATAAAGATACCCAAGTGTTGCACATGTGTCTAATTTATCAACTTGTCGGTTCTCTGAACCATTCATCAACATTCCTAAACGTTGCCCAAGTGTCTCATTCTCCAGTCAGGTGACAGGTAAGTCAGGGGTGACATAATTGACATACAGTGTCAACACTAGCAATGTTTATTGACGAAACGTACCGTCTGCGCTGTAGTCGTCATCAGTCATTTCAAGAGATGAATTATACTACTGGAGAGAGTAGATTACGTGAAGTAGTAGTCCGAAGTAATTAGTCCCTCAGACACGGTGGTAGATGACATGGTGAAGTGGTCAGAGGTAATCAGTCCCTCAGACACGGTGGTAGATGACATGGTGAAGTGGTCAGAGGTAATCAGTCCCTCAGACACGGTGGTAGATGACATGGTGAAGTGGTCAGAGGTAATCAGTTCCTCAGACACGGTGGTAGATGACATGGTAGTCTGAGGTAATCAGTCCCTCAGACACGATGGTAGATGACATGGTGAAGTGGTCAGAGGTAATCAGTCCCTCAGACACGGTGGTAGATGACATGGTGAAGTGGTCAGAGGTAATCAGTTCCTCAGACACGGTGGTAGATGACATGGTGAAGTGGTCAGAGGTAATCAGTCCCTCAGACACGGTGGTAGATGACATGGTGAAGTGGTCAGAGGTAATCAGTCCCTCAGACACGATGGTAGATGACATGGTGAAGTGGTCAGAGGTAATCAGTTCCTCAGACACGGTGGTAGATGACATGGTAGTCTGAGGTAATCAGTCCCTCAGACACGATGGTAGATGACATGGTGAAGTGGTCAGAGGTAATCAGTCCCTCAGACACGGTGGTAGATGACATGGTGAAGTGGTCAGAGGTAATCAGTTCCTCAGACACGGTGGTAGATGACATGGTAGTCTGAGGTAATCAGTCCCTCAGACACGATGGTAGATGACATGGTAGTCTGAGGTAATCAGTCCCTCAGACACGATGGTAGATGACATGGTAGTCTGAGGTAATCAGTCCCTCAGACACGGTGGTAGATGACATGGTGAAGTGGTCAGAGGTAATCAGTCCCTCAGACACGGTGGTAGATGACATGGTGAAGTGGTCAGAGGTAATCAGTCCCTCAGACACGGTGGTAGATGACATGGTGAAGTGGTCAGAGGTAATCAGTTCCTCAGACACGGTGGTAGATGACATGGTAGTCTGAGGTAATCAGTCCCTCAGACACGATGGTAGATGACATGGTAGTCTGAGGTAATCAGTCCCTCAGACACGATGGTAGATGACATGGTAGTCTGAGGTAATCAGTCCCTCAGACACGGTGGTAGATGACATGGTAGTCTGAGGTAATCAGTCCCTCAGACACGATGGTAGATGACATGGTAGTCTGAGGTAATCAGTCCCTCAGACACGATGGTAGATGACATGGTAGTCTGAGGTAATCAGTCCCTCAGACACGATGGTAGATGACATGGTAGTCTGAGGTAATCAGTCCCTCAGACACGGTGCAAAATAATCAGTCTGTTAAGGTAGAACAGAAACATGTGGCCAGAGACTTGTATAGTGGAAGGTGAGCGAGGTGCAGCAGCTTACGCATGAAGACCCGGTCCTTTCCTCCTGTATATACTGGCTTCCTCATCTTCGTATGTTAGTGTGACTAGTTAATGGTCCAAATCGGAGAGAAACATCTTCATAAGCTTTTTCTACGTGCGGGTTGTTTGTGTAATGTACCAGTCACGGTATTGTGTCTTCTTGTTCTTCTAGCTGGACTTGTAACTCATCTCTGTATTGGACTGAAGAAGCCTGCAGCGCAGGCGAAACGTTTCACCAGTAGAGATACCTAGGTGAGGTGAGAGTACAAGAGGTGGTGGTGTCCTCCAGCAGGAGGTAACAATTGAGGTCAGTGGGTAAGAAAGTGGTGTACAGGTTAGAAACTTGTCTTCCCCGACCCCCCGCCACCACGGGGAAGCTAACTCAACCCCAGGGAAAGGTTTGATTTGATCATGCACTCTGCATGGAGCAACTCTTGAAAAATACAAGAAATAAACTGGTTCTGCCAGAAAGACAACTACAACTTCAACCGCCACAGAGATGAATAATGACTACAAGACAATAAATAAAATTACATAAACGGTATCCTACACTGATACGATAAAAATACATAGACTAAACACGTATTTTACGCTGATACAGTAAAAAATATAAACACGTATTCTATGCTGATACAGTAAAAAATATATAGAATAAACAAATATTCTAAGCGACAGTAAAAAATAAATTATTTGTAAATGGAAGAGAGTGGTAGAAAATTAGATTAAGTTGAAGGGGAAAATGTAAACTCACAGGGGTCATGCAGCGCCTGGGAAAGATGAGTCAGTCAGGCTTAATCTCAACAAAAGGAGAGTAACTCCTCTTCCCTGGATCCAGAACCCATCACCAACATCAAAGCACCCCCTTTCTCTCTTCAAGGGGAGAGAATCTGAGGTTCCTTACAACACGTAGCTGAACAGCACTACATGACATGGATGAACAATAGATTAAAACATCTCATTGGTCAAAAGAGAGGCATATATAGGCGTATCAAAAGAGGGGATGGGCAGTTAAGAAATCAATATATTTAATTAAAGAGAGAAATAAAGAAAGGAATAAGAAAAGCAAAAAGGGATTATGAGGCTAAAGTCGCAAGGGATTCAAAGACTAACCCAAAAGGGTTCTTTCAGGTATACAGAAGTAAGATTAGGAACAAGATTGGCCCACTTAAGAGTAACTCTGGTCAGATCACTGACAATGATAAGGATATGTGTGAAATTCTCAATTCCTACTTCCTCTCAGTTTTCACCCAGGAAAATACTAGCGATATTCCTGAAATAATAGATTATGTGGAACAGGATGATAATAAACTATGTACGATTGCGGTAACTAGTGACATGGTCCTCAGACAAATAGAGAAACTAAAACCTAACAAATCCCCAGGTCCTGATGAACTGTTTGCAAGAGTGTTAAAGGAATGTAAAGAGGAACTTAGCATACCTTTGGCTAATCTTTTTAACATATCACTACAAACTGGCATAGTGCCTGATAAGTGGAAAATGGCAAATATAATACCTATTTACAAGGCAGGTGACAGGTCCTTGGCTTCGAACTATAGACCAATAAGCCTTACCTCCATAGTGGGAAAATTTATGGAATCAATAATTGCCGAAGCAATTCGTAGCCATCTTGACAGGCACAGATTGATTAATGTATCTCAACACGGTTTTACAAAGCGGCGTTCCTGTCTTACGAATTTACTAACTTTTTTCACTAAGGTGTTTGAGGAGGTAGATCATGGTAATGAATATGATATTGTGTATATGGACTTCAATAAGGCTTTCGATAGAGTTCCACACCAGAGGCTATTGAGGAAACTTAAGGCACACGGAATAGGAGGAGAATTTTTTTCCTGGGTAGAGGCATGGCTGACAAATAGACAGCAGAGAGTTTGCATAAATGGGGAGAAATCAGAATGGGGGTACGTCGCAAGCGGTGTTCCTCAGGGTTCAGTGTTGGGCCCGTTGTTGTTCACAATTTACATAAACGACATAGATGAGGGAATAAACAGCGACATAAGCAAATTTGCTGATGACACCAAAATAGGCCGTCCAATTCATTCTAATGAGGACACTACAGCACTCCAGAATAGACTAATGTAATGGTCGGAGAAGTGGCAGATGCAGTTTAATATTGACAAATGCAAAGTTCTAAATGTTGGACAGTTAAATAATCATGCCACATATAAATTAAATAATGTATATCTTAATACTACTGATTGCGAAAAGGATTTAAGAGTTCTGGTTAGCAGTACTCTAAAAACAAGACAACAGTGCATTAGTGTTTGCAATAAAGCTAACAGAATTCTTGGCTTCATATCTAGAAGTATAAATAATAGAAGTCCTCAGGTTGTTCTTCAACTCTATATATCCTTGGTTAGGCCTCATTTAGACTATGCTGCTCAGTTCTGGTCACCGTATTACAGAATGGATATAAATGCTAGGGAAAACGTACAAAGGAGGATGACAAAGATGATCCCATGTATCAGAAATCTTCCCTATGAGGATAGACTGAGGGCCCTGAATCTGCACTCTAGAAAGGCTTAGAATTAAGGGGAATATGATCGCGGTGTATAAATGGAAAACAGGAATAAATAAAGGGGATGTAAATAGCGTGCTGAAAATTTCCAGCCAAGACAGGACTCGCAACAATGGTTTCAAGTTGGAAAAATTCAGATTTAGGAAGGATATAGGAAAGCACTGGTTTGGTAATAATGTCGTGGATTATTGGAACAAACTCCCGAGTACAGTTATTCAGGCTAAAACGTGTAATTTTAAAAATAGGTTAGATAAATACATGAGTGGGTGTGGGTGGGTGTGAATTGGACCTGACTAGCTTGTGCTGCTGGGTCTGGTGCAGTGCTCCATCCTTGAGTGGAGGTGACCAGACTGGGTGGGCCATTGGGTTAATCGGGGTGGGGGGGGGGATGGACCTGCTCCGCATGGGTCAGTAGGTCTGTTGCAGTGTTCCTTCTTTCTTATGTTTTTATGACAACAAACATATATACATACGTTTGCATACATAAATGAAGAGAATAATGGACAGAGACTCGAAATGTGGACCCGGTCTGCAGCTGTTCCAGAGTTGTACCACCGAGCCACAAAGCTTATAACAGCAATACTTTACAACTACCACTACTGTGACATAGTTGTCAAAGTAGTATTGCATAGCTCTTCACTAGCTATGCAACCTTGCAGAGCTCCTGAGGAAGCATTGATGACTGCAAAAGGCCTAGAGCTAGTTTTTTTCCTATTCTTATTTGATTGTTCTCTGTTGGTCTGATCGCTTGCTTCCGATTGTCGCGCATGAATGTATGTATGTATGTATGTATATATATATATATATATATATATATATATATATATATATATATATATATATATATATATATATATATATATATATATATATATATATATATATATATATGTCGTGCCGAATAGGCAGAACTTGCCATCTTGGCTTAAATAGCAACGCTCATCTTGCCATATAGGATAAGTGAAAATTTGTGTATGCAATAATTTCGCCAAAATCATTCTGAACCTAACGAAAAAAATATATTTCACTGTGTTTGTTTAGTATTAAATTACTGGAGGTTACCTGGAGGTTATTCCGGGGATCAACGCCCCCGCGGCCCGGTCCACGACCAGGCCTCCCGATGGATCAGGGCCTGATCAACTAGGCTGTTACTGCTGGCCGCACGCAGTCCGACGTACGAGCCACAGCCCGGCTGATCCGGCACCGACTTTAGGTATCTGTCCAGCTCTCTCTTGAAGGCAGCCAGGGGTTTATTGGCAATTCCCCTAATGCTTGATGGGAGGCTGTTGAACAGTTTTGGGCCCCGGACACTTATGGTGTTTTCTCTTAGTGTACCAATGGCGCCCCTACTTTTTATTGGGGGCATTTTGCATCGCCTGCCCAGTCTTTTACTTTCGTAGGGAGTGATTTCTGTGTGCAGATTTGGGACCATTCCTTCCAAGATTTTCCAAGTGTAGATTATGATATATCTCTCCCTCCTGCGTTCCAACGAGTACAAGTCAAGTGCTTCCAAGCGTTCCCAGTAGTTAAGGTGCTTGACAGAACTTATACGTGCAGTAAAGGATCTCTGTACACTCTCTAGATCTGCGATTTCACCTGCTTTGTATGGAGATGTTAATGTACAGCAGTATTCCAGCCTAGAGAGAACAAGTGATTTGAAAAGGATCATCATGGGCTTGGCATCTCTCGTTTTGAAAGTTCTCATTATCCATCCTATCATTTTCTTTGCACGTGCGATCGTGGCACTGTTGTGATCCTTGAAAGTGAGATCCTCAGACATTACTACTCCCAGGTCCCTTACATTATTTTTCCGCTCTATTGTATGGCCGGAGTCAGTAGTATACTCTGTTCTAGTTATTATCTCCTCCAGTTTTCCATAACGGAGTAGTTGGAATTTGTCCTCATTGAACATCATATTGTTTACCGTTGCCCACTGGAAAACTTTGTTTATATCTTCTTGGAGGTTAACCGCGTCCTCAGCAGATGACAGCCTCATGCAGATCCTAGTATCATCCGCAAAGGATGATACGGTGCTGTGGTGTATATCTCTGTTTATGTCTAAAATATATTTAGTTGGGTTAGGCTAAAATAAATTGTTCTTGTTATAATAAGGTTAGGTAAGTTTTCTAAGTTCCTTTTGGTGCAAAATTATAAATTTTTACATCAACATTAATGAAAAAAATGTATCTTGAAACGTATAAGAGAAAATTTTAAAAAGGACTTAATTTTAAATGAGTTCTTGTTAATTGACCAGTTTTACATATTCGGCACGACATATATATATATATATATATATATATATATATATATATATATATATATATATATATATATATATATATATATATATATATATATATATATATATATATATATATATATATAATGTAATATATATTTCTATATATATGTCATTTCCACAGGGCTCAGCAGGAGGTTTCACCGGTTTAAGGCCTCAACACTTAAAACAAATACTCAGTGCAGCACTTGGTGAGGTTTCAGAGAGGCTGCTGTCTGAGCTCGCCAAATTTTCCAACCTGTGCCTGGCTGGCAGTGTCCCAGAGGCCATCAGACCCCTTTTCTTTGATGCCTCATTGTGTGCCCTCCGGAAAAAGGATGGCGGAATCAGGCCCATTGCAGTGGGCAACACCCGTTGGCGCCTAGTCGCCAAGGCTGCAGTAAGAAGGGCGAGTCAAGAGGCTGCTGCAATGCTGAAACCAACTCAGCTCGGTTTCGGCGTTCAAAAGGGCTGTGAAGCAGCTGCCCACGCAGCACGAGTATATATCAAAAACATATCTGATGAAAAAGCCTTGGTCAAATTGGACTTTGCCAACGCTTTCAACTCAGTCAGAAGGGATGCTGCTCTCCAAGCAGTTTATAGAAACTTCCCTTCCCTTTATCCCTTCATAGAATCGTGTTATAGTGTGACTTCCAAACTATTGTTTGGGCATGTGAGGGCATGCAACAGGGGAACCCTCTCGCCCCCTTTCTATTCTGTTTGGTCATCAAGGAAGTCACAGAAGCACTCTCAAGCGAGCTCAATATCTGGTTCCTGGATGATAGTACCCTAGCTGGCACAACAGAATCTCTCCTAGAAGACATCAGTAAAATCTTTAAACCCCACCAAATGTGAAATAGTTTCTACCAATCGACAGATGATCCAGAATATTAGCGCCATTTTACCAGGAGCACGAGCCAATAGCACTCTCCTTGGTGCTCCTCTTGGGTCCAATGCCATCGATCTGATCCTATAAAAAAGTCTCAGGCCTCCGGACGATGGAAAGCAGGATGAAAGACATTGACACATGATGCCTTCTACCTACTCACCAGGTGCCTGTCAATCCCAAAACTTACCTACTTTCTGAGATGCTCCCCAGCCTTCAGCAGTCCAAAACTCAAGGAATATGACTCTCTCTTTAAGACCATGCTAGAGTGTGTATTGAATCTTTCCCTTGAAGATGTACAGTGGTTGCAAGCCTCACTTCCGGTCAGGCTTGGGGGGCTGTGAGTACGCAGATCCTCCCAGATTGCTCTACCAGCTTTCCTATCCTCCTCCATAGCATCAAACGAGTTGATAAGACAAATTCTTCCTGATAACCTCAGTGACTCAGCAGGAATACAGGACCCTAGCTACGCCAGTGCCATCACTAAATGGGAGACTCTTGCTGCTCCAGCACCAAACCCTAGTGCAGCACTGGCTCTCAGTCAAGCTGGGATGGCCCGATCGCTGAAAAGGTGCTTGCCAACATGCTCAGGGCAGCAACATCAGATAGGGAGACTGCCCGTCTCCAGGCTGTGAGTGCACATCACTCCGGGGACTTCCTCCAAACAGTTCCCATATCGGCAATGGGAACGCGACTCGAACCTAAGACCCTCCGTGTTGCAGTGGCTCTGCGCCTTGCTGCCCCAATTCACACAGAATATACGTTTATTTGCGGCGAAGCACAAGCAGACCAATACCGTCTACATGGTCTTAACTGTTCCAAAACCAAGGACTGGCATGCAAGACACAATGAGGTCAACAACATCATAAAAAGAACCCTTGATACAACTGGATGCCCAGCCGAGAGGAAGCCCCGATCACTAGCAGCCAACAATACCCACAACCCAGCAAACTGCCCCGACGGGATCACCATCTATCCTAGGAAGAATGGCAAGCTCTTAGCATGGGACTATACCTGTGTGTCCACACTGGCTGACGCCTATATCCATCACAGTGTGGGGCGACAGGGAGGAGCTGCTGACCACAGGGAGGAGTACAAGATCAGCAAGTACAGGGACATAAGCCAACAGTATCAACTTGTCCCAGTGGGATCAGAGACCTTGGGATCATGGGGAAAAAATGCCACACGTTTCCTAAAAGAATTGGTTTCCGGACTCATCGACACCACCAGGGACCCAAGGGCTGCCACTTTCATGTTCCAGCGCCTCAGCATGGCCATCCAGAGGGGAAATGCTTGCTGCATACTTGGCTCGCGTCCAGCTTCGGAGGAGCTGGAGGAAATTCATGATCTTTAATACATTGTACCATTGTATTCGTGTTTGTGTTTTCTGTAAATGTATTCTGTTTATTAATAAATATTCACATAGAATATAAAATATAGGGGGTGGTAGTAGAAGAAAATATTCAAACAGCTCCGGGGAGAACCTTGAGTTTTCCCTGAGGTACGTTTATTGTCTTCTCTGAAGATGAGGGTCCCCAGTCCAGCTATAGAGGTGGTACTTCCCTATATATATATATATATATATATATATATATATATATATATATATATATATATATATATATATATATATATATATATATATATATATATAAAACAACCACTGTGAAAGAGTAGTGAAATTCCAAGCGCTTTCGTGACTACTCACAATGTGAGTAGTCACGAAACCGCTTGGAATTTCACTACTCTTTCACAGTAGTTGTTTTGCATATTTTAAAATCACCTGTTTACTGTGATCTTATTGCATATATATATATATATATATATATATATATATATATATATATATATATATATATATATATATATATATAATGTCGTGCCGAATATGTAAAACTGGTCAATTAGTAAGAACTCATTTAAAATTAAGTCCTTTCTGAAATTTTCTCTTATACGTTTGAAGATATATTTTTTTCATTAATGTTGATGTAAAAATTTTTAATTTTGCACCAAAAGAATCTTAGAAAACTTACCTAACCTTATTATAACAAGAGCAATTTATTTTAGCCTAACCAAACTAAATATATTTTACATTTGTTTATAATAATTTAATAATAAACAAACCCAGTGAAATATACTTTTTTCGTTAGGTTCAGAATGATTTTAGCGAAATTATTGCATACACAAATTTTCACTTGTCCTATATGGCAAGATGAACGTTGATATTTAAGCCAAGATCGCAAGTTCTACCTATTCGGCACGACATTATATATATATATATATATATATATATATATATATATATATATATATATATATATATATATATATATATATATATATAATGTCGTGCCGAATGGGTGAAACTTACGATTTTGGCTTAAATAGTAACGCTCTTCTTGCTGAATAAGGCAAGTGAAAATTTGTGTATGCAATAATTTCGCAAGACTCATTCTGAACTTAAAAAATATATATTTCATTGCGTTTGTTTATTATTAAATTATTGTAAATTTATCTAAAATATATTTCGTTGGATTCGGCTAAATTTAATTGCGCTTGTTATAATAAGGTCAGTTAAGTTTTCTAAAGTGCTTTTGGAACAAAATTACATTAGTCCTCTTCATCTGATATTGTAATTCTCGAGTGTCTTGCTTTGTAAACAAAAGTTTCCTGTGTTTTGTGTTCTATGCTGATTTTCAGTACATTGTATTTTCCATATCTAAACAGTGGGAATTTATCATCATCGAACATTCTGAAGACACATGTGCAACACTTGTGTGACTTTACTGATGAATAAGACATGTGCAACACTTGTGTGACTTTACTGATGAATAAGACACATGTGCAACACTTGTGTGACTTTACTGATGAATAAGACACATGTGCAACACTTGTGTGACTTTACTGATGAATAAGACACATGTGCAACACTTGCGTGTCTTTACTGATGAATAAGACATGTGCAACACTTGTGTGACTTTACTGATGAATAAGACATGTGCAACACTTGTGTGACTTTACTGATGAATAAGACATGTGCAACACTTGTGTGACTTTACTGATGAATAAGACATGTGCAACACTTGTGTGTCTTTACTGATGAATAAGACATGTGCAACACTTGTGTGTCTTTACTGATGAATAAGACATGTGCAACACTTGTGTGACTTTACTGATGAATAAGACATGTGCAACACTTGTGTGTCTTTACTGATGAATAAGACATGTGCAACACTTGTGTGTCTTTACTGATGAATAAGGCACATGTGCAACACTTGTGTGTCTTTACTGATGAATAAGACATGTGCAACACTTGTGTGACTTTACTGATGAATAAGACATGTGCAACACTTGTGTGTCTTTACTGATGAATAAGACATGTGCAACACTTGTGTGACTTTACTGATGAATAAGACATGTGCAACACTTGTGTGTCTTTACTGATGAATAAGACATGTGCAACACTTGTGTGTCTTTACTGATGAATAAGACATGTGCAACACTTGTGTGTCTTTACTGATGAATAAGGCACATGTGCAACACTTGTGTGACTTTACTGATGAATAAGGCACATGTGCAACACTTGTGTGACTTTACTGATGAATAAGACATGTGCAACACTTGTGTGACTTTACTGATGAATAAGGCACATGTGCAACACTTGTGTGACTTTACTGATGAATAAGGCACATGTGCAACACGTGTGCCTTTACTGATGAATAAGGCACATGTGCAACACTTGTGTGACTTTACTGATGAATAAGACATGTGCAACACTTGTGTGTCTTTACTGATGAATAAGACATGTGCAACACTTGAGTGTCTTTACTGATGAATAAGACATGTGCAACACTTGTGTGACTTTACTGATGAATAAGACATGTGCAACACTTGTGTGTCTTTACTGATGAATAAGGCACATGTGCAACACTTGTGTGACTTTACTGATGAATAAGACATGTGCAACACTTGTGTGTCTTTACTGATGAATAAGGCACATGTGCAACACTTGTGTGACTTTACTGATGAATAAGACATGTGCAACACTTGTGTGACTTTACTGATGAATAAGGCACATGTGCAACACTTGTGTGACTTTACTGATGAATAAGGCACATGTGCAACACTTGTGTGACTTTACTGATGAATAAGACATGTGCAACACTTGTGTGACTTTACTGATGAATAAGGCACATGTGCAACACTTGTGTGACTTTACTGATGAATAAGGCACATGTGCAACACGTGTGCCTTTACTGATGAATAAGGCACATGTGCAACACTTGTGTGACTTTACTGATGAATAAGACATGTGCAACACTTGTGTGTCTTTACTGATGAATAAGACATGTGCAACACTTGTGTGTCTTTACTGATGAATAAGACATGTGCAACACTTGTGTGACTTTACTGATGAATAAGACATGTGCAACACTTGTGTGTCTTTACTGATGAATAAGACACATGTGCAACACTTGTGTGACTTTACTGATGAATAAGATATGTGCAACACTTGTGTGACTTTACTGATGAATAAGACATGTGCAACACTTGTGTGTCTTTACTGATGAATAAGGCATGTGCAACACTTGTGTGTCTTTACTGATGAATAAGACATGTGCAACACTTGTGTGACTTTACTGATGAATAAGATATGTGCAACACTTGTGTGACTTTACTGATGAATAAGACATGTGCAACACTTGTGTGTCTTTACTGATGAATAAGACATGTGCAACACTTGTGTGACTTTACTGATGAATAAGACATGTGCAACACTTGTGTGTCTTTACTGATGAATAAGGCATGTGCAACACTTGTGTGTCTTTACTGATGAATAAGACATGTGCAACACTTGTGTGTCTTTACTGATGAATAAGACATGTGCAACACTTGTGTGACTTTACTGATGAATAAGACATGTGCAACACTTGTGTGTCTTTACTGATGAATAAGACACATGTGCAACACTTGTGTGACTTTACTGATGAATAAGATATGTGCAACACTTGTGTGACTTTACTGATGAATAAGACACATGTGCAACACTTGTGTGACTTTACTGATGAATAAGACATGTGCAACACTTGTGTGACTTTACTGATGAATAAGACACATGTGCAACACTTGTGTGACTTTACTGATGAATAAGACATGTGCAACACTTGTGTGTCTTTACTGATGAATAAGACACATGTGCAACACTTGTGTGACTTTACTGATGAATAAGATATGTGCAACACTTGTGTGACTTTACTGATGAATAAGACACATGTGCAACACTTGTGTGACTTTACTGATGAATAAGACATGTGCAACACTTGTGTGACTTTACTGATGAATAAGACACATGTGCAACACTTGTGTGACTTTACTGATGAATAAGATATGTGCAACACTTGTGTGACTTTACTGATGAATAAGACATGTGCAACACTTGTGTGACTTTACTGATGAATAAGACATGTGCAACACTTGTGTGTCTTTACTGATGAATAAGATATGTGCAACACTTGTGTGACTTTACTGATGAATAAGACATGTGCAACACTTGTGTGACTTTACTGATGAATAAGACATGTGCAACACTTGTGTGACTTTACTGATGAATAAGACACATGTGCAACACTTGTGTGACTTTACTGATGAATAAGACATGTGCAACACTTGTGTGACTTTACTGATGAATAAGATATGTGCAACACTTGTGTGACTTTACTGATGAATAAGACATGTGCAACACTTGTGTGACTTTACTGATGAATAAGATATGTGCAACACTTGTGTGACTTTACTGCTGAATAAGACATGTGCAACACTTGTGTGACTTTACTGCTGAATAAGACATGTGCAACACTTGTGTGACTTTACTGCTGAATAAGACATGTGCAACACTTGTGTGACTTTACTGATGAATAAGACATGTGCAACACTTGTGTGTCTTTACTGATGAATAAGACACATGTGCAACACTTGTGTGACTTTACTGATGAATAATATATGTGCAACACTTGTGTGACTTTACTGATGAATAAGACACATGTGCAACACTTGTGTGACTTTACTGATGAATAAGACACATGTGCAACACTTGTGTGTCTTTACTGATGAATAAGATATGTGCAACACTTGTGTGTCTTTACTGATGAATAAGACACATGTGCAACACTTGTGTGTCTTTACTGATGAATAAGACACATGTGCAACACTTGTGTGTCTTTACTGATGAATAAGATATGTGCAACACTTGTGTGACGTTACTGATGAATAAGACACATGTACAACACTTGGGTGTCTTTAGTGATGAATAAGACACATGTACAACACTTGTGTGTCTTTAGTGATGAATAAGACACATGTACAACACTTGGGTGTTAGTGATGAATAAGACACATGTGCAACATGTGAGGGAAAAGTTCAATAGATAAGAGTAGCGAGGGAATATATAGTAACAATAGTTTCATTGTCGGCTACTTGTTAAGGTAGGGTAAGTCAAGCTCCCGCTATTCCTGCCTTTTTTCCCCCACCCCTAAAGTGATAGTTTGCCGGCTGCTTGTTAACGTAGGGTCAGTCTAGCTCCCATTATCCCTTCCCCTCCCTCTTCCCCCCCCCAAAAGGTGACGTGTGGGGCTCTGGTCAAACAGTAAATCACTCGACTCACAGCTCCCAACACTACTGTAAGTACCTGCCTGCCTGCCTTGTATTCTAGTGGATTTATTGGTTGAAAGCTTCACTTTGGACCAATAATAAACTTAGTCTTTTCAGCCTTGCTCTGAGTTGACTGTTGTAATAATCACCACGTCTTTTAGGTGTTGTACTTATCATGGAGAGTGATTATTTAAGCAATGGGTAACCTGTCTATCTTTTCAGCTTGGATGACAGAGAGGGTCACCTGTCAATCAACGAGAAAAACTGAAGGAGACGGACTAACGTCCTGGAGACGTCCCATATTGGATTTACTTGCCTGTGCGCTTGTATGAAGAATCAGGACATAACCCCTCATCATTACAGCAGTCAAGAAGTTGTCATCGGGAAAGATTACTTACGGCCACTAGAACGAGCCAGTGGGTTGTCACCAACAACTGCGACCCCCCCCCCAAATCATCACAACGGCTTCTATTGCAACAATACGCAGTGTCACCAACACCAGACACCCAAGTTTTTAGCGTTGAATTCAGACATCATTTATATTTTTAATTTTTAATTTTCTTTCATGTAGGATGAGTATTTCATATTTAAGTGTTTTATATTTCATATTTCCTAAATAATAAAGTGTTTATATTTGTCAGTTTTTGTTATTTTTCTATTCATTAATTTTCCTGAGGAGGAGCCAGCCTTGGTAATACTGACTGAAGTTGTTACAAGGCTGAGTAAGCCTTCACAAGTGGCGACCTTGCCAGGATCAACTCTACTGAATCAAGATTCAACTCCATCTCGAATCTACCATTGGAACTTCAACGCCGCATACCACAGACGGTTACCACCAGCCATGAGTAATCATTCTCTACATGTACAGGTATTTAAAAGATTTGGTGATTGTTATAGTCTCAATTTATTGTAAGTCAAGTCAGGCAGGATATAATATTTAATTCTGTCACCTAATTTAGTGTGAGCTTGAAACACTTTGGAAGATTAGACTCTAGAGACCCGAGATTTTCCTGTGACAATTTGTTTCATTGAGCTCTTTATTATATCAAGGGAACTGTCATAGGACACTCTTGATTTGTTGGTGAGAAGATTGGATGGTCAAGTGACCCCATTCTACTTACTGTTTGCTCGGAGCCGGCATAGAACCCTTCGTTTTAATTAATACGTATTGTTTAATTGAAACAGGGATCGAGCCCTCTGGTTTATTTACAGTTTGAGCGGAGCAGGAATTAAACCCTCTGTTTTCTTTAATACCCGTTTCATTTTCCACTGGTAGTTTAAGTTATTCTTGCAAATATGGAGGAATACCAATTTTGGATGAATGCTGGAAGTAAGTTAGGAATAACAGGGAAAAATTTAGAATCTTTCATTAGTGTTAAGATCCAGGAAAGACTTGAAAGAGAGGGAATAGAAAGAGAAAGAGAAGACAAAAAGGAGCGTGATAGACTTGATCGTGAGGAGAGAGCTAAAGTACGTGAAGAACAAGTTAAATTAAGGGAACTTGAGGAAAGAACAAAGGATAGAGAAGTTGAGGAAAGAGCTAGAGAACATGAGTTGAGAGAGAGAGAGAAAAGAATCGCGAGCTCGAACAAGCTCGCCTTGAATTAGAGAATAAAAAGTTAACTTTCTCACAACAGCAATTAGATGAAGGAGTAATGGAACAACGTGCAGCTAGTGCACATATTCCAACACCTAATTTACCTCCCTTCACAGAGGGGGACGACATAACTTCATACATTATCAGGTTTGAAAATACCGCTACCCTCTGTGAATGGCGTGCTGACACCTGGG
The DNA here is from genome assembly GCF_038502225.1 of Cherax quadricarinatus. Lineage (NCBI taxonomy): Eukaryota > Metazoa > Arthropoda > Malacostraca > Decapoda > Parastacidae > Cherax > Cherax quadricarinatus. Next base: position 13,351,077 of record NC_091366.1, read on the forward strand.
CTACCAGGTTAGGAATGTTATTTTCTGGTACCGCTTTGAATATCTATGCAACTTTGTCGCAGGATATCATATGTAATTATAACCTACTGAAGAAGGCAATCCTTAAAGCATATCAAAAAACCACTAATTCTTACAGGAAAGATTTCAGGTATGCCACCTTACAGCCTGGCCAGAACTTTCAGCAGCTACAGGTAACACTCTTTCGTTTGTTCGACTTTTGGATGGAGAGTTCAGGAATTGATCGCAGTTATGAATCTCTTAGAGACTTCATGGTTGCTGACCAGTTCCTGACAGCTCTTCCCCATCAGATACGAACATTCATCAGAGAACGTAACCTGATTAAAGCTGAGGAAGTTGCTGAGGCTGCTGACCTGTATGCTGAGGCTCACAATTCCTATAAAGACCTAAAGGGATCGAACCCTAAGGGCAAGGGTTCATCAGACCTTAAGAAATCAAAGCCTCTAGTGGAAAGTAGAATGACTTCTTTTATTCCTGTTTGTCATTTGTGTGGTGTTAAGGGACATAAACGTCCAGATTGTCCTTCTAAGAAGGTCCAAAAAGTTGGAAGATGTTTTAAAGACTGTAATGACCAAGCACCCTTCTGTTCAGGAACAGTTAATGGACTTAATGTATCTACCATTTTACGAGACACTGGATGCACATGTATAGTCATTTCTGATAAGCTGTTCCCTAACCTTAAAGAAACTCATTCCTCTGCTATACTTTCAGACTACTTGGGCCGTACAGACACTTTTCCTACCATCCGTTGTTACATTAGGTCTAAATGGTTCACAGGTTGATCTGAAGCCGTACTAGCTCCCATCACTTCTTCCTCCGTACTAATAGGTAATGTAAAAGGTGCCCTTCTTCCTTCTGAGGTTGACCTTTCATCACCAAAGATGGACATAAGTGTTTCAGATCCTCTTCCTGTAGAGTCAGAGAAGCCCCTCGAAAGTTCAGGTGAGACAATGTCTCGTGATATTCATGTGGGATTAAAAACCAGTGATGCTACTCTCGAAAGCGAGGTAGTAGAATCACCGGTTCACTTGTTAGATGAAAGTGAAGATATCACCTCCGATACCATAAATGTCTTGACTAGGGCTCAGACAAAAGCCCAGGTTTCTCCTACTGTCCATCCTTTGATTTTCCCTGACTTTAAGCCTTTAGATATATCGAAGGACTCCTTTGTCAATTTACAACGTAATTGCCCTTCTCTTCAGAATTGCCATAATGCCGCTAAACAAAATCAAGTGATCCAAAGGAAAAACTTTTCATATAAATTTGAATATATAAAAGGTATCTTGTACAAGTCAGTATTCAAATTAAATTCAGATGAGATAGACTATTCCATCTTAGTTGTTCCAAGTCAATGCAGAGAGACTGTTCTTAAAATGGCTCATGACCTGCCAGTGGCCGGACATTTCTCGCATCGTAAAACCTTAAATAAAATTAGGGAAACCTATTTTTGGCCAAAAATGTCCTCAGATGTCACTACCTATTGTAGATCGTGTAAAGTTTGCCAACTGTCATCCTCCCGAGGTACCAGGCGAGTACCTATGGTCAAAATGCCTATCTTTACGGTACCGTTTGAAAGAGTAGCTATTGACATCGTTGGTCCTTTATCTCCACTTTCATCTGGGGGACATAGATATATATTAACATTAGTTGATTATGCTTCGAGTTTCCCTGAAGCCATTCCCTTAAAGACCATAACTACTACAGAGGTGGCTGAAGCCCTTTTGTCCATCTTCTCCAGAGTGGGCATCCCTAGAGAAATTTTGTCTGACCGTGGGACACAATTCACATCTGACTTAATGCAACATCTATACCAACTTCTGGGAGTGAAGCCTCTCTTCACCACACCCTATCATCCCAGCTGTAATGGGAGGATTGAGCGCCAGCATTCGATTCTCAAGTCCATTTTAAGGAAACTTTGCTCCCTTAAACCTAAGGAGTGGCATCGTTACCTACCCTGTGCTTTGTTTGCCATGAGGGAAGTTCCCAGTGACTCTTTGGGGTTTTTACCTTTTGAACTTCTCTATGGTAGACAGGCCAGAGGCCCATTGTCCATCCTTCATGACTTATGGACTAATGAGGACGTAAAGGCTGAGGTTCAGTCTTCTTACCAGTTTTTCCTTGACCTTAGATCCAAACTTGAGGATACCTCTACCATAGTTTCGAAAAACCTAAGCTTGTCAATGGACCAGAACAAAACCTATTTTGATTCCAAAAGTCAGAGGAGAAGTTTTAAAGTAGGGGATGAAGTTCTGGTACTTTTGCCTATCAAGTCAAATAAATTATTAGTAGCATGGAAAGGTCCATATAAAGTATTAAAAATTTGTGGGAAAGTTGACTACCTCATAGAAGTCAAGGGGAAGCCTAAGCTTTATCATATCAACATCCTTAAGAAATATTACCGAAGAAATTCGGTTAACTGCCTTAATAACTTTGACTTAGTTTTTCCACACGAACTTGATACGACAACTGAAGAATGTAAGGTGTGCGTAATTGACACCTCTAACTCAGACTATGATGAAGAACTACATGACTTGGTGACTCTTGACCACTCGGGCGCAACCAACATTAATATTAATGAATCTTTGGATGACCATAAGAGACATGAACTACTTCAATGTGTGAGTAACTTTTCAGACGTCTTTACTGATATTCCAGGTGTTACCTCCACGGTAGTCCATAAGATTGACTTAGTGACTGACAATCCTATCAAACGGAAATTATACCCAGTTCCAGTTCACCTTAGGGATGCATTTGACCGAGAGGTAGACAAATTATTAAAACTAAAGATCATTGAACCTTCAGTATCTGCATATTGCTCACCAGTAGTCATGGTTAAGAAGGAGGATAATTCATATAGACTTGCTATTGACTTCAGAGGCCTTAATGCTATAACTCGGTGGGATGCTGAGCCTATGCCCTTAATAGATACCGATCTACACAAATTTTATGACTCTTCCTTCTTTTCAGAGATTGATATTGCGCAGGCATATCATCAAGTAATGTTAGATCCTTCTTCTAAGCAGTACACTGCTTTTCCTACACACCAAGGACTGATGCAATATAGAACTATGCCCTTCGGTTTGGTAACTGCCTGTGCTACCTACGTGAGACTGATGAGAAAGGTCTTGGGTAATATGCCAAATGTTTCAGTTTATTTTGATAACATTTACGTAATGACATCCACGTGGGGCGAACATATCCAAACATTAACATCAGTTTTGCGTAGGTTACGCTCGCATGGCCTCACTGCCAAGCCGAAGAAATGCCTCCTTGGGTATAACAAGATTAGATATCTTGGACTGATACTTTCTAATAACACTCTGCAGCCTCTCCCCAGTAAGATCAAAGCTTTATTAGAATTTAAATTCCCCAAAACCAAGAAGCTCATGCGTAGTTTTCTTGGTTCTGTAAATTTTTATGCACGGTTTATCCCGAACCTTACTGATCTTACAGGCATCTTATCCGACTTCCTTAAAAAGTCTGTGAAGGAACCTCTTGAACTTTCCAACGTAGCTCGGGAAAAGTTTAATGAGATTAAAAGCATCTTTTCGAAAGACCCTATACTTAAGATTCCAGATATTAATAAAACATTTTGCTTAAGAACTGATGCCTCCAATACTGGCTTAGGTGCGGTGTTACTACAATACCATGATGGTACTCCCTTCCCTGTATGCTTCCTAAGCCGGAAACTCCTTCCCGCAGAAACGAGATACTCCACCATAGAAAAGGAATGTTTAGCCCTTGTGTGGGGTATCTCCAAACTTAAATTTTATTTGCTGGGAAAAGAATTCATTTTAGAAACGGACCACAAACCTTTGATATACCTAGAAACTTTTAAGGGAACCAACAGTCGCCTCTTGAGGTGGACATTGGCACTCCAGGCTTTTAAGTTCCATATTGTGTATATCAATGGTTCATCCACCACCCCTAAAGTGATAGTTTGCCGGCTGCTTGTTAACGTAGGGTCAGTCTAGCTCCCATTATCCCTTCCCCTCCCTCTTCCCCCCCCCAAAAGGTGACGTGTGGGGCTCTGGTCAAACAGTAAATCACTAGACTCACAGCTCCCAACACTATTGTAAGTACATGCCTGCCTTGTATTCTAGTGGATTTATTGGTTGAAAGCTTCACTTTGGACCAATAATAAACTTAGTCTTTTCAGCCTTGCTCTAAGTTGACTGTTGTAATAATCACCACGTCTTTTAGGTATTGTACTTATCATGGAGAGTGATTATTTAAGCAGTGGGTAACCTGTATCTTTTCAGCTTGGATGACAGAGAGGGTCACCTGTCAATCAACGAGAAAAACTGAAGGAGACGGACTAACGTCCTGGAGACGTCCCATATTGGATTTATTTGCCTGTGCACTTGTATGAAGAATCAGGACATAACCCCTCATCATTACAGCGGTCAAGAACCTGATCTCCTGTCATCGGGAAAGATTACTTGCGGCCACTAGAACGAGCCAGTGGGTTGTCACCAACAACTTCGACCCCCCTTCCCCACATCATCAACAACGGCTTCTATTGCAACAACACGCAGTGTCACCAACACCAGACACCCAAGTTTTTAGCGTTGAATTCAGTTGTCATTTATATTTTCAATTTTTCATTTTCTTTCATGTAGGATCAGTATTTCATATTTGAGTGTTTTATATTTTATATTTTCTATATAATAAAGTGTTTATATTTGTCAGTTTTTGTTCTTTTTCTATTCATTAATTTTCCTGAGGAGGAGCCAGCCTGAGTAATACTGACTGAAGTCGTTACAGGGCTGAGTAAGCCTTCACAAAGACACATGTACAACACTTGTGTGACTTTACTGATAAGACACATGTGCAACACTTGTGTGACTTTACTGATAAAACACATGTGCAACACTTGTGTGACTTTAGTGATGAATAAGACACATGTGCAACACTTGGGTGTCTTTAGTGATGAATAAGACACATGTGCAACACTTGTGTGACTTTACTGATGAATAAGACATGTGCAACACTTGGGTGTCTTTACTGATGAATAAGACACATGTGCAACACTTGAGACTTTACTGATGAATAAGACACATGTGCAACACTTGTGTGACTTTACTGATGAATAAGACACATGTGCAACACCTGGGTGTCTTTATTGATGAATAAGACACATGTGCAACACCTGGGTGTCTTTACTGATGAATAAGACACATGTGCAACACCTGGGTGTCTTTATTGATGAATAAGACACATGTACAACACCTGGGTGTCTTTATTGATGAATAAGACACATGTACAACACCTGAATAAGACACATGTGTCTTTATTGATGAATAAGACACATGTACAACACCTGGGTGTCTATTGATGAATAAGACACATGTACAACACCTGGGTGTCTTTATTGATGAATAAGACACATGTACAACACCTGGGTGTCTTTATTGATGAATAAGACACATGTACAACACCTGGGTGTCTTTATTGATGAATAAGACACATGTACAACACCTGTGTGTCTTTATTGATGAATAAGACACATGTGCAACACCTGGGTGTCTTTATTGATGAATAAGACACATGTACAACACCTGGGTGTCTTTATTGATGAATAAGACACATGTACAACACCTGGGTGTCTTTATTGATGAATAAGACACATGTACAACACCTGGGTGTCTTTATTGATGAATAAGACACATGTACAACACCTGGGTGTCTTTATTGATGAATAAGACACATGTACAACACCTGGGTGTCTTTATTGATGAATAAGACACATGTACAACACCTGGGTGTCTTTATTGATGAATAAGACACATGTACAACACCTGGGTGTCTTTAGTGATGAATAAGACACATGTACAACACCTGGGTGTCTTTATTGATGAATAAGACACATGTACAACACCTTGGTGTCCTTAGTGATGAATAAGACACATGTACAACACCTGGGTGTCTTTATTGATGAATAAGACACATGTACAACACCTGGGTGTCTTTATTGATGAATAAGACACATGTACAACACCTGGGTGTCTTTATTGATGAATAAGACACATGTACAACACCTGGGTGTCTTTATTGATGAATAAGACACATGTACAACACCTGGGTGTCTTTATTGATGAATAAGACACATGTACAACACCTGGGTGTCTTTATTGATGAATAAGACACATGTACAACACCTGGGTGTCTTTATTGATGAATAAGACACATGTACAACACCTGGGTGTCTTTATTGATGAATAAGACACATGTACAACACCTGGTGTCTTTATTGATGAATAAGACACATGTACAACACCTGGTGTCTTTATTGATGAATAAGACACATGTACAACACCTGGGTGTCTTTATTGATGAATAAGACACATGTACAACACCTGGGTGTCTTTATTGATGAATAAGACACATGTACAACACCTGGGTGTCTTTATTGATGAATAAGACACATGTACAACACCTGGGTGTCTTTATTGATGAATAAGACACATGTACAACCACTGGGTGTCTTTATTGATGAATAAGACACATGTACAACACCTGGGTGTCTTTATTGATGAATAAGACACATGTACAACACCTGGGTGTCTTTATTGATGAATAAGACACATGTACAACACCTGGGTGTCTTTATTGATGAATAAGACACATGTACAACACCTGGTGTCTTTATTGATGAATAAGACACATGTACAACACCTGGGTGTCTTTATTGATGAATAAGACACATGTACAACACCTGGGTGTCTTTATTGATGAATAAGACACATGTACAACACCTGGGTGTCTTTATTGATGAATAAGACACATGTACAACACCTGGGTGTCTTTATTGATGAATAAGACACATGTACAACACCTGGGTGTCTTTATTGATGAATAAGACACATGTACAACACCTGGGTGTCTTTATTGATGAATAAGACACATGTACAACACCTGGGTGTCTTTATTGATGAATAAGACACATGTACAACACCTGGGTGTCTTTATTGATGAATAAGACACATGTACAACACCTGGGTGTCTTTATTGATGAATAAGACACATGTACAACACCTGGGTGTCTTTATTGATGAATAAGACACATGTACAACACCTGGGTGTCTTTATTGATGAATAAGACACATGTACAACACCTGGGTGTCTTTATTGATGAATAAGACACATGTACAACACCTGGGTGTCTTTATTGATGAATAAGACACATGTACAACACCTGGGTGTCTTTATTGATGAATAAGACACATGTACAACACCTGGGTGTCTTCATTGATGAATAAGACACATGTACAACACCTGGGTGTCTTTATTGATGAATAAGACACATGTACAACACCTGGGTGTCTTTATTGATGAATAAGACACATGTACAACACCTGGGTGTCTTTATTGATGAATAAGACACATGTACAACACCTGGGTGTCTTTATTGATGAATAAGACACATGTACAACACCTGGTGTCTTTATTGATGAATAAGACACATGTACAACACCTGGGTGTCCTTACTGATGAATAAGACACATGTACAACACCTGGGTGTCTTTATTGATGAATAAGACACATGTACAACACCTGGGTGTCTTTATTGATGAATAAGACACATGTACAACACCTGGGTGTCTTTACTGATGAATAAGACACATGTACAACACCTGGGTGTCTTTATTGATGAATAAGACACATGTACAACACCTGGGTGTCTTTACTGATGAATAAGACACATGTACAACACCTGGGTGTCTTTACTGATGAATAAGACACATGTACAACACCTGGGTGTCTTTATTGATGAATAAGACACATGTACAACACCTGGGTGTCTTTATTGATGAATAAGACACATGTACAACACCTGGGTGTCTTTACTGATGAATAAGACACATGTACAACACCTGGGTGTCTTTATTGATGAATAAGACACATGTACAACACCTGGGTGTCTTTATTGATGAATAAGACACATGTACAACACCTGGGTGTCTTTATTGATGAATAAGACACATGTACAACACCTGGGGTGTCTTTATTGATGAATAAGACACATGTACAACACCTGGGTGTCTTTACTGATGAATAAGACACATGTACAACACCTGGGTGTCTTTATTGATGAATAAGACACATGTACAACACCTGGGTGTCTTTATTGATGAATAAGACACATGTACAACACCTGGGTGTCTTTATTGATGAATAAGACACATGTACAACACCTGGGTGTCTTTACTGATGAATAAGACACATGTACAACACCTGGGTGTCTTTATTGATGAATAAGACACATGTACAACACCTGGGTGTCTTTATTGATGAATAAGACACATGTACAACACCTGGGTGTCTTTATTGATGAATAAGACACATGTACAACACCTGGGTGTCTTTATTGATGAATAAGACACATGTACAACACCTGGGTGTCTTTACTGATGAATAAGACACATGTACAACACCTGGGTGTCTTTATTGATGAATAAGACACATGTACAACACCTGGGTGTCTTTATTGATGAATAAGACACATGTACAACACCTGGGTGTCTTTATTGATGAATAAGACACATGTACAACACCTGGGTGTCTTTACTGATGAATAAGACACATGTACAACACCAGGGTGTCTTTATTGATGAATAAGACACATGTACAACACCTGGGTGTCTTTATTGATGAATAAGACACATGTACAACACCTGGGTGTCTTTATTGATGAATAAGACACATGTACAACACCTGGGTGTCTTTATTGATGAATAAGACACATGTACAACACCTGGGTGTCTTTATTGATGAATAAGACACATGTACAACACCTGGGTGTCTTTATTGATGAATAAGACACATGTACAACACCTGGGTGTCTTTATTGATGAATAAGACACATGTACAACACCTGGGTGTCTTTATTGATGAATAAGACACATGTACAACACCTGGGGTGTCTTTATTGATGAATAAGACACATGTACAACACCTGGGTGTCTTTACTGATGAATAAGACACATGTACAACACCTGGGGTGTCTTTATTGATGAATAAGACACATGTACAACACCTGGGTGTCTTTATTGATGAATAAGACACATGTACAACACCTGGGTGTCTTTATTGATGAATAAGACACATGTACAACACCTGGGTGTCTTTATTGATGAAAAAGACACATGTACAACACCTGGGTGTCTTTATTGATGAATAAGACACATGTACAACACGTGTCTTTACTGATGAATAAGACACATATACAACACTTGTGTGTCTTTACTGATGAATAAGACACATGTACAACACTTGTGTGTCTTTACTGATGAATAAGACACATGTACAACACTGGGGTGTCTTTACTGATGAATAAGACACATGTACAACACTGGGGTGTCTTTACTGATGAATAAGACACATGTACAACACTGGGGTATCTTTACTGATGAATAAGACACATGTACAACACTGGGGTGTCTTTACTGATGAATAAGACACATGTACAACACTGGGGTGTCTTTACTGATGAATAAGACACATGTACAACACTGGGGTGTCTTTACTGATGAATAAGACACATGTACAACACTTGGGTATCTTTACTGATGAATAAGACACATGTACAACACTTGTGTGTCTTTACTGATGAATAAGACACATGTACAACACTTGTGTGTCTTTACTGATGAATAAGACACATGTACAACACTTGTGTGTCTTTACTGATGAATAAGACACATGTACAACACTTGGGTGTCTTTACTGATGAATAAGACACATGTACAACACTTGGGTGTCTTTACTGATGAATAAGACACATGTACAACACTTGGGTATCTTTACTGATGAATAAGACACATGTACAACACTGGGGTGTCTTTACTGATGAATAAGACACATGTACAACACTGGGGTGTCTTTACTGATGAATAAGACACATGTACAACACTGGGGTGTCTTTACTGATGAATAAGACACATGTACAACACTGGGGTGTCTTTACTACCGAAGAGTTTCACCTGCACAACAGATGCTTGTTGCTCTTAGAGGTAAACATAACAGTAGAAGAATCAGTTTGTGATGTGATCAAAACTACTACTGTCTTTACTGCTACTTTCCCACGTTGTTCCACTGAACACTCCTGAGTAGGCGAAACTACTGTCTTTACTGCTACTTTCCCACGTTGTTCCACTGAACACTCTTGAGTAGGCGAAACTACTGTCTTTACTGCTACTTTCCCCACGTTGTTCCACTGAACACTCCTGAGTAGGCGAAACTTTTGGCCAATAAAGCTACCCAAGTGTTGCACGTATGTGCAGTGATCGATGAAGATCGTGATATTTTCCTTTGCACACTGAATGATTGTAGATGAATGGTTCAAAGAACTGACACGTTGTTAAATTAGACACATGTGCAACTCTTGGGTATCTTTATTGAGGAAACGTTTCGCCACACAGTGGCTTCGCTTGCCTAACACTTGGGCACGACCTACTTCCACACTGGACAAATGTGACACCACCTACGAATGCTGCACCTCTCCTGCCATACGGTTTATAAGCTGCTTCTCCGCTCATATGCCGTATTCTATTCAAGATTGATGGACTGACCACATCGACTCAAGGTTGAGGGACTGATTACCTCATTCTCCTCCTGTTCAAGTTTATCCTTTGTATGGACTGATGAAGCCACTGTGTGGCGAAACGTTTCCTCAATAAAGATACCCAAGAGTTGCACATGTGTCTAATTTAACCACACTGAATGATATCTGCTGGAAAATTGTCTGTGCTGTTTACCCAGGTGATTTTCGTGGTTATTTTAGTCTAGTCCAGAAGACGTACAAATCCGTGGTTATGTTTTATCTATGTCTGCTACGAGGATGAAAACATTAACAGTTCCAGAACGATACAAATCCCTGGTTTTGTTTCTATTTTATTAGTACCTCAGCTATGTAAATAAATGGTTCAGAGAACCGACAAGTTGATAAATTAAACACACGTTTCACCACACAGTGACTTCAACAGTCCATACAAGGAAGAATGGTGAAAATGAAGAGGAGTTTTGGGTAATCAGTCCCTCATCCTGGAGTCGACGTAATCAGTTCATCAATCAAGATTGATGGACTGATTACAATGACTCCAGGATGAGGGATTGCTTACCTCAAACTCCTCATCTTCACCATTCTTCTCAGTATTGGACTGATGAAGTCACTGTGTGGTGAAACGTTTCCTCAATAAAGATACGAAGTGTTGAATATGTGTTTAATTTGTCAGTACATGAGGTACTGAAGCAAATGCTTGGGTGACTTTGGGAAGTCGTACAAGTGGGTGGGTGGGAATGGTTGGTTTTAAGACGGACCTACATTGTATGGGCCAGTAGGTCTTCTGCAGTGTTCCTCCATTCTTATGTTATATTCTTATGAGTGTTTTTATCTATGTCTGCTATTAAGAGAATTTCTGACTGCCACGAAGGCTGGAGATTTCAATGACAACGGAGTAGTAATCCTTTGTAAGATGCTGAGAGAGAGAGAGAGAGAGAGAGAAACTGACTTCCACCTTAGTACATGTACAATGTAAGATAAACACTCAAGGTCTGAGACTGGTGGCCGAGTGTAAATTGTAAATACAACAGCCTAATGACAGCTGAGAAAGACAACGATGCTGAGACATATCTCTCAGGCAGCAGCAGTAAACAACTCGCAATTTGCTACACCAAGTCAGATGAGACAATAATAGCAAGAGAGAGGAAGAGCGAGCGAGGCAGCAAGCGAGAAGCTTCACTGCCTCTCTCACTTCATGCTTCACGCAGCAGTTTCTCGGGCCGGTCACTCCACCACGGTCATCTTGGCTGACCCGCAAGATGGCTGTTTAATTGGCCTCAAAGCCTATCATTAAGGCTGCATGTCACCTGGTCATCTTGGCTGACCCGCAAGATGGCTGTTTAATTGTCCTCAAAGCCTATCATTAAGGCTGCATGTCACCTGGTCATCTTGGCTGACCCGCAAGATGGCTGTTTAATTGGCCTCAAAGCCTACCATTAAGGCTGCATGTCACCTGGTCATCTTGGCTGACCCGCAAGATGGCTGTTTAATTGGCCTCAAAGCCTATCATTAAGGCTGCATGTCACCTGGTCATCTTGGCTGACCCGCAAGATGGCTGTTTAATTGTCCTCAAAGCCTATCATTAAGGCTGCATGTCACCTGGTCATCTTGGCTGACCCGCAAGATGGCTGTTTAATTGGCATCAAAGCCTACCATTAAGGCTGCATGTCACCTGGTCATCTTGGCTGACCCGCAAGATGGCTGTTTAATTGGCCTCAAAGCCTATCATTAAGGCTGCATGTCACCTGGTCATATTGGCTGACTGAAAGATGGCTGTTTAATTGGCATCAAAGCCTACCATTAAGGCTGCATGTCACCTGGTCACCAACAGTCAAGAACACTTTAACCTCAAAAAAATGAATTAAACTCTGAATATACACCGGGAAGCATATAGTGTATTTTCGAGCGTGTGACGGCCAAAATCAGCTGACGGGAGGTAAATACTGACGGGAGGTAAATACTGACGGGAGGTAAATACTGACGGGAGGTAAATACTGACTGGCAGGCAGCCAACTGATATAACATCAATAATAAAATATTGTTCATGTTGATATAGCGAAGAAATGCAATCGTTTACGATCAACTGCCATTCAGATCACGAGGAGTAAATAGGTATTCCCGGTGAAGTGAATATAGCATGGAGATCAGGTGATATGATGGAGATCAGATGACATGATGGAGATCAGATGACATGATGGAGATCAGATGACAAGATGAAAACAGCCTGGTGATCAACTGACCGGATGTAAACAGTCTGCTAATCAGCTGACAGGTTGTAAACATAGCCTGGTGATAGGTTGACGGGTTGTAAACATAGCCTGGCGATAGGTTGACGGGTTGTAAACATAGCCTGGCGATAGGTTGACGGGTTGTAAACATAGCCTGGCGATAGGTTGACGGGTTGTAAACATAGCCTGGCGATAGGTTGACGGGTTGTAAACATAGTCTGGTGATCGGTTGACGGGTTGTAAACATAGCCTGGTGATAGGTTGACAGGTTGTAAACATAGCCTGGTGATAGGTTGACGGGTTGTAAACATAGCCTGGTGATCGGTTGACGGGTTGTAAACATAGCCTGGTGATCGGTTGACGGGTTGTAAACATAGCCTGGCGATAGGTTGACGGGTTGTAAACATAGCCTGGCGATAGGTTGACGGGTTGTAAACATAGCCTGGTGATCGGTTGACGGGTTGTAAACATAGCCTGGTGATCAGTTGACGGGTTGTAAATATAGCCTGATCGGTTGACAGGTTGTAAACGTAGCCTGGTGATCAGCTGACAGGTTGCAAACGTAGCCTGGTGATCAGCTGACAGGTTGCAAACGTAGCCTGGTGATCAGCTGACAGGTTGCAAACGTAGCCTGGTGATCAACTGACAGGTTGCAAACGTAGCCTGATCAACTGACAGGTTGCAAACGTAGCCTGGTGATCAACTGACAGGTTGCAAACGTAGCCTGGTGATCAACTGACAGGTTGCAAACGTAGCCTGGTGATCAACTGACAGGTTGCAAACGTAGCCTGATCAACTGACAGGTTGCAAACGTAGCCTGGTGATCAACTGACAGGTTGCAAACGTATCCTGGTGATCAACTGACAGGTTGCAAACGTAGCCTGGTGATCAACTGACAGGTTGCAAACGTAGCCTGGTGATCAACTGACAGGTTGCAAACGTAGCCTGGTGATCAGCTGACAGGTTGCAAACGTAGCCTGGTGATCAGCTGACAGGTTGCAAACGTAGCCTGGTGATCAGCTGACAGGTTGCAAACGTAGCCTGGTGATCAGCTGACAGGTTGCAAACGTAGCCTGGTGATCAGCTGACAGGTTGCAAACGTAGCCTGGTGATCAGCTGACAGATTATAAACAGCCTAGTGATAACACCTGCAACCCACGGGGTGACCCAGACAACACCTGCAACCCACGGGGTGACCCAGACAACACCTGCAACCCACGGGGTGACCCAGACAACACCTGCAACCCACGGGGTGACCCAGACAACACCTGCAACCCACGGGGTGACCCAGACAACACCTGCAACCCACGGGGTGACCCAGACAACACCTGACCCAGACAACACCTGCAACTCACGGGGTGACCCAGATAACACCTGCAACTCACGGGGTGACCCAGATAACACCTGCAACTCACGGGGTGACCCAGATAACACCTGCAACTCACGGGGTGACCCAGATAACACCTGCAACTCACGGGGTGACCCAGATAACACCTGCAATACACGGGGTGACCCAGACATCAGGGTGTCAGTGATGACACATACCTGATATACCTTTGAAGAGCTTCGAGAGTTTCACTACTCTCGGAGCCCAGCCATGGGCCAGGCTCGTCTGGTGCTTGCCTGGTCACCAAGCTGTTGCTGCTGGAGACCCGCTGCTCCACATATCCATTACAGCCTGGTTGATCTGGCACCTGGTGAAGATACTTGTTCAGTTTCCTCTTGAAGGCTTCGACACTTGTTCCAGCAGTGTTTCTGATATCTTTTGGAATAGTCTGGGACCCCGGATGTTGATACAGTGTTCCCTTATTGTCCCCACCGCACCCCTGCTCCTCATTAGGTTTATTTTACACTTCCTCCCATCTCTCTCACTCCAGTATGTTGTTATGGCAGTGTGAAGATTTGGGACCAGGCCCTCGAGTACTTTCCAGGTGTATATTACCTTGTATCTCTCTCCTCTCCAGTGAGTACATGTTCAAGACTTGAAGGCGTTCCCAGTAGTTTAGGTGCTTTACTGGCTCAATGCGAGCCGTAAACGATCTCTGTATTTGATCCAGCTCTGATATTTTTCCTGCTTTGAAAGGAGCCGTCAGCACTGAGCAATATTCTAAGTGAGGGAGCACTAGTGATTTGAAGAGTGTCACCATCGGCATTATTTCCCTTGTTTTGAAAGTTCTCAATACCCACCCCGTCATCTTCCTGGCTGTCGTGATCTTTGTCTTGTTATGGTCTTTAAAAGAAAGTTCCGCTGACATAATTATTCCCAGGTCTTTTACGTGTTCCTTACCTTCTATTTGGTGACTCTCTTGAGTTTTGTATATAGTGTTCCTTTTGAGTTCTTCATTCTTTCCATACCTAAGCAGCTGGAACTTATCAACATTGAACGTCATGTTCTTCACTGCCCACTGGAAAACACTGGATACAGGCACAGTGTATGGTCATTTTGATCTTACAAGCTGTTAATCTGACAAACTTTCGGTGGTACACTGCGTTGAGTCTCAGCTCCTGGTCCACTAACAGTTCATCTAAGACTCCTGGTCCTCTTAACAATTTCTAGATGCTTTAGAAAAGGACTATTTAAGGACTTGAACTCCAGCTCCTGGGCCTTCAGGGAGAACTGAGCTATGTTTTAGCTCAGGTAAGTTGACATACAGCTCCTGGGCCTCTCGAGGGCTTTGAGTTAAAACCACCAGGCCTTTTACACTAGGTCTAGTTTCCTGCATGTACACTTGACAAAAATACACACATGTATTCCAGAGGTGTACATACCTTTGATGTCAACATAACAGTGTGGGTGGTGGTGGTGGTGTACACAATATCAACACTGTGGGTGGGGAAGAGGAAATCATGTAGGAGTGGGCGGCGGTATAAGGGTGGCGGCTATGTGCCGCCCACCACATGCCACCACCATCTTCCTTAACGGCACCAACGACTCATTATTCACCAACATATGTTAACAATAACAGTGTGCACATAATCAAGCAGGTAGCAGCCTCTCCATGATCAAAACGTTCATTATATTTACGCACTAGAGCACGTATTTCTCTACAACAGTATAGTAGCATTTTATTTATCAGCACCCATTGCATCCTTCCTGTTACGTTAGTATTACGATCACAGGTACATTATGGCCTGCGACCTGGTCGTAGTGGGATTCAAAGTGGAGCAAACAAAACTCAACAATAGTATATGACTTGTATTGTCCTTCATCAGATATAATTTGCAGATATATACGTGTACAATATGTACAGAGGTGGAATAGTAGGGTACACCACGGTGACAAAGATGGCAAAAGTAGAAGCCAGAGAGTGCACGGTGCTCAACCAGCAGGTCAGGTAAGTCTGTCAAC
This sequence comes from Cherax quadricarinatus, assembly GCF_038502225.1. Classification (NCBI taxonomy): domain Eukaryota; kingdom Metazoa; phylum Arthropoda; class Malacostraca; order Decapoda; family Parastacidae; genus Cherax; species Cherax quadricarinatus. The sequence goes on from NC_091366.1 coordinate 13,367,236, forward strand.
TCGCTTGGCACAAGTAAACGACGTTGCTTCAGCTTTGGCGGGCTTGTCTGTGATTGGTCAATGAACCAAGGTACTGATTTAATGACGGGTACCCTATTGATCATTAAACCCTTAGCACCCAGTTCGCTGGTTGGGAGGCAGCCTATATGGGAGTGTGACCATACATCGAATAAATTGTAACATACTCTTAGCATGCCATAGCTTCCTTCCGTTACAGGCCATAAAGTTACACATAAGTTAAAGTTAAGGTTAAGTTAGGCTATTTCAGGATGGGTTATATTTAACAAAATAGCAAGTGACAGTGTTAATGAAAGCAAACATGCCTAGTCTGGGCTAGGAGGCCTGGTAGCATCTAGGTCCAACACTCACAGGGAAGCATAGAAAGTGCCTAGCCCTGGAGACCTGTAGTGCTTATCTAGGTACAACACTTATAGGGAAAAAAGTCATAGATATGACCGAACTTAATTTATCTGAAATAAACCTAACCTAACCAAACCTAACGTAAAATAACCAAAACAAATTAAACCAACTTAACCTAACAAATTAGCCGAACCTAACATAACCAAGCTAACCAAAGTAACCCAACTTTATCTAGCCCAACTTAATTTAACCCAACCAAATATAAATTAACCTAACTTACACTTACCTAAACTGTATTTTTGTGTGACTTTTTGTAACACTAAGTTTCTGATGCGTTGGTTGCAACATGAAAGACCTAGAGCTATCATTCAACTCCTTCTGTGGTTATTTTGCATCTTTTATCGCTCGTTCGCGATTTTTGCATACATAATTAAGTTGATGAACGATATATGTGTAACACTTACGTATGTTCATTGCACGTGTATAAACTCGCTAGACGAAACACGTGTATAAACTCGCTACACGAAACACGTGTATAAACTCGCTAGACGAAACATGTGTATAAACTCGCTAGACGAAACACGTGTATAAACTCGCTAGACGAAACACGTGTATAAACTCGCTACACGAAACAAGTGTATAAACTCGCTACACAAAACACGTGTATAAACTCGCTACACGAAACACGTGTATAAACTCGCTACACGAAACACGTGTATAAACTCGCTACACGAAACACGTGTATAAACTCGCTACACGAAACACGTGTATAAACTCGCTACACGAAACACGTGTATAAACTCGCTACACGAAACACGTGTATAAACTCGCTACACGAAATACGTGACATACACAGTTGTCTATTGCTCGTTTTAAGGTAATTACGTACATACACTTGCTTGTGTACGTGAGTGTACAATATTTCAGCAAGTGTACATGGATGGTACTTACCATATCCCTGTGTTCTTGTCACATTCCATCGTTCTTTCACATTCACTTCTGTTTCCCATCTTTTCTTCCATCTTTATATCTTCCTGCCATGTTTCTCTCCTTTTAATTCCTAAATAATGCCTCTCTCATATTTACGTAAGTACATTTTGCATCGCAATCTGTACATCAGTACAGGCATGAGATGTACACGCACACTTAAGGTGTTCCTGTACACGTGATGTGTACACTCACGCCTGACTACTTGCTGTATACACACATGTGCCAGAGTGGTGATCAACATGGAGGCAGGTGTACACCATGTACCTCCCTGCACAAACACCACTACACTTAAATACCGCTGTTCAAGCAACACGCTGCTCAAATAACACGCTTCCTGCTTCCTACTCCTCACGCACAGTCTTTCAACTCATCCACTCCCTCCTGCACTTAAATTTTCTAAAGTATTGTTATATAACTATAGATCCTCATACATAATTAGGAAGGGGACTTGTTGCCATGTATTCTACAAGAATATACCTACTGGTCTGAGTTGGCTTCTACTCACGCTAAATCTTTCCTACTCACGTAATATTTTAGCAAATTTAAAAACCATCTCAAAGTATTGGTTCAGTGATAATACCTGGCAGTTTATTCCACTAAGCTATAAGTTTATTCTCAAGCCAGTGTTGGACTATATTTATACATTTGTAGAACTCCAAACTGATTCCTTCCTCAGTTTCAGTGCCGTGTCTTAGACGTTAGTTAATGGGATTTAAAGTCTATCTACTACACGAGGTTCATTAAGACTGCATACCACCTCTCCACCAAACATACTGTTACACATAAAATACAAATTACAGTAAACTCTTAGCTTATATAAATTGAGATGGGTCTTATAGGTTTATTATCAGTCATTATGTAGCTTTATTATTGGGTAGCAGCTTTGGGTAATGCTGGTTTTGACAAGGACCTGCATTGTATGGACCAGTAGGAATTCTGCAGTGTTACTTCATTATGTTCTTAACTACAACCATAGGAACATCATAAGGAGGAACACTATAGTAGGCCTACTGGTCTACACTAGGCACGTTCTTTTTATACCCAACCCCTCCCCCTCTCGCCCATTCCCTCTCTCTGGAAAGAAGACTGGCAGTTGTTTTACATAGTTGTGGCCAGCATACTGGCCCAGGCGTGGAGGGTAGGGTGTAACTACCCTCTTGTCTCTACCGGGGCTCTTGGCACTTATCATATCTACTCCTAAAGCTGTGTATTTTCTGACATCAGTATAGTTCATCAGTGTTACCTTGATCCTGGTACTGTTACATCACTGTGGTTCATCAGTGTTACCTTGATCCTGGTACTGTTACATCACTGTGGTTCGTGTTACCTTGATCCTGGTACTGTTATATCACTATGGTTCATCAGTGTTACCTTGATCCTGGTACTGTTACATCACTATAGTTCATCAGTGTTACCTTGATCCTGGTACTGTTACATCACTATGGTTCATCAGTGTTACCTTGATCCTCGTACTGTTACATCACTGTGGTTCAGCAGTGTTACCTTGATCCTGGTACTGTTACATCACTATGGTTCATCATTATCACCTTGATCCTGGTACTGTTACATCACTGTGGTTCAGCAGTGTTACCTTGATCCTGGTACTGTTACATCACTATGGTTCATCAGTGTTACCTTGATCCTCGTACTGTTACATCACTGTGGTTCAGCAGTGTTACCTTGATCCTGGTACTGTTACATTACTATGGTTCATCAGTGTTACCTTGATCCTCGTACTGTTACATCACTGTGGTTCAGCAGTGTTACCTTGATCCTGGTACTGTTACATCACTATGGTTCATCATTATCACCTTGATCCTGGTACTGTTACATCACTGTGGTTCAGCAGTGTTACCTTGATCCTGGTACTGTTACATCACTATGGTTCATCATTATCACCTTGATCCTGGTACTGTTACATCACTATGGTTCATCATTATCACCTTGATCCTGGTACTGTTACATCACTATGGTTCATCAGTGTTACCTTGATCCTGGCACTGTTACATCACTATGGTTCATCATTATCACCTTGATCCTGGTACTGTTACATCACTATGGTTCATCAGTGTTACCTTGATGCTGGTACTGTTACATCACTATGGTTCATCAGTGTTACCTTGATGCTGGTACTGTTACATCACTATGGTTCATCAGTGTTACCTTGATCCTGGTACTGTTACATCACTATGGTTCATCAGTGTTACCCTGATGCTGGTACTGTTACATCACTATGGTTCATCAGTCACCTTGATCCTGGTACTGTTACATCACTATGGTTCATCAGTGTTACCTTGATCCTGGTACTGTTACATCACTATGGTTCATCAGTCACCTTGATCCTGGTACTGTTACATCACTATGGTTCATCAGTGTTACCTTGATGCTGGTACTGTTACATCACTGTGGTTCATCAGTGTTACCTTGATCCTGGTACTGTTACATCACTATGGTTCATCAGTGTTACCTTGATCCTGGTACTGTTACATCACTATGGTTCATCAGTCACCTTGATCCTGGTACTGTTACATCACTATGGTTCATCAGTGTTACCTTGATGCTGGTACTGTTACATCACTATGGTTCATCAGTCACCTTGATCCTGGTACTGTTACATCACTATGGTTCATCAGTGTTACCTTGATCCTGGTACTGTTACATCACTATGGTTCATCAGTGTTACCTTGATGCTGGTACTGTTACATCACTATGGTTCATCAGTCACCTTGATCCTGGTACTGTTACATCACTATGGTTCATCAGTGTTACCTTGATCCTGGTACTGTTACATCACTATGGTTCATCAGTCACCTTGATCCTGGTACTGTTACATCACTATGGTTCATCAGTGTTACCTTGATCCTGGTACTGTTACATCACTATGGTTCATCAGTCACCTTGATCCTGGTACTGTTACATCACTATGGTTCATCAGTGTTACCTTGATGCTGGTACTGTTACATCACTATGGTTCATCAGTCACCTTGATCCTGGTACTGTTACATCACTATGGTTCATCAGTGTTACCTTGATGCTGGTACTGTTACATCACTATGGTTCATCAGTCACCTTGATCCTGGTACTGTTACATCACTATGGTTCATCAGTGTTACCTTGATCCTGGTACTGTTACATCACTATGGTTCATCAGTCACCTTGATCCTGGTACTGTTACATCACTATGGTTCATCAGTGTTACCTTGATCCTGGTACTGTTACATCACTATGGTTCATCAGTCACCTTGATCCTGGTACTGTTACATCACTATGGTTCATCAGTGTTACCTTGATGCTGGTACTGTTACATCACTGTGGTTCAACAGTGTCACCTTGATCCTGGTACTATTACATCACTATGGTTCATCAGTGTTACCTTGATCCTGGTACTGTTACATCACTATGGTTCATCAGTGTTACCTTGATCCTGGTACTGTTACATCACTATGGTTCATCAGTGTTACCTTGATCCTGGTACTGTTACATCACTGTGGTTCATCAGTGTTACCTTGATCCTGGTACTGTTACATCACTATGGTTCATCAGTGTTACCTTGATCCTGGTACTGTTACATCACTATGGTTCATCAGTGTTACCTTGATCCTGGTACTGTTACATCACTATGGTTCATCAGTGTTACCTTGATCCTGGTACTGTTACATCACTATGGTTCATCAGTGTTACCTTGATCCTGGTACTGTTACATCACTATGGTTCATCAGTGTTACCTTGATCCTGGTACTGTTACATCACTATGGTTCATCAGTGTTACCTTGATCCTGGTACTGTTACATCACTATGGTTCATCAGTGTTACCTTGATCCTGGTACTGTTACATCACTATGGTTCATCAGTGTTACGTTGATCATGGTACTGTTACATCACTATGGTTCATCAGTGTTACCTTGATCCTGGTACTGTTACATCACTATGGTTCATCAGTGTTACCTTGATCCTGGTACTGTTACATCACTATGGTTCATCAGTGTTACCTTGATCCTGGTACTGTTACATCACTATGGTTCATCAGTGTTACCTTGATCCTGGTACTGTTACATCACTATGGTTCATCAGTGTTACCTTGATCCTGGTACTGTTACATCACTATGGTTCATCAGTGTTACCTTGATCCTGGTACTGTTACATCACTATGGTTCATCAGTGTTACCTTGATCCTGGTACTGTTACATCACTATGGTTCATCAGTGTTACCTTGATCCTGGTGCTGTTACATCACTATGGTTCAGTGTTACCTTGATCCTGGTACTGTTACATCACTATGGTTCATCAGTGTTACCTTGATCCTGGTACTGTTACATCACTATGGTTCATCAGTGTTACCTTGATCATGGTACTGTTACATCACTATGGTTCATCAGTGTTACCTTGATCCTGGTACTGTTACATCACTGTGGTTCATCAGTGTCACCTTGATCCTGGTACTGTTACATCACTATGGTTCATCAGTGTTACCTTGATCCTGGTACTGTTACATCACTATGGTTCATCAGTTTCACCTTGATCCTGGTACTGTTACATCACTATGGTTCATCAGTGTTACCTTGATCCTGGTACTGTTACATCACTATGGTTCATCAGTGTTACCTTGATCCTGGTACTGTTACATCACTATGGTTCATCAGTGTTACCTTGATCCTGGTGCTGTTACATCACTATGGTTCATCAGTTACCTTGATCCTGGTACTGTTACATCACTATGGTTCATCAGTGTTACCTTGATCCTGGTACTGTTACATCACTATGGTTCATCAGTGTTACCTTGATCCTGGTACTGTTACATCACTATGGTTCATCAGTGTTACCTTGATCCTGGTGCTGTTACATCACTATGGTTCATCAGTTACCTTGATCCTGGTACTGTTACATCACTATGGTTCATCAGTCACCTTGATCCTGGTGCTGTTACATCACTATGGTTCATCAGTGTTACCTTGATCCTGGTACTGTTACATCACTATGGTTCATCAGTGTTACCTTGATCCTGGTGCTGTTACATCACTATGGTTCATCAGTTACCTTGATCCTGGTACTGTTACATCACTATGGTTCATCAGTGTTACCTTGATCCTGGTACTGTTACATCACTATGGTTCATCAGTGTTACCTTGATCCTGGTACTGTTACATCACTATGGTTCATCAGTGTTACCTTGATCCTGGTGCTGTTACATCACTATGGTTCATCAGTTACCTTGATCCTGGTACTGTTACATCACTATGGTTCATCAGTCACCTTGATCCTGGTGCTGTTACATCACTATGGTTCATCAGTGTCACCTTGATCCTGGTACTGTTACATCACTGTGGTTCATCAGTCACCTTGATCCTGGTACTGTTACATCACTATGGTTCATCAGTTACCTTGATCCTGGTACTGTTACATCACTATGGTTCATCAGTGTTACCTTGATCCTGGTACTGTTACATCACTATGGTTCATCAGTTACCTTGATCCTGGTACTGTTACATCACTGTGGTTCATCAGTGTTACCTTGATCCTGGTACTGTTACATCACTATGGTTCATCAGTGTCACCTTGATCCTGGTACTGTTACATCACTATGGTTCATCAGTGTTACCTTGATCCTGGTACTGTTACATCACTATGGTTCATCAGTATTACCTTGATCATGGTACTGTTACAACACTATGGTTCATCAGTGTTACCTTGATCCTGGTACTGTTACATCACTATGGTTCATCAGTGTCACCTTGATCCTGGTACTGTTACATCACTATGGTTCATCAGTTACCTTGATCCTGGTACTGTTACATCACTATGGTTCATCAGTTACCTTGATCCTGGTACTGTTACATCACTATGGTTCATCAGTGTTACCTTGATGCTGGTACTGTTACATCACTGTGGTTCATCAGTGTCACCTTGATCCTGGTACTGTTACATCACTATGGTTCATCAGTGTTACCTTGATCATGGTACTGTTACATCACTATGGTTCATCAATGTTACCTTGATCCTGGTACTGTTACATCACTATGGTTCATCAGTGTTACCTTGATCCTGGTACTGTTACATCACTATGGTTCATCAGTGTTACCTTGATCCTGGCACTGTTACATCACTATGGTTCATCATTATCACCTTGATCCTGGTACTGTTACATCACTATGGTTCATCAGTGTTACCTTGATCCTGGTACTGTTACATCACTATAGTTCATCAGTGTCACCTTGATCCTGGTACTGTTACATCACTATGGTTCATCAGTGTTACCTTGATCCTGGTACTGTTACATCACTATGGTTCATCAGTGTTACCTTGATCCTGGTACTGTTACATCACTATGGTTCATCAGTGTTACCTTGATCCTGGTACTGTTACATCACTATGGTTCATCAGTGTTACCTTGATGCTGGTACTGTTACATCACTGTGGTTCAACAGTGTCACCTTGATCCTGGTACTATTACATCACTATGGTTCATCAGTGTTACCTTGATCCTGGTGCTGTTACATCACTATGGTTCATCAGTGTTACCTTGATCCTGGTACTGTTACATCACTATGGTTCATCAGTGTTACCTTGATCCTGGTACTGTTACATCACTATGGTTCATCAGTGTTACCTTGATCCTGGTGCTGTTACATCACTATGGTTCATCAGTGTTACCTTGATCCTGGTGCTGTTACATCACTATGGTTCATCAGTGTCACCTTGATCCTGCTACTGTTACATCACTATGGTTCATCAGTGTTACCTTGATCATGGTACTGTTTCATCACTATGGTTCATCAGTTGCCTTGATCCTGGTACTGTTACATCACTATGGTTCATCAGTGTTACCTTGATCATGGGGTTAATTCAAATAGTGTATCAGTCTTATCAATACTTAGTACTTTGTCTATGGTAATGTCTCACCTTGTCTTCTCGGCTGAGGTCGTCAGTTTCAGTTCCTTCGACTAATGATTTATTCCTCTCAGCTTTTGTACTAGTCTGGCTGTAAACCTTTGGATCTTTTCCACTTTCTTCATATGCTTGCTTGTGGCTTAGCGCTTCTTTTTGATTATAATAATAATAATAATTCATGTGCTTGACCAGGCATGGGCTCCATGCTGGGGCTGCATACTCAATGACTGGCTTAACATCTGTCGTGTATAAAGCTCTGGAGGATTTTTTGTTCACGTTCCTGAATGTTATTCTGAGGCTTGTTGATGTTTAATATGTCTGTGACGTTATTTGGTTTGTGTGTATTTCAGGTGATATATTTAGTGTTATGCTCACCCCCAGGTGAACCTAACACTTAATATATCACGTGGTATTTGCAGCTTCTCTCCGCTCATGCTGTACTCTGTACAGTACGAGCATCTTAGTATGTGTGTGCATATTAATTGTATGTACCAATGTACTCTTAAGAGCATAAGAAAGATCACTACACCATGCCTACTGGCCCATGTTAGGCAAATCCAAGTCACATTTATACATATGAAACCCCGTATATATGAATATGTATACTTATGTGTAGGTTTCATCTCTTTATATCACGGAAACCAGAAGATCATAATGAAAGTTTGAAGTCTATCAGAAGAGGCATTCTCCAGTAATCTGATCTAAATTCAACTATTCCTAGATTTCAAGAACTTCAGTAATATTTCACATTTGCATGAACTAGAATTTCACTGTTGTTCATTTATGAACTTTTTCTGAACGTCTGAAGCTGCGCCACTGAGGCTTTTCAACGTTATCAGACACATCAGTATACCTTGGATGAGTCTCCAGAGTTTCTCTGGTCCTGGTGCCCGACTCGGGGCCAGGCTTGCTTGGTCAACCAGGCTGTTACTGTTAGGTAAAAGGACGTAGATGCAACTAATGTGGCACTTTACTGTGGCAACGTTTCTATCTCCAGGAGCTTGACAAACATGCACTCGTGAAAATACTGAAGCCACAGTAAGGCTGAGCTCAGTGAAATACTGAGATCACAGTATGGCTGAGCTCAGTGACCCTCTCATCCCTTGGCAATTAAACCCTCTCAGCTCCTGGAGAGAGAAACGTTGCCACAATAAAATGTCACATCAGCTGCATCTGTGTCGTTTTACCTAACCTTCTGTGGGTAATTCTATCAGGCAACCCATTGGACCATATACTCATCACAACCTGCTTGATCTGGCGCTGGGAATATGTTCAACAGTGGTCATAGTGCACCTGCACATACCAATTGTGCCAAGAATCTGGTCCTAGTTACTGTACGCCAGCGTTGAACATTTAAAGCCGATCGGACGAGGCGTTCTTGTGTTTATAAGAAAAATTAAAACGAAAAGTTGGAAGAAAACGAAGGAAAAAAACAGGAAAAGTCAAGAAAATCGCTTAAAAGCGACTCCTGGAAGATCTTAGTAAATATTACAATACTGTCAAAACTAAACTTTATATGTAAGTATGTGGAACAAAATGTGGAACAAAATGTGGAACAAAATGAATAAAATGAAAATAATGTTTGACAATAAAGATGGCGAGAAAGAGATTTAAAGGAGGATGAAGAAGTGATAGTGAAGGATAACTTGGTGGAGGAGGTAGGGAGAGTGAAGGAGGAAGTAACAAAGGTAATTAAGAAGGGAAGGTGAGAAAGAGGTTAAGACTACGTGTAAATACAAGACTTATAATTAAGGTCTGATACAGTCTACTTTATGATGTTATGAGTGAGGAACCTCACTTACCCTGGTGACCTACTCTACAACATCCTCATGATGAGTGAGGAACCTCACTTACCCTGGTGACCTACTCTACAACATCATGATGAGTGAGGAACCTCACTTACCCTGGTTACCTACTCTACATTCTCATCTAAAGAATTCCCACCTTGCACAATTCCCACCTTGCACAATTCAATTCCCATATACAATTCCCACATTACACAATTCCCAGCTTATATTTTGGAATACTGTCCTTTGAGGAGTTTTTTTTTTTTAGTAAGACTGGCTTAGTTCCATATTTTAACTCATACATTTTTATTCAAATTTAAAATATTCTAAATTGTGTTGCAGAGGTGTGAGCCAAGCTCACACCTCTGCAACACAATTGTCCTCAAAGATTTGTTAAGTTATACCATGAATTAAGTAAAGATCCTGAACTTCACCTTAAGAAACAGACAAAGCAAATGTGATAGTAATTATGGTGAAAAAAATCAACATATTAGAAGACAGAGGAACTTACGTGTCTCATATGAGAGAGAGAGAGAGAGAGAGAGAGAGAGAGAGAGAGAGAGAGAGAGAGAGAGAGAGAGAGAGAGAGAGAGAGAGAGAGAGAGAGAGAGAGAGATGTGAAGAGCACTCTGACTTGGAATATCATTCAGCATTCTAACACAAAATTCAGGACATGCATAAGAGCATCCAGGGTAACACAGTCACAAATATGAATACTAACAGGAAATAATGAATATTTAACATAAATAAAGACAAAACAGCAGTTAAGACGCAGCTGATCTACCTTGAAGTTCAGAAATACTCTTGTAATCTTGGTGAGGTAAACAAGTGTAATGGTAAAGACAATCACTATGTACAGCTTTAAGAACAGGTATGACAATTGTGGAGACCAGCAATATATATTAGTATTAAGTAGGAAAAAATTAGGGCCACGAGCTATATACCAGACTAGTACACAACACAACAGAAACCACCATCGCCAGAGAGAAACGCAGCTCCCAGAGTAGAATACAACACAAGAAACAAGGAAGTGAAGCAAGCGTAGGAATATAAGTAGCAGAGAACGAGAGAAAGCTCCGTCAAGGTGATGATTGTGATCACTGCCAGAGAGACAGTGAGGACCTGCAAGGTGACCCTGAAACAATGAGAGCAGAGGTCATGGCCACAACACTACGGCACTTGGTGTGAGTCAACGTGAGAAGCAAGTCAAGAGGTGAGAGGGTCGATGAACCACCCAACATGTATCTAATATGTTCTAAGAGAATAACACACACAATGGTAACTTAATGTCCCACCACGAGTGATAATCAGCCAGGATGACAGACAGTAATAACAAAATGTGCAGTGAAACATGTCCAAATAACAAGAACTACAATGAAACCACGTCCAATGGTTCCAAAACTGCCGGGGATCGAACCACGAACACTTAGTATGTGACCTAAGATTTGCTCACTTGATCTAACATCTAACTTTTTTCCCCTTCCTCTTTACTAACCCGTCTTCCCCTTTTATTTTTATTTCCTCTCTCTTTCAAGGGAAGATGATCCTTGCCACGGCGAAGGGGCGTCTCTTCCGAACACTTGGATCTCTACTTCCTCGAATAGAATCTAAATACCCCCAACCATCTTCCTTATGGCCCCATTAGTGGTATATTTTCCCTTTTATGAACTGCGTCTTATAGATGGAAGGAAAACACATAACTCTCAGATCTGTTAGAATATAACTTCTGTTAGTAACACTGACTGTTGTTACTGTTCTAATTTTTTAGTAACACTGACTGTTGTCACTGTTCTAACATAACTTCTGTTCGTAATACTGACTGTTGTTACCGTTCTAACATAACTTCTGGTAGTAACACTGTTGTCACTGTTCTAACATAACTTCTGTTCGTAATACTGACTGTTGCTACCGTTCTAACAACTTCTGTTAGTAACACTGACTGTTGTTACTGTTCTAACATAATTTGTTAGTAACACTGACTGTTGTCACCGTTCTAACATCTGTTAGTAACTGGATGTCACTGTTCTAACATAACTTCTGTTAGTAACACTGACTGTTGTCAATGTTCTAACATAACTTCTGTTAGTAACACTTACTGTTGTCACTGTTCAAACATAACTTGTTAGTAACACTGACTGTTGTTACTGTTCTAACAATTTCTGTTAGTAACACTGTTGTCACCGTTCTAACATCTGTTAGTAACACTGTCGTCACTGTTCCAACATAACTTCTGTTCGTAATACTTACTGTTGTTACCGTTCTAACATAACTTCTGTTAGTAACACTGTTGTTACTGTTCTAACAATTTCTGTTAGTAACACTGTTGTCACTGTTCTAACAACTTCTGTTAGTAACACTGTTGTCACTGTTCTAACATAACTTATTAGTAACACTGACTGTTGTCACTGTTCTAACATAACTTCTGTTAACACTGTTGTCACTGTTCAAACATAACTTATGTTGGTAACACTGTTGTCACTGTTCTAACTTCTGTTAGTAACACTGGCTGTTGTCACTGTTCTAACATAGCTTCTGTTGGTAACACTGTTGTCACTGTTCTAAGATAACTTGTTAGTAACACTGGCTGTTGTCACTGTTCTAACATAACTTCTGTTAATAACACTGACTGTTGTCACTGTTCAAACATAACTTCTGTTACTAACACTTTTGTCAATGTTCTAACATAACTTCTGTTAGTAACACCGGCTGTTGTCACTGTTCTAACATAACTTCTGTTAGTAACACTGACTGTTGTCACTGTTCTAACATAATAGCCAGTCACTGTTCTAACATAACTTCTGTTAGTAACACTGGTTGTTGTCACTGTTCTAACATAACTTGTTAGTAACACTGTTGTCACTGTTCTAACATAACTTCTGTTAGTAACACTGTTGTCACTGTTCTAACATAACTTCTGTTAGTAATACTGTTGTCACTGTTCTAACATAACTTCTCTTAGTAACACTGTTGTCACTGTTCTAACATAACTTCTGTTAGTAACACTGTTGTCACTGTTCTAACATAACTTGTTAGTAACACTGTTGTCACTGTTCTAACATAACTTCTGTTAGTAACACTGACTGTTGTCACTGTTCTAACATAATAGCCAGTGTTACTAAAAGAAGTTGTCACTGTTCTAACATAACTTCTGTTAGTAACACTGGTTGTTGTCACTGTTCTAACATAACTTGTTAGTAACACTGTTGTCACTGTTCTAACATAACTTCTGTTAGTAACACTGTTGTCACTGTTCTAACATAACTTCTGTTAGTAATACTGTTGTCACTGTTCTAACAACTTCTGTTAGTAACACTGTTGTCACTGTTCTAACATAACTTCTGTTAGTAACACTGTTGTCACTGTTCTAACATAACTTGTTAGTAACACTGTTGTCACTGTTCTAACATAACTTGTTAGTAACACTGTTGTCACTGTTCTAACATAACTTCTGTTAGTAACACTGTTGTCACTGTTCTAACATAACTTCTGTTAGTAACACTGGCTGTTGTCACTGTTCTAACATAACTTGTTAGTAACACTGGCTGTTGTCACTGTTCTAACATAACTTCTGTTAGTAATACTGTTGTCACTGTTCTAACATAACTTCTGTTAGTAATACTGTTGTCACTGTTCTAACATAACTTCTGTTAGTAACACTGTTGTCACTGTTCTAACATAACTTCTGTTAGTAACACTGTTGTCACTGTTCTAACATAACTTGTTAGTAACACTGGCTGTTGTCACTGTTCTAACATAACTTGTTAGTAACACTGTTGTCACTGTTCAAACAACTTCTGTTAGTAACACTGTTGTCACTGTTCAAACACAACTTCTGTTAGTAACACTGTTGTCACTGTTCAAACAACTTCTGTTAGTAACACTTGTCACTGTTCTAACATAACTTCTGTTAGTAACACTGTTGTCACTGTTCTAACATAACTTCTGTTAGTAACACTGTTGTCACTGTTCTAACATAACTTGTTAGTAACACTGTTGTCACTGTTCTAACATAACTTCTGTTAGTAACACTGTTGTCACTGTTCTAACATAACTTGTTAGTAACACTGTTGTCACTGTTCAAACACAACTTCTGTTAGTAACACTGTTGTCACTGTTCTAACATAACTTCTGTTAGTAACACTGTTGTCACTGTTCTAACATAACTTCTGTTACACTGTTGTCACTGTTCTAACATAACTTCTGTTAGTAACACTGTTGTCACTGTTCTAACATAAGTTCTGTTAATAACACTGTTCTCACTGTTCTAACTTCTGGATACAAGGAGTCAGTTTTGTCCTGATGGATCCTCTCATCTCAAGTAGCAGTTGACGTTCTCTCCTTGACAGGTGTCAATGTCTCCACTCCCGCTACTTCTCTCACCTCCTGCGTCACATTATATTCCACTTCCCTGACCTTGAACACACTGAAGGTCCTGTCTGCATACATCAAAAATACAAACCAAGAAATGGAGTGTGATAATCCCGGCTTAAAAGACCTCTATAAGACGTCCAACCAAACTAAAATGGACATGTGTATAAACGGTTTAGAAAACCGATAAGTTGATAAATGAAACACTTGTGAAATATTTGGGAATCTTTATTCTGGCAACGTTTCACCAGCCATTGTCTAGTGAAACGTTGGCTTAATGGACTGAACACATCGACTCCAGGCTGAGGGACTGATTACCTCAAACTCCTCATCTTCCACTTTTCTCTGAATTGGACTGAAAAAGCCACTCCGTGGCGAAACCTTTTCCAAATGTTGCATCAGTGTCTCATTTATCAAAACGCAGATAATGCTAACCTGAACTAACAATACATTGTGGTAACATTTACCTGGAGGTAAACAACAGGTAAACATTACCACAACACAGCACCAGTCTATAAGCTATTGTCCAGAGAAAAATTGTTTTGAGAAATATAAAGGTCTTTGTCAACCCTGATAGCTTGTGTTATGACTGAAGATTATTATATGTAACTCGCAAGTAAGACAATAATTACTCCGTCATCTGTAAGTTACTTGACGTAAATGTTTGATTTCGTTCCTTTAATACACGACTTCAATTTATACTGTATTTCTCTGGGTTTTCTCTGTAACTATTAAGAAGAATAAGTTTATTCTTTATATATATATATATATATATATATATATATATATATATATATATATATATATATATATATATATATATATATATATATATATATATGTCGTGCCGAATATGTAAAACTGGTCAATTAACAAGAACTCATTTAAAATTAAGTCCTTTCTAAAATTTTCTCTTATACGTTTAAAAATATATTTTTTTCATTAATGTTGACGTGAAAATTTATAATTTTGCACCAAAAGAATCTTAGAAAACTTACCTAACCTTATTATAACAAGAGCAATTTATTTTAGCCTAACCCAACTGAATATATTTTAGATTTGTTTACAGTAATTTAATACTAAATAAACACAGTGAAATATATTTTTTTCGTTAGGTTCAGAATGATTTTGGCGAAATTATTGCATACACAAATTTTCACTTGTCCTGTATGGCAAGATGAGCGTTGCTATTTAAGCCAAGATCGCAAGTTCTGCCTATTCGGCACGACATTATATATATATATATATATATATATATATATATATATATATATATATATATATATATATATATATATATATATATATATATATACACGAGAAATATAATGACTCATTTATACTGAGGTATAAGAAGGAAGAATGTTAACAAGGAACATTACAGGTTTCGTTGGGGATATAAAACATACATAACCCGAACATAGGACACAGGAACTAACCACGACGTTTCGGTCCCACTTGCACCATTTACAGTCACACTGTGACTTTGTAAACGGTAAACGTAGGACCGAAACAATCACCCTGATGTCACACTTGTTATCCCTGGCTATGTTCTTTATCACTAGACCTTCACCCTGACGTCACACTTGTTATCCCTGGCTATGTTCTTCATCACTAGACCTTCACCCTGATGTCACACTTGTTATCCCTGGCTATGTTCAACAATCACTAGACCTTCACCCTGACGTCACACTTGTTATCCCTGGCTATGTTCTTCATCACTAGACCTTCACCCTGATGTCACACTTGTTATCCCTGGCTATGTTCAACAATCACTAGACCTTCACCCTGACGTCACACTTGTTATCCCTGGCTATGTTCTTCATCACTAGACCTTCACCCTGACGTCACACTTGTTATCCCTGGCTATGTTCTTCATCACTAGACCTTCACCCTGACGTCACACTTGTTATCCCTGGCTATGTTCTTCAACAATCACTAGACCTTCACCCTGACGTCACACTTGTTATCCCTGGCTATGTTCTTCAACAATCACTAGACCTTCACCCTGACGTCACACTTGTTATCCCTTTCTATGTTCTTCAACAATCACTAGACCTTCACCCTGACGTCACACTTGTTATCCCTGGCTATGTTCTTCAACAATCACTAGACCTTCACTCTGATGTCACACTTGTTATCCCTGGCTATGTTCTTCAACAATCACTAGACCTTCACCCTGACGTCACACTTGTTATCCCTGGCTATGTTCTTCATCACTAGACCTTCACCCTGACGTCACACTTGTTATCCCTGGCTATGTTCTTCATCACTAGACCTTCACCCTGACGTCACACTTGTTATCCTTGGCTATGTTCTTCAACAATCACTAGACCTTCACCCTGACGTCACACTTGTTATCCCTGGCTATGTTCTTCATCACTAGACCTTCACCCTGATGTCACACTTGTTATCCCTGGCTATGTTCTTCATCACTAGACCTTCACCCTGACGTCACACTTGTTATCCTTGGCTATGTTCTTCATCACTAGACCTTCACCCTGACGTCACACTTGTTATCCTTGGCTATGTTCTTCAACAATCACTAGACCTTCACCCTGATGTCACACTTGTTATCCCTGGCTATGTTCTTCAACAATCACTAGACCTTCACCCTGATGTCACACTTGTTATCCCTGGCTATGTTCTTCATCACAAGACCTTCACCCTGATGTCACTTGTTATCCCTGGCTATGTTCTTCAACAATCACTAGACCTTCACCCTGATGTCACACTTGTTATCCCTGGCTATGTTCTTCATCACTAGACCTTCACCCTGATGTCACACTTGTTATCCCTGGTTATGTTCTTCATCACTAGACCTTCACCCTGACGTCACACTTGTTATGCCTGGCTATGTTCTTCATCACTAGACCTTCACCCTGATGTCACACTTGTTATCCCTGGTTATGTTCTTCATCACTAGACCTTCACCCTGACGTCACACTTGTTATGCCTGGCTATGTTCTTCATCACTAGACCTTCACCCTGACGTCACACTTGTTATCCCTGGTTATGTTCTTCATCACTAGACCTTCACCCTGACGTCACACTTGTTATGCCTGGCTATGTTCTTCAACAATCACTAGACCTTCACCCTGACGTCACACTTGTTATGCCTGGCTATGTTCTTCAACAATCACTAGACCTTCACCCTGACGTCACACTTGTTATGCCTGGCTATGTTCTTCAACAATCACTAGACCTTCACCCTGACGTCACACTTGTTATGCCTGGCTATGTTCTTCAACAATCACTAGACCTTCACCCTGACGTCACACTTGTTATGCCTGGCTATGTTCTTCAACAATCACTAGACCTTCACCCTGACGTCACACTTGTTATGCCTGGCTATGTTCTTCAACAATCACTAGACCTTCACCCTGACGTCACACTTGTTATGCCTGGCTATGTTCTTCAACAATCACTAGACCTTCACCCTGACGTCACACTTGTTATCCCTGGCTATGTTCTTCAACAATCACTAGACCTTCACCCTGACGTCACACTTGTTATGCCTGGCTATGTTCTTCATCACTAGACCTTCACCCTGACGTCACACTTGTTATGCCTGGCTATGTTCTTCATCACTGACCCTGACGTCACACTTGTTATCCCTGGCTATGTTCTTCAACAATCACTAGATCACTAGTCACACTTCACATCCTAGACCTTCACGTCTTGTTATCCCTGGTTATGTTCTTCATCACTAGACCTTCACCCTATCACACCCTGGCTATGTTCTTCAACAATCACTCGACCTTCACTCTGATGTCACACTTGTTATCCCTGGCTATGTTCTTCAACAATCACTAGACCTTCACCCTGACGTCACACTTGTTATCCCTGGCTATGTTCTTCATCACAAGACCTTCACCCTGACGTCACACTTGTTATCCCTGGCTATGTTCTTCAACAATCACTAGACCTTCACCCTGACGTCACACTTGTTATCCCTGGCTATGTTCTTCAACAATCACTAGACCTTCACCCTGACGTCACACTTGTTATCCCTGGCTATGTTCTTCAACAATCACTAGACCTTCACCCTGACGTCACACTTGTTATCCCTGGCTATGTTCTTCAACAATCACTCGACCTTCACTCTGATGTCACACTTGTTATCCCTGGCTATGTTCTTCAACAATCACTAGACCTTCACCCTGACGTCACACTTGTTATCCCTGGCTATGTTCTTCATCACTAGACCTTCACTCTGATGTCACTTGTTATCCCTGGCTATGTTCTTCAACAATCACTAGACCTTCACCCTGATGTCACACTTGTTATCCCTGATACATCATACAACGATAATGAACTTTCAGTACGTAATATTTCATATTCTCGAATTTCTTTTCATACTTTAAGTGGGTGTTCCGTGGCTTGGTTGGCAGCGCACTCATACTGAGTGCCCGTGGTTCGATTCCCGGAAAGAGTGGAAACGTTGGGCACGTTTCCTTACACCAAATACCCCTGTTCACCTAGCAATAAGTAGGTACTTGGGTGTTAGCCGACTGGTGTGGGTGGCATCCCGGGGGGTGGTAATATACCTCAGACAGGCCTGGGCTTTGAAATAAGCTGAGGTAGGATAACTCTTAGTCTATAAAATTGATATGTCTAGAAAAAGTTTCCCCACAGAAAGTATCTATTTGCGTAAGTGGTAGCAGTCAGTCCTCTTAACATCACTCAGTTGTAAAGACAGTCAAATGGGTGACTGATGAAGCACCTCAGTGAAAATCTTAGTTATGAGGAATTAGACATGCAACACCTGGCTATCTTTATACGAACACGTCTCGTCAACCAGTGATGATTTAATATAGAGGTAATGTGAAGCTGTTGAAATTGGAGAGAGTAGATAAGGTAATCAGTCCCTCAGCCTTGTAGAACTATAAACAAATGACAGTGAAAGATGAGGTAATCAGTCCCTCAGGTACTAAGGAGAGTAATAAATGATAAAAATAATCAAGAAAACAAAGATGACTTCTTGGATAGTCTACCAAAAATATATAAAACAGGGGAGAAAGAGATAGTGAATCAAAAATGCAGAATGCCCATACCACAACAGATGACTCAGAACTATCTAGTCACCCACATAGTGCTAAACCAGATCCATCCCCCAGTCATAGCACTAATACCCACAGTGCTGGTGCTGGCCCAGGCTCAGCCCCCAACCCCAGTGCTGACTCAGTCCCAGCCCCCAGCCTTATTGCCAGCCCAGACTCTACTAGGGACCCTACCACAACCACCACTAAAACCGTAAATATACAACCATCATTGCACAAGACTGTGGCCCACAGTACAGATGTAGGAGAGGAGTCTCCTCCTCCTTCCTCTACTGAGGAAAGTAGATGGAATCCAGGACGGGGTGGCCCTGGCTTGGATACTGAGGATTATAGTGCAGTCCCAGAACCTGCAGAAATTGACAACACACCTCCCAACAATTCTCAACCAAAGGTGTATTTGTGCAAATATTATGCTTAGGGCATCTGTAAGCATGGAATATCAGGAAAAAATGGGACATGCAACTTTGAGCATCCCAAAAAATGTAGCGACCTCCTGTCTAAAGGAGTGTGTCGTTCTTCTTCCTGTACTTTCTTTCACCCAAAAATGTGTCACTCCTCGGTCCTCCAGAAGCAGTGTTACAACATCGACTGCCCTGCATACCATCTAAAAGGGACCAGGAGGCAAAGACCCCACAAGACAAACAATAGTAGCTACGACAACCTAACTCCAGGTGATTTTTTAGTGGCAGGAAACGGAAAAAGAAAATGGAAGGAAATAAAAATAGTCCACCACCGTGGAGCCTTCTTGGACTGGAGGCGCAGCCAGTGGCCACCCATGGCCCTCCAGAACTGCAACTACTGATGCTAATAACAATATCCCCCCCCCCAACAAACACAGAATACAACCTCGTTCATATTTGCTAATATACAGGGCCTTAAGCCATCAACCAACAACAAAATACCTTTTATCAGTGGACTTCTAGAGGAGTCTAATGCAATGTTTGCAGCCTTCACAGAGACTCACACAAAAGATCACTTTGACAGTGAAATATGGATAAGTGGTTACAACCTTTTTAGATGCGACAGAAAGAACAGGCAACAAGGGGGGGTTGGCCTGTATGTCAAAGAGTCCCTGATCTGTACGGAGTTGCTGAACACCACAAATGAGGTAGTAGAAGTTCTATCAGTAAAGATCGAGAACCAAAACCTAGTCATTGTGGTTGTATATAAGCCACCAGATGCAACCTCCCAACACTTCAAAGAACAGCTACTGAAAATTGTCTGGAAAGCCTTCCAGCTCCATCCCCAAACATCTTGCTACTTGGTGATTTCAAACTAAGGCATACAAAATGGAATAATGTTATAGCTGAAACAATCCCCAGAGGTAGCGCAGATGAAAGATCACACACATGAGCTACTAAGTTTCTGCGAAAAACACACCTTAAGCCAGCAGATAGTGGAACCAACAAGACTAGAAAACACACTTGACCTTATCTTCACAAATAATGAGGACCTGATAAGAGACATAGGAATATCAAAAACAACTAATTCCGATCACAACCCAATCGAAGTCCAGACGTACATGCATAGGGGTTCTGATCAGCAGAATGTATGTACCTGTGAAGGTGTCTTCACAAAATACAACTTCAACAACAAGAACATCAACTGGGACCAGGTAAACTATGTCCTAAACAAAACATGTTGGGAAGATATCTTAAATGACATGGATCCGAACCAGTGCCTTGAAAGGATCAACTTCCTGGCAGCTGAAGCATGTTCTAGGCATATTCCCCTAAGAAAGAAGAAGAGCAGGAGTAAACTGGAAAGAGAAAGATGCTCCCTCTACAGAAGACGACGAAGAGTCACTGAGCTCCTCAGGAGTGCTAGAATATCTGATACACGAAAGGAGGAGCTGACCAGGGAAGTGGAAACTATCGAACTTAAGTTAAATGACTCTTACAGGAACCCGGAGAGACAGGAGGAGCTTAAAGTTATTAGTGAAATTGAAAGAAATTCGAAATATTTCTTTTCATATGCCCAAAAACAAGGCAAATACCACATCTAGTATCGGGCCCTTACTCAGACAGGATGAGACTTACACAGATGACAACAAGAAAATGAGTGAAATACTGAAATCCCAGTACGACTCTGTTTAGTGAGCCACTAATCAGTCTGAGGATCGACGACCCAAATGATTTCTTCAAGAATGAACCTCAAAACTCCATAAATGTATGCCAGATTTCCGACATTACCCTAACTCCGATAGACTTCGAAAAAGCCATTGACAACATGCCCATGCACTCAGCCCCGGACCCAGACTCGTGGAACTCTGTATTCATTAAGAACTGCAAGAAACCCCTCTCGCGTGCTCTAAGTACACTATGGAGGAGGAGCTTGGACATGGGTGAAATTCAAATCACTTAAAACAACGGATATAGCCCCACTCCATAAAGGTGGCAGCAAAGCATTAGCTAAGAACTATAGACCAATAGCTCTGACGCCCCACATAAAAATCTTTAAAAGAGTGCTAAGAAGCAGGATTGCAAATCACCTGGATTCCCAAAATCTGCACAATCCAGGGCAACATGGGTTCAGGGCAGGGCGCTCCTGCCTCTCACAACTACTGGATCACTATGATATGGCCTTGGATGCACTGGAAGAAAATCAGAATGCAGATGTAATATACACAGACTTTGCAAAAGCGTTTGACAAATGCGATCATGGAGTAATAGCCCATAAAATACGTGCTAAAGGAATAACTGGGAAAGTGGGGAGATGGATCTTCAACTTCCTAACAAATCGAACACAAAGAGTAGTGGTCAACAGAGTTAAATCGGAGGCTGCCTTAGTGAAGAGCTCTGTTCCACAAGGCACATTACTCGCCCCCATCTTATTCCTCATCCTCATATCAGACAGAGATATACACCACAGCACCGTATCATCCTTTGCGGATGATACTAGGATCTGCATGAGGCTGTCATCTGCTGAGGACGCGGTTAACCTCCAAGAAGATATAAACAAAGTTTTCCAGTGGGCAACGGTAAACAATATGATGTTCAATGAGGACAAATTCCAGCTACTCCGTTATGGAAAACTGGAGGAGATAATAACTAGAACAGAGTATACTACAAACTCTGGCCATACAATAGAGCGGAAAAATAATGTAAGGGACCTGGGAGTAGTAATGTCTGAGGATCTCACTTTCAAGGATCACAACAGTGCCACGATCACAAGTGCAAAGAAAATGATAGGATGGATAATGAGAACATTCAAAACGAGAGATGTCAATCCAATGATGATCCTTTTCAAATCACTTGTTCTCTCTAGGCTGGAATACTGCTGTACATTAACATCTCCATTCAAAGCAGGTGAAATCGCAGATCTAGAGAGTGTACAGAGATCCTTTACTGTACGTATAAGTTCTGTCAAGCACCTTAACTACTGGGAACGCTTGGAAGCACTTGACTTGTTCTCGTTGAAACGCAGGAGAGAGAGACGATTCATAATTTACACTTGGAAAATCCTGGAAGGAATGGTCCCAAATCTGCACACAGAAATCACTCCCTACGAAAGTAAAAGACTGGGCAGGCGATGCAAAATGCCCCCAATTAAAAGTAGGGGCGCCATTGGTACACTAAGGGAAAACACCATAAGTGTCCGGGGCCCAAGACTGTTCAACAGCCTCCCATCAAGCATTAGGGGAATTACCAATAAACCCCTGGCTGCCTTCAAGAGAGAGCTGGACAGATACCTAAAGTCAGTGCCGGATCAGCCGGGCTGTGGCTCGTACGTTGGACTGCGTGCGGCCAGCAGTAACAACCTGGTTGATCATGCTCTGATCCACCAGGAGGCCTGGTCATGGCCCGGGCCGCGGGGGCGTTGATCCCCGGAATAACCTGCAGGTAACCAGGTATGTAGAAGTATAAAGAGAAGACATGACTGGTGTAAACATAAGTTCAGCTTCCTGCTTATGCTGAGATAAATACACAACACTTGGGTAAATTTACTGAGGAAAGTTTGGCTGCATAAATGACAGTCGAAGACAGGTGAATACAACACTGGAAGTAGTAGTAGTAGTAGTAGTAGTAGTAGTAGTAGTATTACAGGTGAATACAACACTGGAAGTAGTAGTAGTAGTGGTGGTAGTAGTAGTAGTAGTAGTAGTATTACAGGTGAATACAACACTGGAAGTAGTAGTAGTAGTAGTAGTAGTATTACAGGTGAATACAACACTGGAAGTAGTAGTAGTAGTAGTAGTAGTAGTAGTGGTGTGCAGGTGATACAACACTGGAGTAGTGGTAGTAGTATTACAGGAATGGATACAACACTGGAGGGTAGCGGTAGTATTGGTATTGGTAGTAGTATGTAGTGGTGGTGGTAGTGTGAGTATTATGCAGATGGTACACACTGGAGTAGTAGTAGTAGTAGTGATTACAGTGGATACAACACTGGAGTAGCAGTGGTAGTGGTGGTGTAGTGCTGGTGGTAGTGTGTGATTGCAGATTGAATACAAGGCACTGGAGTAGTGGTGGTGTATTGCAGGATTGGATGACCGACATAGAGTGGCGGCAGCGGCGCGGTGGTGGAAGGTGGTGGTGGTGGAGGTGGTGGTGGTGGTGGTGGTGGTGGTGGTGGTATGGTGGCGGTGGTGGTGGTGGTGGTGGTGGTGGTGGCGGTGGTGGCGGTGGTGGTGGCGGTGAGGTGGTGGTGGTGGTGGTAGGTGGCGGTGGTGGTGGTGGTGGCGGTGGTGGTAGTGAATACAACACTGGAAGTAGTAGTAGTAGTAGTAGTAGCAGTAGTAGTAGTAGCAGTAGTAGTAGTAGTAGTATTACAGGTGAATACAACACTGGAAGTAGCAGCAGTAGTAGTAGTAGTAGTAGTAGTAGTGGTGGTAGTGGTAGTAGTAGTAATAGTATTACAGGTGAATACAACACTGGAAGTAGTAGTAGTAGTAGTAGTAGTATTACGGATGTGATCAGTCAGCCTAGGTGAGAGGTTATCAGTCCCTCAAGTCATGAGGGACTGACCACCACCTACCAAGGCAGAGGGACATTTGTAATGTTCCAAGTTTTATATTCGCCTGAAGAAGCCGGATGTGAAGGCGAAATATTTCTTCAATAAAGACACCCAAATGTTTCATAGGTGTGTTATTAACACCTAGGTGTTGCTAACTAGGCGGGTACTAGATCAACACAACTAGATCAACACTAACACACTCACGCACACACGAATATATCTGCCAAAATACATCGACTCTCGCTTGTCTTCTACAACTGAACGATACATTACGTACATGTGTACCTTGTCACTAACGGTACATGTGTACCTTGTCACTAACGGTACATGTGTACCTTCTCACTAACGGTACATGTGTACCTTGTCACTAACGGTACATGTGTACCTTCTCACTAACGGTACATGTGTACCTTGTCACTAACGGTATATGTGTACCTTGTCACTAACGGTACATGTGTACCTTGTCACTAACGGTACATGTGTACCTTCTCACTAACGGTACATGTGTACCTTCTCACTAACGGTACATGTGTACCTTCTCACTAACGGTACATGTGTACCTTGTCACTAACGGTATATGTGTACCTTGTCACTAACGGTACATAGGAGGGAAGTACAGTGTACCTTGTTACTAACGGTACATGTGTACCTTGTCACTAACGGTACATGTGTACCTTGTCACTAACGGTACATGTGTATCTTGTCACTAACGGTACATGTGTACCTTGTCACTAACGGTACATGTGTACCTTCTCACTAACGGTACATGTGTACCTTGTCACTAACGGTATATGTGTACCTTGTCACTAACGGTACATGTGTACCTTGTCACTAACGGTACATGTGTACCTTGTCACTAACGGTACATGTGTACCTTGTCACTAACGGTACATGTGTACCTTGTCACTAACGGTACATAGGAGGGAAGTACAGTGTACCTTGTCACTAACGGTACATGTGTACCTTGTCACTAACGGTACATAGGAGGGAAGTACAGTGTACCTTGTCACTAACGGTACATAGGAGGGAAGTACAGTGTACCTTGTCACTAACGGTACATGTGTACCTTGTCACTAACGGTACATAGGAGGGAAGTACAGTGTACCTTGTCACTAACGGTACATGTGTACCTTGTCACTAACGGTACATAGGTGGGAAGTAC
The DNA here is from genome assembly GCF_038502225.1 of Cherax quadricarinatus. Classification (NCBI taxonomy): domain Eukaryota; kingdom Metazoa; phylum Arthropoda; class Malacostraca; order Decapoda; family Parastacidae; genus Cherax; species Cherax quadricarinatus. The sequence goes on from NC_091366.1 coordinate 13,392,807, forward strand.
AGTGTACCTTGTCACTAACGGTACATGTGTACCTTGTCACTAACGGTACATAGGAGGGAAGTACAGTGTACCTTGTCACTAACGGTACATAGGAGGGAAGTACAGTGTACCTTGTCACTAACGGTACATAGGAGGGAAGTACAGTGTACCTTGTCACTAACGGTACATGTGTACCTTGTCACTAACGGTACATGTGTACCTTGTCACTAACGGTACATGTGTACCTTGTCACTAACGGTACATGTGTACCTTGTCACTAACGGTACATGTGTACCTTGTCACTAACGGTACATGTGTACCTTGTCACTAACGGTACATAGGAGGGAAGTACAGTGTACCTTGTCACTAACGGTACATGTGTACCTTGTCACTAACGGTACATGTGTACCTTGTCACTAACGGTACATAGGAGGGAAGTACAGTGTACCTTGTCACTAACGGTTCAACAATCGTCAGTCCTTGACCTAAATTCCCAATATTCTCCAGCCTGTTTTAGCTTATACTCGTGTCAAGTGTATTTAATGATTAAATTCTTCAGTCCCTCGCCTAGCTGTCTTCACCTAGCTGTCTTCACCTAGCTGTCTTCACCTAGCTGTCTTAGCCTAGCTCCCTTCACCTAGCTCCCTTCACCTAGCTGCCTTCACCTAGCTGCCTTCACCTAGCTGCCTTCACCTAGCTGCCTTCACCTAGCTGCCTTCACCTAGCTGCCTTTACCTAGCTGCCTTTAAATAGCTGCCTTTACCTAGCTGCCTTCACCTAGCTGCCTTCACCTAGCTGCCTTCACCTAGCTGCCTTCACCTAGTTGTCTTTATCTAGCTGCCTTCACCTAGTTGTCTTTATCTAGTTGCCTTCACCTAGTTGTCTTTATCTAGCTGCCTTCACCTAGTTGTCTATCTAGTTGCCTTAACCTAGTTGTCTTTATCTAGCTGCCTTTACCTAGTTGTCTTTATCTAGTTGCCTTCACCTAGTTGTCTTTATCTAGCTGCCTTAACCTAGTTGTCTTTATCTAGCTGCCTTCACCTAGTTGTCTTTATCTAGTTGCCTTCACCTAGTTGTCTTTATCTAGTTGCCTTCACCTAGTTGTCTTTATCTAGTTGCCTTCACCTAGTTGTCTTTATCTAGTTGCCTTCACCTAGTTGTCTATCTAGTTGCCTTCACCTAGTTGTCTTTATCTAGCTGCCTTAACCTAGTTGTCTTTATCTAGCTGCCTTAACATAGTTGTCTTTATCTAGTTGCCTTCACCTAGTTGTCTTTATCTAGCTGCCTTTACCTAGTTGTCTTTATCAAGCTGCCTTTACCTAGTTGTCTTTATCTAGCTGCCTTCACCTAGTTGTCTTTATCAAGCTGCCTTCACCTAGTTGTCTTTATCAAGCTGCCTTCACCTAGTTGTCTTTATCTAGTTGCCTTCACCTAGTTGTCTTTATCTAGTTGCCTTCACCTAGTTGTCTTTATCAAGCTGCCTTCACCTAGTTGTCTTTATCAAGCTGCCTTCACCTAGTTGTCTTTATCAAGCTGCCTTCACCTAGTTGCCTTCACCTAGTTGTCTTTATCTAGCTGCCTTCACCTAGTTGTCTTTATCTAGCTGCCTTCACCTAGTTGTCTTTATCTAGCTGCCTTCACCTAGTTGTCTTTATCTAGCTGCCTTCACCTAGTTGTCTTTATCAAGCTGCCTTCACCTAGTTGTCTTTATCTAGCTGCCTTCACCTAGTTGTCTTTATCTAGCTGCCTTCACCTAGTTGTCTTTATCTAGCTGCCTTCACCTAGTTGTCTTTATCAAGCTGCCTTCACCTAGTTGTCTTTATCTAGCTGCCTTCACCTAGTTGTCTTTATCAAGCTGCCTTCACCTAGTTGTCTTTATCTAGCTGCCTTCACCTAGTTGTCTTTATCAAGCTGCCTTCACCTAGTTGTCTTTATCTAGTTGCCTTCACCTAGTTGCCTTCACCTAGCTGCCTTCACCTAGTTGTCTTTATCTAGCTGCCTTCACCTAGTTGTCTTTATCAAGCTGCCTTCACCTAGTTGTCTTTATCTAGCTGCCTTCACCTAGTTGTCTTTATCTAGCTGCCTTCACCTAGTTGTCTTTATCTAGCTGCCTTCACCTAGTTGTCTTTATCAAGCTGCCTTCACCTAGTTGTCTTTATCTAGCTGCCTTCACCTAGTTGTCTTTATCAAGCTGCCTTCACCTAGTTGTCTTTATCTAGCTGCCTTCACCTAGTTGTCTTTATCAAGCTGCCTTCACCTAGTTGTCTTTATCTAGTTGCCTTCACCTAGTTGCCTTCACCTAGCTGCCTTCACCTAGTTGTCTTTATCTAGCTGCCTTCACCTAGTTGTCTTTATCTAGCTGCCTTCACCTAGTTGTCTTTATCTAGCTGCCTTCACCTAGTTGTCTTTATCTAGCTGCCTTCACCTAGTTGTCTTTATCTAGTTGCCTTCACCTAGTTGCCTTCACCTAGCTGCCTTCACCTAGTTGTCTTTATCTAGCTGCCTTCACCTAGTTGTCTTTATCAAGCTGCCTTCACCTAGTTGTCTTTATCTAGCTGCCTTCACCTAGTTGTCTTTATCTAGCTGCCTTCACCTAGTTGTCTTTATCTAGCTGCCTTCACCTAGTTGTCTTTATCAAGCTGCCTTCACCTAGTTGTCTTTATCTAGCTGCCTTCACCTAGTTGTCTTTATCAAGCTGCCTTCACCTAGTTGTCTTTATCTAGCTGCCTTCACCTAGTTGTCTTTATCAAGCTGCCTTCACCTAGTTGTCTTTATCTAGTTGCCTTCACCTAGTTGCCTTCACCTAGCTGCCTTCACCTAGTTGTCTTTATCTAGCTGCCTTCACCTAGTTGTCTCCATCTTGTTGTACTCGTGCACTTGCAGTCACCTACCGGCACTCAAGATAGTCAAGTACGTCTACCTCAAAATCTTGTGAACTCTTCTCCACTAATGCTCCTCTGTCCCACTCCATCAACTCTTGAGTATATTTTACGTTATGATTATATTTCCTTAAGTTCTCCAGTCTGCTAGTGAGATAAAATCAATCTATCTTTCTATGTATATTCGTATCCCAGCTACTATAGTAAACACATCATCTTCCACACTGGTTTAGCGCTATTTTTACCTTCCCCTTAGTCACGTACTCCAGTGCCGGTTTTACCTATGTCCTATTATCCTGGATTCATACACAAGAGGTAATTCACGATAGTCTTCCTTTGATATAGAAGCAGATAGTTCTTATCAGCATATAGCCTCTGTCTGCACTTACAACCTCTCTCTTACCTGACATATGTACTAACATGTGTCCTTATGTATACCATGTACCCTTATGTACTACCATGTACCCTTATGTACTGCCATGTACCCTTATGTACTGCCATGTACCCTTATGTACTACCATGTACCCTTATGTACTGCCATGTACCCTTATGTACTACCATGTGCCCTTATGTACTACCATGTACCCTTATGTACTGCCATGTACCCTTATGTACTGCCATGTACCCTTATGTACTACCATGTACCCTTATGTACTGCCATGTACCCTTATGTACTACCATGTACCCTTATGTACTACCATGTGCCCTTATGTACTACCATGTACCCTTATGTACTACCATGTACCCTTATGTACTGCCATGTACCCTTATGTACTGCCATGTACCCTTATGTACTGCCATGTACCCTTATGTACTACCATGTACCCTTATGTACTGCCATGTACCCTTATGTACTACCATGTACCCTTATGTACTACCATGTACCCTTATGTACTACCATGTACCCTTATGTACTACCATGTACCCTTATGTACTGCCATGTACCCTTATGTACTGCCATGTACCCTTATGTACTGCCATGTACCCTTATGTACTACCATGTACCCTTATGTACTGCCATGTACCCTTATGTACTACCATGTACCCTTATGTACTACCATGTACCCTTATGTACTGATGTACCCTTATGTACTACCATGTACCCTTATGTACTGCCATGTACCCTTATGTACTGCCATGTACCCTTATGTACTGCCATGTACCCTTATGTACTGCCATGTACCCTTATGTACTGCCATGTACCCTTATGTACTGCCATGTACCCTTATGTACTGCCATGTGCCCTTATGTACTGCCATGTGCCCTTATGTACTACCATGTACCCTTACGTACTGCCATGTGCCCTTATGTACTACCATGTACCCTTATGTACTACCATGTGCCCTTATGTACTACCATGCACCCTTATGTACTACCATGTACCCTTATGTACTACCATGTACCCTTACGTACTGCCATGTGCCCTTATGTACTGCCATGTACCCTTATGTACTACCATGTGCCCTTATGTACTATGTGCCCTTATGTACTACCATGTGCCCTTATGTACTACCATGTGCCCTTATGTACTACCATGTACCCTTATGTACTAACATGTGCCCTTATGTACTAACATGTACCCTTATGTACTATGTACCCTTATGTACTGCCATGTACCCTTATGTACTAACATGTGCCCTTACGTACTACCATGTACCCTTATGTACTATGTACCCTTATGTACTGCCATGTGCCCTTATGCACTACCATGTACCCTTATATAATACCATGTGCCCCAATGTACTATGTACTACCATGTGTCCCAATGTACTATGTACTACCATGTGCCCCAATGTACTATGTACTACCATGTGCCCCAATGTACTATGTACTACCATGTGCCCCAATGTACTATGTACTACCATGTGCCCCAATGTACTATGTATTACCATGTGCCCCAATGTACTATGTACTACTATATGCCCCAATGTGCTATGTACTACCATATGCCCCAATGTACTATGTACTGTCATGTGCCCCAATGTAATATGTACTACCATGCTCTCCAATGTACTATGTACTACCATGCTCCCCAATGTACTATGCACTACCATGTGCCCCATTGTATTATGTACTACCATGTGCCCCAATGTACTATGTACTACCATGTGCTCCAATGTACCATGTACTACCATGCTCTCCAATGTACTACCATGTGCCCCTATGTACTATGTACTACCATGTTCCCCAATGTACTGTGCTACCATGTGCCCCAATGTACTATGTACTACCATGTGCCCCTATGTACTATGTACTACCATGTGCCTCAATGTACTATGTATTACCAGGTGCCCCAATGTACTATGTACTACCATGTGCCTCAATGTACTATGTATTACCAGGTGCCCCAATGTACCATGTACTACCATGTGCCTCAATGTACCATGTATTACCAGGTGCCCCAATGTACTATGTACTACCATGTGCCCCAATGTACTATGTGCTACCATGTTCCCCAATGTACTATGTGCTACCATGTTCCCCAATGTACTATGTGCTACCATGTTCCCCAATGTACTACGTACTACCATGTTCCCCAATGTACTATGTACTACCATGTGCCCCAATGTACTATCCACTACCATGTGTCTCAATGTACTGTGTACTACCATGTGCTCCAATGTACTATGTACTACCATGTGCCTCAATGTACTATGTACTACCATGTGCCCCAATGTACTATGTGCTACCATGTTCCCCAATGTACTATGTTCTACCATGTTCCCCAATGTACTATGTGCTACCATGTTCCCCAATGTACTATGTACTACCATGTGCCCCAATGTAATATGTACTACCATGTGACTCAATGTACTATGTACTACCATGTGCTCCAATGTAATATGTACTACCATGTGCCTCAATGTACTATGTACTACCATGTGCCTCAATGTACTATGTACTACCATGTGCCTCAATGTACTATGTACTACCATGTGCCTCAATGTACTATGTACTACCATGTGCCTCAATGTACTATGTGCTACCATGTGCCTCAATGTACTATGTGCTACCATGTGCCTCAATGTACTATGTGCTACCATGTTCCCCAATGTACTATGTGCTACCATGTTCCCCAATGTACTATGAGCTACCATGTTCCCCAATGTACTATGTACTACCATGTGCCCCAATGTAATATGTACTACCATGTGTCTCAATGTACTATGTACTACCATGTTCTCCAATGTAATATGTACTACCATGTGCCTCAATGTACTATGTACTACCATGTGCCCCAATGTACTATGTACTACCATGTGCCTCAATGTACTATGTATTACCATGTGCCTCAATGTACTATGTACTACCATGTGCCCCAATGTACTATGTACTACCATGTGCCCCAATGTACTATGTACTACCATGTGCCCCAATGTACTATGTACTACCATGTGCCTCAATGTACTATGTACTACCATGTGCCTCAATGTACTATGTACTACCATGTGCCCCAATGTACTATGTACTACCATGTGCCTCAATGTACTATGTACTACCATGTGCCTCTATGTACTATGTACTACCATGTGCCTCAATGTACTATGTACTACCATGTGCCTCAATGTACTATGTACTACCATGTGCCTCAATGTACTATGTACTACCATGTGCCTCAATGTACTATGTACTACCATGTGCCTCAATGTACTATGTACTACCATGTGCCTCAATGTACTATGTACTACCATGTGCCTCAATGTACTATGTACTACCATGTGCCTCAATGTACTATGTACTACCATGTGCCTCAATGTACTATCATGTACTTTATTATGTTTTAGAGGTGAAAGATGTGCTGTAACCTCTATGTTCATTAGAATTTGTTCTTTTTAGATATTAGAGAGAGAGAGAGAGAGAGAGAGAGAGAGAGAGAGAGAGAGAGAGATTCTTGTTGATATATGCAGGTGTTATAGTGTTCACTAGTGTGTGTACACGTGTGCTTGTACCACTAAGGGATCCTGAATAATGAAGGAAGTAACACAAAGTGTACACTGTGTGAGGATGATGACAACGAGTGTACGCATTGATGAGGAGAATGAATGCAACGCGTGTACATATCCCCGTGAACAGGTGCACACACAACTGGTAGTGTGCACACGAGGATAGTAGGGGAGTGGTGCGGGATGGGGATGATGGTAGGGGAAGGGAGAGGGAATTTGACCTTGTGTACGACAGGGTTCTCCCCTCCCTCCTTCCCTCTCTCAACTCTACAACAGTCTACCAACTCCCAGTAATTATAATTAGTAGACTATTGCGCGTTAATAGATAATTATCTATTAACCCACAACAATCTAGTAACTCCCAAATTAACAAAATCAGACGAACCCCTACTCCCACCAACTCAGTGTTGTCTTCTCCACCATAGGAAAGAACCTAGCAAGCAAAATCCCGAACTCAAACACCCGTCCATCTGACTGTCACGAGCACCTACCCGAACACACTGTTCCCAGCTCCAACCAACCCAACAAGTCTCGCAGGAGACAAATAACTTACCAACTTTTATGTACAAAAAAAGCTTCACAAGTACTGCCACCAATTATTGCAGCACTAACAAATCCATTCAATCCTCCTCCTTCCCAGCAGTTTTCAAAACAGCGAGGGTCACTCCGATCCACAAAGGAGGTGATCAAGCCGACTTGAATAACTATAGACCAATTTCTAATTTACCTCTGATCTCTAAAATCTTTTGAAAAATTAATTCATAGACAGATCTATTCCTACCTCGTCTCACACAACATACTAAACCCCTGTCAGTTTGGATTCAGGAATACTAAAAGCACAAATAATGCAATTATACACATGCTAGAACTAATATACACCGCTCTCGAGAAGAAAGAATTCCGCTGGGAATCTTCATTGATTTACGTAAAGCTTTTGAATCAGTTGACCATCATTAAATCACCTGAGACCACTAAGAACCCAGCAAAAGGCTACAGTCAGAATAACAAATTCCCATTTCCCGACAGCATACTCCAATATTCAAAAGTCTATATCTGCTCACCGTAAAGAACATCCATACTTATTCATGTGCCTACTACATACATAGAACACTACACTCAAACATAAACCCTCCACTCAAACTTCTCACCAACCTTAACAGGACACACGACCATAACACAAGACACAGATCTCTTTTTGATGTACCCAGTGTCCATATCACACGGTGTAAAAACTATGCACATAAAGGGCCCCAAAATTTGGAACTCATTACCAGTAAATACTAAAGTAACCAGCTCTGAATATCAATTTAAGACTTTTCAAAAACCACTTACTCACCCTAATATTTAAATTTACCAAAAAATCTCCCAATTATCTAAATTTTAAAACTTCAAAATGTGACGCCCAAAGTTCATACATTGTAACATTCTCATACTGTAAACTACTTTCAACAACTCACAATTTTATATTCCCATAATATAATTTCAAAATTTACTATTGAAACTATTGTAATTTGAGTAAAATTACTGTCTACTATAAATAAACAAAATGTACAACTTATACTATGATCAATTTCTTTAGTATTAAGTAGTGTGTAAGCCATTAAGTCTGACCATAATGCCCAGACATGATGGTGGCTCTTTGTATTGCAACTCATTTTTTGTAATTTCATAATCTCAATATAATCTTGCAAGGAAATAAAAACTGAATTGAATATATTTACAGGTGTTGTAGGGTGCGAGTTGCACATGCTTCCCGCCCTGTGTGGGAGTTCCAACAACGTCACAACTACAACTACAACTCCTCCTCCTCCTACTACTACAACAACTACTACTACTACTCCTCCCCCTACTACTACTGCTACTCCTCCCCCTACTACTACTACTACTCCTACTCCACACACAATAAGGGTTTAAGAGCAACACAAGAATGATTAGTATGCATCATTCAAGACTGCAGCAGTATGACAACACTAACTGGACAGTAATAAAGTAACATTTGACAACACAGGAGGATAATAAAAAAAAATTGAACTACAAACAGGAGAAAAATAAAGCATCAGATGGAGAAGAATTTTCTGTTGCTGCGTCTTTATCATCATACTTTAATTGTCTCAGGTTTTGTCTTGTAAGAAATACTCTGCATAACCGCGAGGATTTTCTGAATACCAGCAAATATCATACTCAGCAAATATCATACTCAGCAAATATCATACTCAGCAAATATCATACTCAGCAAATACCATACTCAGCAAATACCATACTCAGCAAATACCATACTCAGCAAATACCATACTCAGCAAATACCATACTCAGCAAATACCATACTCAGCAAATATCATACTCAGCAAATACCATACTCAGCAAATACCATACTCAGCAAATACCATACTCAGCAAATACCATACTCAGCAAATATCATACTCAGCAAATACCATACTCAGCAAATACCAATCTTGTGGTATCTCTGACTGGATAAACATGTACACAAAAGTATCAACACGTGTCCTATACGTGCGTCGTCTTCAATACTGCTGAAAGTACTTAGTAGTTTGTATACTATATCCATGTGGTGGCTAGTTTATTGGATGGTAGTGGTATAATGGAGTTAAAACCTAACAACAAAGATCTGGTTACTAGAGTCCAACCCAAACAAGGGAAAGTCTTGCAAATTCGAGGGAAAGAAAGTTTCTGAATGCAAATCATAATTATGGAGGAAATAAACTATAAAACTCGTGCAAGGAAAGAGGATATGGGGGTAAACATTACTGTGAACATATTGCCAGCAAGGTACCAGCAAGGTACCGGCAAGGCACCAGCAAGGCACCAGCAAGGCACCAGCAAGGCACCAGCAAGGCACCAGCAAGGCACCAGCAAGGCACCAGCAAGGCACCAGCAAGGCACCAGCAAGGCACCAGCAAGGCACCAGCAAGGCACCAGCAAGGCACCAGCAAGGCACCAGCAAGGCATCACAGATAATCATGTTCAGATGTTCAAGAAAGTCCAGAAGGTGACAGACTGATCCATGAACCGAGGCACGAGAAGGATCAGGGGGAGATACGATCACGACGTGTAAGATATAAGAGTACAAGGACAGACTAAAATGGGAAGCACAGAGCTGAGAGGACACAGCGGGAAGCAAAACAAAATAAACAGACAAAATGGGATAACAAGAAATTGGAAAGAGTATGAAGAGAAAAGTGGCGGGAGAAAAGTGGCGGGAGAAAAGTGGCGGGAGAAAAGTGGCGGGAGAAAAGTGACAGGGGTAAAAGGGTAAAGACTAATATACAGTTTGAAAACATCTTCACTATCAGGATAGACTGAGGCCCTGAATCTGCACTCTCTAGAAAGGCGTAGAATTAGGGGGATATGAGTTTGGTGTATAAATGGAAAACAGGAATAATGGGGATGTAAATAGCGTGCTGAAAATATCTAGCCAAGACAGGATTCGTAGCAGTGGTTTTAAGTTGAAAAAATTCAGATTCAGGAAGGATATAGGAAAGCATTGGTTTGGTAATAGAGTTGTTGATGAATGGAACAAACTCCAGAGTACCCTTATAGAAGCTAAGACGTTGTGTAGTTTTAAAAAATAGGTTGGATAAATACATGAGTGGGTGTGGGTGGGTGTGAGTTGGACCTGACTAACTTGGGGTACTATATTAGATGCCGTGCTCCTTCCTTAAGTGAATGTGACCTGACCTGATTAGGTTGTGGCATTGGCTTAGGCTAGTGGGGGACTTGGACCTGCCTCGCATGGGCCAGTAGACGTGCTACAGTGTTCCTTCTTTCTTATATGTCCCAAGATGCCAGAAACCAGTAATGCGGTGCGAGGAGCCGAGGTTTGACCTATGTATCTACAGCCAGGTAAGTACAGACGCATACAACTAAAATGACCCAGATTCCATCCCCGGGCAGGGCAAGACGAATGAGCAAGTCTATTTGTACCTGCTGCCCCACTTCACCTAGTAAATGGGTACCCGGGTGTTAGTCGACTGTGAGAGCATCCTGGAAGATGCTAGCTCACTTGTAAAACACACACACACACACACACACACACACACACACACACACACACACACACACACACACACACACACACGGGATGTTCCAGAGAAGGGACACAGACACAAGAGGTCACAATTGGAAGTTGAAGACTCAGATGAATCAAAGGGATGTTAGGAAGTATTTCTTCAGTCATAGAGCAGTCAGACCGTGGAATAGCCTAGAAAGTGACGTAGTGGAGGCGGGAACCATACATAGTTTTAAGGCGAGGTATGATAAAGCTCATGGGGCAGGGAGAGAGAGGACCTAGTAGCAATCAGCGAAGAGGCGGGGCCAGGAGCTATGATTCGACCCCTGCAACCACAAATAGGTGAGTACACACACACACACACACACACACGCAGTGACACACTTACCAACCACAGTCTAACTGTGTCGCGCCAACATGAATAAAACACACTTCCCTCTAGTCGAAAAAAAACTGGTATTACCTGACTCCTCACCAATACAGTTACTTGTCAGAGTTACAGTTTGTGAACTGCGCTCGTCTGCGTAACTCACAATATATTTACGTGTGTGTGTGTGTGTGTGTTCACCTAGTTGAGGTTACAGGGGTCGAGTCCAAGCTCCTGGCCCCGCCTCTTCACTGGTCGCTACTAGGTCACTCTCCCTGAACCGTTAGCTTTATCATACCTCTGCTTAAAGCTATGTATGGATCCTGCCTCCACTACATCGCTTCCCAAACTATTCCACTTACTGACTACTCTGTGGCTGAAGAAATACTTCCTAACATCCCTGTGATTCATCTGTGTCTTCAACTTCCAACTGTGTCCTCTTGTTGCTGTGTCCCATCTCTGAAACATCCTGTCTTTGTCCACCTTGTCAATTCCTCTCAGTATTTTGTATGTCGTTATCATGTCCCCCCTATCTCTCCTGTCCTCCAGTGTCGTCAGGTTGATTTCCCTTAACCTCTCCTCGTAGGACATACCCCTTAGCTCTGGGACTAGTCTTGTTGCAAACCTTTGCACTTTCTCTAGTTTCTTGACGTGCTTGGCTAGGTGTGGGTTCCAAACTGGTGCCGCATACTCCAATATGGGCCTAACGTACACGGTGTACAGGGTCCTGAACGATTTCATATTAAGATGTCGGAATGCTGCTCTGAGGTTTGCTAGGCGCCCATATGCTGCAGCAGTTATTTGGTCGATTTGCGCTTCAGGAGATGTGCTAGGTGTTATACTCACCCCAAGATCTTTTTCCCTGAGTGAGGTTTGTAGTCTCTGGCCCCCTAGACTGTACTCCGTCTGCGGTCTTCTTTGCCCTTCCCCAATCTTCATGACTTTGCACTTGGTGGGGTTGAACTCCAGGAGCCAATTGCTGGACCAGGTCTGCAGCCTGTCCAGATCCCTTTGTAGTTCCGCCTGGTCTTCGATCGAATGAATTCTTCTCATCAACTTCTCGTCATCTGCAAACAGGGGCACTTCGGAGTCTATTCCTTTCGTCATATCGTTACAAATACCAGAAACAGCACTGGTCCTAGGACTGACCCCTGTGGGACCCCGCTGGTCACAGGTGCCCACTCTGACACCTCGCCACGTACCATGACTCGCTGCTGTCTTCCTGAATAGTATTCTCTGATCCACTGCAGTACCTTCCCTGTTATCCCTGCTTGGTCCTCCAGTTTTTGCACTAATCTTTTGTGTGGAACTGTGTCAGACGCCTTCTTGCAGTCCAAGAAAATGCAATCTACCCACCCCTCTCTGTCTTACTGCTGTCACCATGTCACAGAACTCCAGTAGGTTTGTGACACAGGATTTCCCGTCCCTGAAACCATGTTGGCTGCTGTTGATGAGATCATTCCTTTCTAGGTGTTTCACTACTCTTCTCCTGATAATCTTCTCCATGACTTTGCATACTATACATGTCAGTGACACTGGTCTGTAGTTTAGTGCTTCATGTCTGTCTCCTTTTTTAAAGACTGGGACTACATTTGCTGTCTTCCATACCTCAGGCAATCTCCCTGTTTCGATAGATGTATTGAATATTGTTGTTAGGGGTACACATAGCACCTCTGCTCCCTCTCTCAGGACCCATGGAGATGTTATCCGGTCCCATTGCCTTTGAGGTATCTAGCTCACTCAGAAGCCTCTTCACTTATTCCTCGGTTGTGTGTACTGTGTCCAGCACTTGGTGGTGTGCCCCACCTCTCCGTCTTTCTGGAGCCCCTTCTGTCTCCTCTGTGAACACTTTTTTGAATCTCTTGAGTTCCTCACATACTTCGCGGTCATTTCTTGTTCTCTCTCCTCCTTCCTCTCTTAGCCTGATTACTGGTCCTTGACTGTTGTTTTCCTCCTGATGTGGCTGTATAACAGCTTCGGGTCAGATTTGGCTTTTGCTGCTATGTCGTTTTCATATTGTCGTTGGGCCTCCCTTCTTATGTGCATATTCATTTCTGGCTCTACGACTGCTCTCCTTATTCTCCTGGGTTCTTTGCCTTCTATATTTCTTCCATTCCCTAGCACACTTGGTTTTTGCCTCCCTGCAACTTTGGGTGAACCATGGGCTCATCCTGGCTTTTTCATTATTCCTGTTACCCTTGGGTACAAACCTCTCCTCAGCCTCCTTGCACATTGTTGCTACATATTCCATCATCTCATTAACTGGCTTCCCTGCCAGTTCTCTGTCCCACTGAATCCCGTTCAGGAAGTTCCTCATTCCAGTGTAGTCCCCTTTTTTGTAATCTGGCCTCATTTGCCCTGGCCTTCCTGCTTCCCCTTGTAGCTCTACTGTGTATTCGAAGCTTAAAACCACATGATCGCTGGCCCCAAGGGGTCTTTCATATGTGATGTCCTCGATATCTACACTACTCAAGATGAATACTAGGTCCAGTCTTGCTGGTGTGTGTGTGTGTGTGTGTGTGTACTCTCCTAATTGTGGTTGCAGGGGTCGAGACTCAGTTCCTGGCCCCCACCTCTTCACTGATCGCTACTAGGTCCTCTCTCTCTGCTTCCTGAGATTTGTCATACCTCGTCTTAAAGCTATGTATGGTTTCTGCCTCCACAACATCACTTGCTAGGCTATTCCACTTCCTGACAACTATGACGGAAGAAGTACTTCCTAACATCTCTGACTCATCTGAGTCTTCAACTTCCAATTGTGAACCCTTGTTTCTGTGTCCCCTCTCTGGAACATCCAGTCTCTGTGTCGTTATCATGTCTCCCTTGACCCTTCTGTCCTCCAGTGTCGTCAGTCCGATTTCCCTCAACCTTTCATCGTAGGACATTACCCTGAGCTCCGGAACTAGCCTTGTTGCAAACCTTTGTACTTTCTCTAATTTCTTGTCGTGCTTGACCAGGTGTGGGTTCCAAACTGGTGCTGCCTAACGTACACAGTGTACAATGTCTTGAACGATTCCTTATTAAGGTATCGAATGCTATTCTCAGGTTTGCTAGGCGCACATATGCTGCAGCAGTTATCTGGCTGATGTGCACCTCCAGAGATGTGCTCGGTGTTATGGTCACCCCAAGATCTTTCTCCTTGAGTGAGGTTTGCAGTCTTTGTCCACCTAGCCTATACTCAGTCTGTGGTCTTCTTTGCCCTTCCCCAATCTTCATGACTTTACATTTGGCAGGGTTGAATTTGAGAAGCCAGTTTCTGGACCACGTGTCCAGTCTGTCCAGGTCTCTTTGTAGTCCTGTCTGATCCTCATCCGAATTAATTCTTCTCATCAACTTCACATCATCTGCAAATAGGGACACTTCAGAGTCTACCCCTTCCATCATGTCATTCACATATATCAAAAATAACACTGGTCCTAGAACTGACCCCTGTGGGACCTCGCTCGTCACAGGCGCCCACTGTGATACCTCTTCACATACCATGACTCGTTGGTGCCTCCCTGTGAGGTATTCTCTGATCCACTGCAGTGCCCTCCCTGTTATATGCGCCTGATCCTCCAGCTTCTGCACTAATCTCTTGTAAGGAACTGTGTCGAAGGCCTTCCTGCAGCCCAGGAAAATGCAATCCACCCACCCCTCTCTCTCGTGTCTTACTTCTGTTACTTTGTCATAAAACTCCAGAAAGTTTGTGACACAGGATTTGCCTTCCATGAATCCATGCTGGTTGCCATTTATAATCTTGTTCCGTTCCAGGTGCTCCACCACTCTCCTCCTGATAATCTTCTCCATGATTTTGCATACTATACACGTCAGAGACACTGGTCTGTAGTTTAGTGCCTCGTTTCTGTCTCCTTTCTTAAAAATGGGGACTACATTTGCTGTCTTCCATATCTCAGGTAGTTGCCCAGTTTCAAGGGATGCATTGAAGATTGTGGTTAGGAGCATGTACAGAGTCTCTGCTCCTTCTCTAAGGACCCACGGGGAGATGTTGCCCGGTCCCATCGCTTTTGAAGTATCAAGGTCACTTAGCAGCTTCTGCACCTCCTCCTCCGTTGTTCGTATGTCATCCAACACTTGTTGGTATATTCCCTATTGATGTTCCCCTCTGTACTGTCTTCCCAGAGCCCTTCCTGTCTCTACTGTAAAAACTTCCTTAAATCTCCTGTTTAGTTCCTCACATACCTCCTGATCGTTTCTTGTGAGTTCCCCACCTTCTGTCCTCAGCCTGATCACCTGGTCTTTGACTGCTGTCTTCCTCTTGATGTGACTATACAACCGTCTCGGGTCAGACTTGACTTTCGATGCTATGTTATTTTCATACTGTCGCTGGGCCTCCCTCCTTACCTGTGCATACTCACCATACCTGCGATCAGAGTCTCAAAACTCCAGAGGTCTGGAGTTTTGAGACTCTGATCGCAGGTTCTATCCCCGCCCGTGGTATGGTTTGCAATCGTTTCATTACGATTTCGTGAGTCATGCTGTGCATACTCGTTCCTGGCTCTGCAACTAATCTCCCTATTTTCATGTGTTCTATGCCTTCTGTACATTTCCATTCTCTACTGCACTTAGTTTTTTGCCTCCTTACACCGTCGGGTGAACCAGGGGCTCGTTCTGGGCTTCCCATTATTTCTGTTGCCCTTGGGAATCAACCTTTCCTCTGCCTCCTAGCATTCTGTAGTTGCGTATTCCATCATTTCGTTTACTGACTTTCCTACCAGTTCTCTGTCCCACTGAACCTCCTACAGGAAGTTCCTCAAACCTATGTAGTCCCCTCTTTTATAGTCTGGCTTTTCCCGTTAAACTCCTGTTACCCTCTCCACTTGTAACTATGTATTCAAAGCACAGAACCATGTGGTCACTAGCTCCTAGGGGACTCTCATATGTGATGTCCTCAATGTCTGAGCTGCCCAGGGTGAACACAAGGTCCAGTCTTGCTGGTTCACTCTCCCCTCTCACACTGGTAGTGTCCTTAACATGTTGGTGCATGAGGTTTTACAGTACCACATCCATCATCTTGGCTCTCCATGCTTCGGGACCCCCATGTCGCTCCAGGTTTTCCCAATTTCCCTGTGGTTGAAATCGCCCATAACCAGCAACTTTGCTCTGCTCGAGTGAGCTCTTCTTGCCACCTCAGCAAGTGTGTCCACCATTGCTCTGTTGCTTTCTTTATATTCCTCTCTTGGCCTCCTGCAGTTCTGTGGCAGATTACACATCACTGCTATGACTACCTTGTGCTCCCCAGACTGAAGTGGACCTACCTACTATGTAGTCCCTTTCTCCAATCTCGTCTGTGCCTCCCATTTTCTCGAATTTCCATCGTTTTTTTTTACGAGCAGTGCAACCCCTCCTCCCCCTCTGCCCCTTCTATCTTTCCTCATGATCTGATATCCTGGTGGGAAGATTGCATCTGTTACTGTCTCGGTGAGTTTCGTTTCTGTAACTGATATGATGTCTGGGAACTTCTCATTGATTCTTTCATGCCACTCCTCATATTTATTCGTTAATCCATCCGCATTAGTGTACCAAATGTTCAACTTTTGTTCTAAAACTGTGGTCCCGGGGGAATATTGGGGTTGGGAGAACAGGAGCCCTGGTGGGGCCCTATAGGGGGTTGCGGTGGGAGTGGGGGCAGAGTTCCCACAGGAGGTTGCTGTAGGGGTAGGGTTCGTGGTGTAAGGGGTGGGGACAGGGGGACCGAAAGGCGTAGAATTAGGGGGGGGGGATATGATCGAGTTCTATAAATGGAAAACAGGAATAAATAAAGGGGATGTAAATAGCGTGCTGAAAATTTCCAGCCAAGACAGGACTCGCAGCAATGGTTTAAAGTTGGAAAAATTCAGATTCAGGAAGGATATAGGAAAGCACTGGTTTGGTAATAGAGTTGTGGATGAGTGAAACAAACTCCCGAGTACAGTTATTGAGGCTAAAACGTTGTGTAGTTTTAAAAATAGGTTAGATAAATACATGAGTGGGTGTGGGTGGGTGTGAATTGGATCTGACTAGCTTGTGCTGCTGGGTCTGGTGCCGTGCTGCTGGGTCTGGTGTCGTGCTCCTTCCTTGAGTAGAGGTGACCACACTGGGTGGGTCATTGGGCTAACCCGGGGGGGACATGGACCTGCTTCACATGGGTCAGTAGGCCTGCTGCAGTGGTCTTTATGTTCTTTGTGTGTGTACGTACTCACCTAATTGTACTCACCTGTGGTTGCAGGGGTCGAGACTCAGTTTCTGGCCCCACCTCTTCACTAATCGCAACTAGGTCTTCTCTCTCTCTCTGCTTCCTGAGCTTTGTCATACCTCGTCTTAAAGCTATGTATGGTTCCTGCCTCCACTACATCACTTGCTAGGCTATTCCACTTCCTGACAACTCTGACTGAAGAAGTAGTACTTCTTAACGTCCCTGTGACTCGTCCGAGTCTTCAACTTCCAATTGTGACCCCTTGTTTCTGTGTTCCCTCTCTGGAACATCCTGTCTGTCCACTTCGTCTATTCCACGCAGTATTTTGTATGTTATCATGTCTTCCCTGACCCTCCTGTCCTCCAGTGTCGTCAGTCTGATTTCCCTCAACCTTTCATCGTAGGACATTACCCTGAGCTCCGGAACTAGCCTTGTTGCAAACCTTAGTACTTTCTCTAATTTCTTGACGTGCTTGACCAGGTGTGGGTTCCAAACTGTTGCTGCATACTTCAGTATGGGTCTGGTGTGGGCCTCTGTGTGTGTGTGTGTGTGTGTGTGTGTGTGTGTGTGTGTGTGTGTGTGTGTGTGTGTGTGTGTACCTGTTCATGAATGCCATGTATAAACAAACACATTCAAGTATTTTATGCAAGTAAACAATAAACATTTATAAACTTATTTTATGTAAACAATAAACATTTGTAAACACTCTGGAATATTTTAGGGATGTAAATAATGTGGTGTACATGTTGGTATACTCATACAAGTTTTATTGTGTGTGTACACAGCTAGATATTATGGTAGGTGTATAACCACCAGGTCCCGTGACCTGATGGGTAAACCTCTCGCTTCACACGGCGAGTGTCCAGGTTCGATTCCCGGCGAGGGTAGAAACATTGGGCGTGTTTCTTTACACCGGTTGTCTGTATTCACTTATCAGTAAAAGAGGTACCTGGGTGTTAGTGGACTGGTGTGGGTCGCATCCTGGGACAAAACTGACCTAATTTGCGGGAAATGCTCAACATAACAAGGGACTTTCTATATAGTAGTATGTCACTGATGTCAGCTATGGTGTGTATACCTTGTACATGTACTGGTAGTAAATAAAGATATTATTATTATTATTATTATTACTTGTAACTGTTTGCTTGTAGCCAGGCGAGCAAAACTCCGCTGGTGGTGTTAATAACTTGTGTGTTGTGATACTGGCATCACTATCCAGAGGTTGTTCCTCACTACACTTCCACTACGCTTACACACAAAAATATATTTAATATCTCTTAGGCCACATTCCTCTCTTAATTTATACCTGTGGCCCTTTGTTTTCCCTGTATTCTCTTGTTATCTGTGTCCTATTGTTATTCCTGAATACTCTTATCACTGTGTCCCCTTGTTATCAGTGTCCTGTTATTACTGAGTCCTATCCCTGAAATGTTATTACTGTGTGCTCTTACCCCTGTGTCCTCTTGTTATCCATCTTATCACTATTACAAGTACTAATAAACAATATTTCATATCCTTTTATGGTTTTTACGTTATCATGTCTCCTCAGTTATCAGCCAGGGTGATCATATAAATACACAGAACCATACCTCCTGACTCACATTTTTTAACTCTGCTAGCTATTCAGCAGTTACTTGGAACTTTGGTAAGGTTTGTCAGGAAAGAGGACAAAGGTTTCCTGACGGGGGTCTTAGTCATATGATGACCCACAGCTGGAGCTTTTAGTCATCTGGCCGAGGCCTTCCACTGGGTTACCTCTCCTCCCTTTAAAATTAAGGTTGAAGAATTGAGACACTTATGCAACACATGGGAATCTTTATTGAAGAAACGTTTCGCCACACAGTGTGATGGACTGAACACATCGATTCCAGGTTGAGGGACTGATTACCTCAAACTTCTACTCTCCTTACCCATTTCAACTTTGTATTGGACTGATGAAGCCACTGTGTGGCGAAACGTTTCTTCAAAAAAGATTCCCATGTGTTGCATAAGTCTCAATTCTTCAACTTGTCGGTTTTCAAAACCATTCATCACAAAATTAAGGTTATAATTAGTAACGTTTCTCTATGAGGAAGTAAAGAATTCTTCCTCCGTAAGCCGTGCGTATTGTAAGGGGGAGTAAAATGTCAGGAGCAAGGGGCCAGTAACCCCCTTCTCCAGTATATATTACTAAATGGAAAACGAAAAAACTTCTGTTTTACTCTTTGGGTCACCCTGCCTCGTGGGAGACTGCCGCTTCGTTGAGAATAAAATAACGTAATGTAGTTAAGGAGGGAAGTTTTCTGGGCGTGTGTTGACACGTGGCCAACACAACCCTAGTGTTGACACGTGGCCAACACAACCCCAGTGTTGACACGTGGCCAACACAACCCCAGTGCTGACACGTGGCCAACACAACCCCAGTGCTGACACGTGGCCAACACAACCCCAGTGCTGACACGTGGCCAACACAACCCCAGTGCTGACACGTGGCCAACACAACCCCAGTGTTGACACGTGGCCAACACAACCCCAGTGTTGACACGTGGCCAACACAACCCCAGTGTTGACACGTGGCCAACACAACCCCAGTGTTGACACGTGGCCAACACAACCCCAGTGTTGACACGTGGCCAACACAACCCCAGTGTTGACACGTGGCCAACACAACCAGTGTTGACACGTGGCCAACACAACCCCAGTGTTGACACGTGGCCAACACAACCCCAGTGTTGACACGTGGCCAACACAACCCCAGTGTTGACACGTGGCCAACACAACCCCAGTGTTGACACGTGGCCAACACAACCCCAGTGTTGACACGTGGCCAACACAACCCCAGTGTTGACACGTGGCCAACACAACCCCAGTGTTGACACGTGGCCAACACAACCCCAGTGTTGACACGTGGCCAACACAACCCCAGTGTTGACACGTGGCCAACACAACCCCAGTGTTGACACGTGGCCAACACAACCCCAGTGTTGACACGTGGCCAACACAACCCCAGTGTTGACACGTGGCCAACACAACCCCAGTGTTGACACGTGGCCAACACAACCCCAGTGTTGACACGTGGCCAACACAACCCCAGTGTTGACACGTGGCCAACACAACCCCAGTGTTGACACGGGGCCAACACAACCCCAGTGTTGACACGTGGCCAACACAACCCCAGTGTTGACACGTGGCCAACACAACCCCAGTGTTGACACCTGGCCAACACAACCCCAGTGTTGACACCTGGCCAACACAACCCCAGTGTTGACACCTGGCCAACACAACCAGTGTTAACATGTGACCAACACAACCAGTGTTAACATAAGAACATAAGAACATAAGAAAGGAGGAACACTGCAGGAGGCCTGCTGGCCCATACTAGGCAGGTCCTTTACAATTCATCCCACTAACAAAACATTTGCCCAATTTTCAATGCCACCCAAGAAATAAGCTCTGATGTGAAAGTCCCACTCAAATCCAACCCCTCCCACTCATGTACTTATCCAACCTAGATTTGAAACTACCCAAAGTCCCAGCCTCAATAACCCAACTAGGTAGACTGTTCCACTCATCAACTACCCTATTTCCAAACCAATACTTTCCTATGTCCTTTCTAAATCTAAACTTATCTAATTTAAATCCATTACTGCGGGTTCTCTCTTGGAGAGACATCCTCAAGACCTTATTAATATCCCCTTTATTAATACCTATCTTCCACTTATACACTTCGATCAGGTCTCCCCTCATTCTTCGTCTAACAAGTGAATGTAACTTAAGAGTCTTCAATCTTTCTTCATAAGGAAGATTTCTAATGCTATGTATTAATTTAGTCATCCTACGCTGAATATTTTCTAACGAATTTATGTCCATTTTGTAATACGGAGACCAGAACTGAGCTGCATAATCTAGGTGAGGCCTTACTAATGATGTATAAAGCTGCAGTATGACCTCTGGACTTCTGTTGCTTACACTTCTTGATATAAATCCCAGTAATCTATTTGCCTTATTACGTACGCTTAGGCATTGCTGTCTTGGTTTAAGGTTGCTGCTCACCATAACCCCCAAGTCCTTTTCGCAATCTGTATGGCTAAGTTCTACATCATTTAACTTATAAGTACTAGGATTATGGGCACTCCCAAGCTTCAGAACCTTGCATTTATCTACATTGAACTGCATCTGCCACTTTTCTGACCAAGAATGGATTTTGTTTAAATCCTCCTGAAGTTCCATAACATCTACGTTTGAATCAATTATCCTACCTATCTTTGTGTCATCGGCGAATTTGCTCATATCACTAGTAATTCCCTCATCAAGATCATTGATATATATTATAAACAACAACGGGCCCAAGACTGATCCCTGTGGAACGCCACTTGTTACAGATCCCCACTCGGACTTAACCCCATTTATGGACACTCTCTGCTTCCTGTCAGTGAGCCATGACTCGATCCACGAGAGCACTTTTCCCCCAATGCCATGAGCTGCCACTTTCTTTAACAGTCTATGGTGCGGAACTCTATCAAAAGCCTTACTAAAATCTAAGTAAATAATATCAAATTCTTTATTGTGGTCAACAGCCTCAAAAGCTTTACTGAAGAAAGTTAATAAATTAGTTAGACAAGACCGGCCTCTTGTGAATCCATGCTGAGTATCATTAATCAAGCTATGCTTATCGAGATGGCTTCTTATAATCTCAGCTATAATTGACTCTAGTAATTTGCCTACAATTGAGGTCAGGCTTATTGGGCGATAATTTGACGGTAACGACTTGTCCCCTGTTTTAAAAATAGGAATTACATTAGCCATCTTCCACATATCAGACACTACACCTGTTTGAAGAGATAAATTAAAAATATTAGTTAATGGTTCACAGAGTTCCATTTTGCATTCCTTAAGAACCCTTGAAAAAACCTCATCAGGACCCGGCGACTTATTTTGCTTCAGTCTGTCTATCTGCTTCACAACCATCTCACTCGTGACTGTGATGTTACATAATTTATCTTCTTCTAGCCCACTGTAAAAATTAATTACTGGAATATTGTTAGTGTCTTCCTGTGTAAAAACTGAGAGAAAATAATTATTTAAAATCAAGCACATTTCATTCTCTTTGTCAGTAAGGTGCCCATAGTTATTTTTAAGGGGACCTATCTTATCTCTAACTTTTGTTCTATAGACCTGGAAAAAACTTTTTGGGTTAGTTTTAGAATCCCTAGCAACTTTAATTTCATAGTCCCTTTTAGCTTTTCTTATCCCCTTTTTAATGTCCCTCTTAATGTCAATATACTGATTCATAAGATGACCCTCACCTCTTTTGATACGCCTATAAATTCCTTTCTTATGCCCTAGTAGATACTTGAGCCTATTATTCATCCATTTTGGGTCATTTCTATTTGATCTAATTTCTTTATATGGGATAAACGCTCCTTGAGCAGCATGTATAGTGTTCAGAAAACTGTCATATTGATAGCTCTCTTCGTTACCCCAGTCAACAGATGATAAGTGTTCTCTAAGCCCATCGTAATCTGCTAAGCGAAAATCTGGGACTGTTACTGAATTATTGCTACTATCGTACTTCCATTCAATGCTAAATGTAATTGATTTGTGGTCGCTAGCACCCAGTTGGTCACCCATGTGACCAACACAACCAGTGTTAACATGTGACCAACACAACCAGTGTTAACATGTGACCAACACAACCAGTGTTAACATGTGACCAACACAACCAGTGTTAACATGTGACCAACACAACCAGTGTTAACATGTGACCAACACAACCAGTGTTAACATGTGACCAACACAACCAGTGTTAACATGTGACCAACACAACCAGTGTTAACATGTGACCAACACAACCAGTGTTAACATGTGACCAACACAGTTCTCAACTACTTGTTTTTCTCTACCTTCATATACTTGTAAACTATTTAATAATTCACCAGTCTAACATACAAGTTTCTTAATATTTATTCATTATGTACTTCCTGACAATTCTTTAATAATAACTGCTGGATCCATCTCTCTCTCCCTCTCTCACTTTTAATATCTGGTCACAGTCCATATTCACGTTAGCTGATTTCACTTTCTCCCATTTTATGACATCATTTATCTACATTTAATACCATTATCCATCACTATCTGCTTAACTTATCCAAGTTATACTGTACAATGTTCCACTCATCTTTACCATTCATTGTACTTAACATTTTCAGCTAATTTAGTTATTCTGTCCATCTATCAACCGACTTTCGTTTCTAATGTGTGTATACATACATGTATATCTGTGAGAGACGGCCTACTTGTTGAAATTATATATATATATATATATATATATATATATATATATATATATATATATATATATATATATATATATATATATAAGGAATTCGCAAGAGCAGGCGAAATATACACAAACATTGACCTCTGGCTGAAGGAGACTAATTCCTTGCATTGTTAATATCTCTAGGAAGGCTGATGCATGCAGGGGATGAGATGAAAAGCTGTAAGCCTTCTCCCTGAAAGTTGGCTGCCTTGGATCAAACGTGTAGCGCAAGCTGCACGCCAAGGTATTTTCCAGTGTGGGTAGATTGGTAAAGCACTGCGTACCTTGTCCCAAGGTTCGATTCTTCTTCAGCCAGAGGTCAGTGTTTATATATATATAATTATATATATATATATATATATATATATATATATATATATATATATATATATATATATAACAATGTATCTCTTAAATCTTCTGTACCATAATATGTAATAAAATATTCCTATTAGTAAAAAAAAAAAAAAATATATCAAAAGATGGGGTGGTAGGGGAAGTGGGATATTCAAACGGCTTCAGGAAGAAATCCAAATATTCTTCCTTGAAGCCTTTTTATCCTATATATATATATATATATATTATACATACATATATTCCGTATATATGTTATATAAAGAAACAAGGATGAACGAGAGGCTCGAACCATGGTTCGTAAATAGACAGTCCAACGCTCTATTGTCTCGGCCGTCCGGTCTTCTAATAGGAAGGAATCGGAATTTATACTTACAACTTAATGTGAATTGATAGACAGTAATATGATCTTGAAGGAGGAAAGTATAGATTTAGTGCTAAAGCTCCTGGGCTGAAGGGAGGATTTTATTTGGTGCCTTTGACGCAATAGAATACAGTAAAGAGTTGGTGTCAACTTGCAGATATTAACACGACTCTCAAAATCCTAATTACACGATTGTAAACAAACAAACGGAGTGAAATTAAAAACATTATCTCGGTCCACAATGAAATCACGAAACAAGTGAACTACGGCTTGGCCAGGGCTCACTCCTACGTTCCAATGCCCAGCCTTGTGTGAAGTGAACAACGTACGTATCACTCTCTCCACTGGACCATCATCATTAAACACCAGGCGCCCAGCAGTATTGAGTGTGTTACTCTGGTGAAAGGACATTCGTGGTCGTGGAGCCTCAGACATTATATATATATATATATATATGTGTGTATGTGTGTGTGTATGTGTGTGTGTGTGTGTGTGTGTGTGTGTGTGTGTGTGTATGTGTGTGTGTGTGTGTGTGTGTGTGTGTGTAAGGTTTCAGTGGTAATAAGAGACTGTAAATGAATAAA
>NC_091366.1:13417880-13566504 GCF_038502225.1 Cherax quadricarinatus
GCAGAAATGCTAAATCCAAACTCCAGTTCTAAAAATATGTATAAACTGTTGTGTTACACACTAGGAAAGCTTTTGCTTTCAAAGAAGGATTGGAAAGACAGTATGATTGCAGAGGAACAGAGTACATGTATAGATTAAGAATTCATGCTGAAGTACATGCACGAGCAGTACTTAAATAAGGTAAAGGAGCTGTTTGCTTCATTAATGGATTTGAAAAAGGTGCATGAAGTGCTTGAGGCAGTGAGTAGAATAAGAAGGGTACAGCAATTGAGATAGATGGGATTAAGATAAAAATATTAGACATTGTGGGTATAGTTTGAGTGGCTGGTGTGTTTATTCACTATGTGTTCAATATATGCATAAAAGAAGGACAGAGAACATGCATAATTTTTTAAAGAAGGGAACCGAGGACAAGAATTATAGTAGAATAATTCTGTTTAATATACAGTGGAACCTCAGCTTACGAACGCCCCACCATGCGAATTTTTCAGGATACGAACTGTTGTTTGATCGATTTTTTGCTTCTGGATACAAACGAAATTTCAGGATGCGAACTTCCCCTTCAAAGGAGGTTCCTTAAATAAATATTTATTTATTCCTTTGCAAGTAGTACACTGAGATGTATTTATAATAATGGGTTGCAATGCAAAGAGAGCCTCTATTATGCCTAGGCATAATGGACAACTTAATTTATTGGCTTACTGACTACTTAACACTAAAGAAATTTATCATAGTTGTACAGTAGTTCTATTAATTATAAGTGAATCTAATTACTTTCCAAAGGTTACAATGTGTGTTTACATAAAGATCACTTACTACTCTCAGGTGACTTCAATATAAATCTCCTGCAAGACCAGGACCCACACGTTAATGAATTCACAAACACTGAGTAACTGCTTGTTGCTACCAACAGTAACAAAACCTACAAGAATTACAGAGACTGGTGTTTCCCTACTAGACCACATCTGGACCAACACCATATCCTCTTTAAAATCAGGCATAATCACTACCCTACCTTCCTCATAACTATTATTATTTTATTATTATCACACTGGCCGATTCCCACCAAGGCAGGGTGGCCCGAAAAAGAAAAACTTTCACCATCATTCACTCCATCACTGTCTTGCCAGAAGGGTACTTTACACTACAGTTTTTAAACTGCAACATTAACACCCCTCCTTCAGAGTGCAGGCACTGTACTTCCCATCTCCAGGACTCAAGTCCGGCCTGCCGGTTTCCCTGAACCCCTTCATAAATGTTACTTTGCTCACACTCCAACAGCACGTCAAGTATTAAAAGCCATTTGTCTCCATTCACTCCTATCAAACACGCTCACGCATGCCTGCTGGAAGTCCAAGCCCCTCGCACACGAAACCTCCTTTACCCCCTCCCTCCAACCTTTCCTAGGCTGACCCCTACCCCACCTTCCTTCCACTACAGACTGATACACTCTTGAAGTCACTCTGTTTCGCTCCATTCTCTCTACATGTCCGAACCACCTCAACAACCCTTCCTCAGCCCTCTGGACAACAGTTTTGGTAATCCCGCACCTCCTCCTAACTTCCAAACTACGAATTCTCTGCATTATATTCACACCACACATTGCCCTCAGACATGACATCTCCACTGCCTCCAGCCTTCTCCTCGCTGCAACATTCATCACCCATGCTTCACACCCATATATGAGTGTTGGTAAAACTATACTCTCATACATTCCCCTCATAACTAATCTAGGCAAATTACCCCAAAACACTACTAAATTCACTTTCAGACTTCACAATGAGGCAGCCATTAATAACTTCACAACAGCAATGACAAACATTGACTGGCACACTGAGCTAGAAATCTATACAGATATTGACGAATGTATTAATAATTTTCTAAAAAAGACCCAATACCTCTTTAACAAGCACTGCCCTAAAAAAACTAAACAGATGACAGCTAAGAGACTAAACAGTCCCTGGCTAACACCCAGCATCCTCAAATCCATAAATACAAAGCAACTATATGAAAAACAGTACAGAATGGGTCACATAACCAGAGACCAAGAAAACGTTACTCGTCAATCCTAACCAGCCTGATAAGGGCTAAAAAATTGTATTATGAGAACAGATTATCCAACTTAAAAGGTGATATAAAAAAGACCTGGAAAACCCTATCAGAAATTCTAGGAACAAAAAGATATCACGAAATAGCGCAATTGAACTAACAAAACCAGATGAACCCCAACTCCCACCAACTGAAACAGCAAACAGACTCAGTGATTTCTTCTCCACCATAGGAAAAAACCTTGCCAATAAAATCCCAAGCTCAAATACCCCACCCAATGACTACCTCACTGGCAACTACTCGAACACTGTTCCTAGCTCCGACTAACCCAACAGAAGTCTTCCTTATTAACAACACACTAAAAAACAAGACAGGAGATTTAAATACCTTACCACCCTTTATATACAAAAAAGCGTCGCAAGTGCTGTCACCAATCATTGCAACACTCTTTAACAAATCCATCGAATCCTCTGCCTTCCCTACAGTTCTCAAAATAGCGAGGGTCACCCCGATCCATAAAGGAGGAGACCAAACAGACTTGAATAACTATAGGCCAATATCCAACTTACACCCTCTCTCTAAAATCTTCGAAAAATTAATTCATAAGCGAATCTATTCCTACCTCATCTCCCACAACATACTCAACCCCTGTCAGTTTGGGTTCAGGCCTAATAAAATTACGAATGATGCTATTATGCACATGCTAGAACAAATATACACTGCACTAGAGAAAAAAGAAGTCCCACTGGGGATCTTCATTGACTTACGTAAAGCTTTCGATATAGTTGACCATGATTTGCTCCACATAAAATTGTCACACTATGGTATAAGAGGGCACTCCCTCAATTACCTAAAGTCATACCTCAGCAACAGAAGCCAATATGTGTACACAAATGGAGCAAACTCTTCCGCACAGAGGGTTACAGTTGGTGTCCCACAGGGAAGTATCCTTGGCCCTCTTCTCTCTCTCGTTTACATAAATGACCTACCAAATGCTTCGCAGCTACTCAAACCCACGCTATTTGCAGATGACACTACATACATCTTCTCTCACCCAAGCCCAGTCATGCTAGCCAGTACTGTGAATGCTGATTTACAGAAAATATCTACCTGGATGATTAACAAACTTACTCTCAACATTGACAAAACCTACTTCATTCAGTTTGGTAACAGAGCTACAGATGTCCCTCTTAACATAATGATAAACAAATCACCTATCACAAAGCTCACAGAGGAAAAATCCTTAGGAATCCACCTTGATAATAGACTCAAATTTCAAACACATGTACAACAAATTTCCAAGACTGTAGGCATAGTGTCGAAGATACGGTACTATGTTCCACAGTCAGCCCTCCTGGCCCTATATCACTCACTTATTTACCCCTATCTCACCTATGGAATTTATGCATGGGGCTCAACAACAATAAACCATCTCAGACCATTAATTACCCAACAAAAGGCTGCAGTCAGAATGATGATAAATTCCCACTACAGGCAGCATACTCCACCAATATTCAAAACTCTAAACCTACTCACCATACACAACATCCATACTTATTATTGTACCTACTACATACATAGAATACTTAACCCAGATATAAACCCTCTCCTCAAATGTCTCCTTACCAACCTCAACAGAACACATGACCATAACACAAGGCACAGATCACTCTTTGATGTTCCTCGTGTCCATCTCACACTATGCAAAAACTCAATGCACATAAAAGGCCCAAAAATATGGAATTCATTACCTGTGAGTATAAAAGAAACACTGTCTGTTTATAAATTCAAGTCTCTCCTTAAAAATCACTTACTCACCCACAACTAAATAAATACTGAATAATTGGATTTATGAAGGATGAGGTTAATCATAGAATTGATGAGGGAAAAAAAGGTGAGTGGCGCGTTGAAGTATATGTGGAGTCAAAAAACGTTATCTATGGAGGTAAAGAAGGGAATGTATGAAAGTATAGTAGTACCAACACTCTTATATGGGTGTGAAGCTTGGGTGGTAAATGCAGCAGCGAGGAGACGGTTGGAGGCAGTGGAGATGTCCTGTCTAAGGGCAATGTGTGGTGTAAATATTATGCAGAAAATTCGGAGTGTGGAAATTAGGAGAAGGTGTGGAGTTAATAAAAGTATTAGTCAGAGGGCTGAAGAGGGGTTGTTGAGGTGGTTTGGTCATTTAGAGAGAATGGATCAAAGTAGAATGACATTTAAATTGGTAGGAGAAGGAAGACGGGGTAGGGGTCGTCCTCGAAAAGATTGGAAGGAAGGGGTAAGGGAGGTTTTATGGGCGAGGGGCTTGGACTTCCAGCAGGCGTGCATGAGCGTGTTAGATAGGAGTGAATGGAGATGAATGGTATTTGGGACCTGACGATCTGTTGGAGTGTGAGCAGGGTAATATTTAGTGAAAGGATTCAGGGAAACCGGTTATTTTCATATAGCCGGACTTGAGTCCTGGAAATGGGAAGTACAATGCCTGCACTCTAAAGGAGGGGTTTCGGGATATTAGTGGTTTGGAGGGATATGTTGTGTATCTTTATACATATATGCTTCTAAACTGTTGTGTTCTGAGCACCTCTGCAAAAACAGTGATTATGTGTGAGTGAGGTGAAAGTGTTGAATGATGATGAAAGTATTTTCTTTTTGGGGATTTTCTTTCTTTTTTGGATCACCCTGCCTTGGTGGGAGACGGCCGACTTGTTGAAAAAAAAAAAAAAATTGTATCTCATAAATGTTTAACCTGTGACTCAATCAAACTTTGTTATTTTTAATTACATTACCTAACAGAATAATCCATTCTACTGAATGCTCAGCAACACAGTAAATGACCATATAACCTGTCTTTGAAATACTCATTTGTGCCAAATTGTTATTTGTTTACAATAATTTTTACCACAAGTTAAGCTTAACCCTTTCAGGGTCCCCAGGCCCTCTCCGAGACTTGTTCTCAGGGTCCCCAAATTTAAAAAAAAAAAAAAAATCTAATGAAAAGATAGAGAATCTTTTCCCGGTCATAATGACACCAAACGTATGAAATTTGATGGAAAACTTAGAGAATTATGCTCTCGCGAAGTTAGCGGTCTTGACAATGTTTACGTATCGGCGATTTTGCCCACTTTGAGCCCTATTTTCGGCCAATTCCAGTGTACTAGTCGACAAAAATCATAACTATTTTGCTAGAACTCAATTTTTTCTATTGAATGAGTACAAGAAACCACCCATTTACTGATTTCAACTATCCAGTACAGTGGTCAGAATTTAGCAATTTTGCCAATTTCACACAAATTTCAAAAGATGCCAATTTCCGAATAGGGTCCAGAATAAACAAGAAAGACATTCCTGGCACTAAAATAACAAGTTCTCTGTTCATTAGTCACATCCCCAGGCCCCTCTTATATTTCTTTGACTTTCCACTTTGAATTTTTATTCTTACAAAAAATAGAAGATTTGCTGTTATGCAGACTACTGCATTAGTGTAGAAATGGTATAAATAATATCAGCACACTTGTGAAAGAATATTAGACTCGCCAGTTGACATGTATTGGATGCTTAGCATGATTTGTTTACTTTTGAGCTGTGGTAAAAATCGAACATTTCTGCTACTTTGAGCTCAATTTCAAGGTACTTTTCATTGTAAAACCAGTCAAAATCATCCCAATTTCTGTAATATGTCTTCCATTCTGTAAAATGAGACCAGGAAAACTAGAATACAACAATAAATACCATACGAAAATACAGTGCAAAATCACTGTTTAAATCCAAAAACACCGTCAAAGTTTTTTTTTTTCTCATTATGCACTGTGTGCTGAAGGATTTTTTTTTTATACTGCGCACACTGACCACAAAGACCCATTCTTTCATATGTAGGCCTACCAGCTTTCTCTCACTAGATTTGAGGGCGCTAGAATTTAGGCGTGCTAGTACGTCAAAAACCCTGGGGCGTAAGCCGTACTAGTACGGCCGAAACCCTGAAGGGGTCAAGTTAATTTTAAGCCTGCCCATAATGTTCTGCATACAAGGGGCTTTGGCATGTTACACTTAACCACTGTATTTCTTTGTATTTTCTATGTATCATGTTCAAATTAATAAATATCATAATACGATTGGAGCAAAGAAAGCCACTATCATGCCGAGGCATTTTGGGCAGACTTAACCTAATACTGATATACACTATACTTAAGTCTAGACAGGTGAAAAGTGTACTAGTAGTTACCAATGTTTTGCTGATGGTGACACAACTACTGGCAGCCTTTTGAAGTTTCTCCTTACTGTTATTATTATTATGTACATGGTGATGGGCTCTTGATCTAGGGAATTGGATCTGTGCTCCAGTTCCCTAAATTAGTAATAATAATAATACATACTAATAATAATAATAATAATTATAACAATAATAATTATACAATATAATAGTAATAATAATATGTTGTCATTTTTAGACATTTTTCGTAATTTTTTTTTTCATATTTTTGTGCCATATGCTGCAAAATACAAGTTGGTAACCTTCTGGGTGGCTGTAGGTACTGCTAGACCATGACTATCTCAGTGCCAACCAAGTGTCAAAAGGAGGTCGCGTGCCACTCTGAGTGATCACAGCAGACCCTTAGGATGCTCAATTTTATCTTATACGTATTGTACAAATTTCTTACACAATGCCTCGCCCAAAGAGACAGTATTCGCGTACAATCAGCAAGCAGCTCTGGAAGAGATTAGAAACTATGAAAAAAGCTAGAGAAATATAGAAGGCAGCAGCATAGTGAGGCAGCTGGCCGCCACCACCACTGTGGCCACAGTGATCATGTCTTCACCTATACGTATATACGTACATCTGTGGTTTCATATGTGAGAACCTCACCACTAATCATAGATAAACATAAACTAGGTGTGGGGTTATGGACTGGGAAGATACTAGAGAGGGAGAGTAAACGGCTGATGCTTTCTGCCGCTGCCGGCGTTGCCATCACTTGCCATATTATGGCCTATTATATATTCATTCTAGAGTATGCAAAACAACCAATGTGAAAGGATAGTGAAATTCCAAGTGCTTTCATGACCTCACATTATCAAGGAAGTCACGAAAGTGCTTGGAATTTCACTATCGTTTCACAGTGGTTGTTTTGCATATTCTGATATCACCTGTTTACTGTGATCTTATTGCATTCTAGAGTATATATCATGTTTTTATGTTATTAATATTATTTATTATGTCATATTAGATGAATTGTGATAGATAATTAAACCATAGAGTTGATCTTAGCATTATTTTGTCATGCCTCCTGAGAGGCTGGAATGGATTAATTGCAATTCAGTTTATTTAAATGAGGAAAATTGACTCAGGATACAAACAAGGTCACAGAACTGATTAAATTTGTAAGCTGAGGTTCCACTGTACTGGATAGTGTTTGGTAAACATATTAATAAAAGCATTAAGGATAAGATTGCAGAGAAACAAGAAGGATTTAGGAAGGCTAGGTGATGTGTAGACCAGGTTTTGCATTGAAGCATGTAAATGAAAAGTACTTTGATGAAGACTGGGAACTCTTTTGTTTCATTTATGGTTGAATGAAAAGGCATATGATCTGGTGGATAGGAGAGCAATGAGGCAGATGTTGCAAATGTATGGAAGAGGTAGTAGGTTACTAAAGGCAGTAAAGATTTTTTATGATGATAGGTACAGGGTAGGATATGTCGGAAAGAGTATTATTTCCCAGTAAAAGTAGGCCTTAGACAGGGATGTATGATGTCATGATGGAGTTGTAAAAAAAGTGACTGCTAGGGTGTTGGGGAAAGGTGTTGGATTAAAAGATAATTAATTAGATACAAAGTGGGAGGTGTCACAGTTGTTCTTTGCTGACGATGTGGTTTTTAGAGAGATTCTGAAGTGAAGTTGCAAAGGTTGGAGGGGGAATTTGAGAGGTTTGTACAAGAAGGAAATAAAGTAAATATAGGAAAGAGCAAGGTGATGAGAGTAAAAAAAAATTCCCATGTCAAAGACTAGATATCAGATTAGGGAAAGGGAGTATGGAGGAAGTAAATGTGTTTAAATATTTGGGAGTGGACATGTCAGTGGATAAGTCAAGCCATAGAATAGAAGAGGAAAGAGGTGAGTGATGTATTCAGGCAGCTATGGAGACAAAAATTTATCCTTGAAGGCAAAAAGTGGAATGTACCAGAGTATAGTGGTACCAATGCTGCTATGCGGGTGTGAAGCATGGGTTGTGAATGTTGCAGGAAGGAGAAGGCTGGAGGCAGTGGGAATTTCTTGTTTGAGAGTGATGTGTGGTGTGAATATTAGGCAGGGAATTCAGAGCATGAAGATAAGGAATGAGGTTACCAGTTATTATTGAGAGTGCTCAGGAAGTGTTGTTAAGGTGGTTTGGGCACTTCTATGGAATGGAGCACAATTGAATTACAGTACTAAATAAATCTGAGGTGGAGGAAGGAGGCAGGGGTTGTTCCAAGATGGGTTGAGGACCGGGATAAAGGAGGTTTTAAGTGATAACATTAGATTGGAGTGAGTTGAGGTAAGTGGTTTTTATGATCTGACATGCTATTGTAATGTAGGATGACATGAAAAGATTCATGAAAACTGGTTAGCTGGACTGGAGGTGGGAAGTACAGTCCCTGTGCTCTACAGGAAGTGTAAGGATGTTGCAATATAAAGGGGCATCTGAACTGTGATGCCAACATGCTTCTGGTAAGACAGTGATGGATGATGAGTGTATTTTCTCTTTTTGTGGGTCGTGCCTACATCAGTGGAAGACAACCGTTGTGTTAAAAAAGTGCAGTAAAGCTAATAATAGTTATTGTGCATGCATAATTCTGCAAGTATTATCAAATTGCATATTTTTGGTGTCATTAAAAAGCATCATTGTTTGTTTTCAGAAGAAAAAAATTTATTTTTGAAATTCCCGACATTGGTAGCACTTTGTGGGTACTGATGGTGAAAGGTTAACACAAAATCGGAATAAAATTTTGGTGACAGTAGGTGCAAAAGTAGGTCTGGGTAAACATATTATAATTAATATACTGAGCATTTATATACTTAATCTTTGCAGAATTTACACCAGATTTAGGTGCTTTTAAAACACTATTTTTGAAGCAGTTAACAGATAGGTAGCTTTTTTGTATCCTCTGAAAGTAAGTTTTAGATAAAGGTACTCTCAAATACATTTATCATACTTAGTAACATATGTGTAAATTACCTAAGAAAGCCCAGTCACTTATTTCCATATTATTGGGAGTCTTAATTGCATGCAGTTTTGAAATGGGTAGTCATACATGTATATCAGAGAAATTATGGAATGGGTGGGGTTTGAACCCATGGTAAGTGAGTTCTAAAACTCGCCGGCCAGTGCGTTATTTGTTTACAGTTGTATTATGATTCCATGAGTGGTATATCAGAGGTACTTTACTACTTCTGTTGTGTTGATGTGCTCTGTTAAAGTTCTTAGAGTACAGTACTTAACCCTTTGACTTTTCAGGCCCCTCTCTGAAACTGTCATTCTATGTCGCTCAATTTTTGAAAAAAAAAAAATTATTTTTTCTTATGAAATGATAGAGAATCTTTTCCCGATGGTAATGACACCAAAAGTTCGAAATTTGGTCGAAAACTCGTGGAATTATGCTCCCGCGAAGTTAGCGGTCTCGGCGACATGTGCGTATCGGCGATTTCGCCGACTTTGAGCCCAATTTTCATCCAATTCCATTGCTCCAGTTGACCAAACTCATAGCTATTTCTTTAGAACTCCATTTTATCTATCAGCTGAGTACAAGAAACCTCCCATTTACTAATTTGGACTACCCAATATGGTGGTCAGAAATTGGCAATTTGGCCAATTTCACGCAAAATAAAAAAGATGCCAATTTCAAAATAGGGTCCAGAATAAACAAGGTAGACATTCGTGGCACTAAAATAACATATGCTCTGTTCATTAGTCACATCTCTAGGCCCCTCTTATATTATTATTGCTTTCTATTTTGATTTTTTATTCATACAAAAAAATACAAAATTTACTGTTATGCAGACGACTGCATTATTGTAAAAATGGTATAAATAATATCAGTGCACTAGTGAAAGAATATTAGACTCCCCAGTTGACGTGTATTGGACGTGTGGTGTGATTTATTTACTCTTGAACATTGGTAAAAATCGAACATTTCCGCTACTTTGAGCTCAGTTTCAAGGTCGTTTTCATCGTAAAAGTAATGAAAATCATCTCTATTTCTGTAATATGTTTTCCATTTTATCAACTAAGACCATGAAAACGCGAATACAACGATAAATACTATACGAAAATACACCTCAAAGTCGGCGTTTTATTCCAAAAAAACGATCAGAGTTTTTTTTTTCTCATTACGCAATGTGTGCTGCAGGATTTTTTTTATGTGGTGCACACTGACCACACAGACCCATTCTCTCACATGTGTGCCTACCAGCTTTCTCCCACTTGATTTGAAGCCGCTAGAATTATTGAGTATATATACGTCAGAAACATTGGCTCGTAAGACGTATTTATACGTCGAAAACAGTCAAAGGGTTAAATATGATATATAATAAGCACATAACTAAATGATTTGTAAACACAGTTGGGAACTACAATATTCAGAAGATATTAATATTTTGTAGTAATGGAGGACATCAAAGTTAAAAGAAATTGAGCTTTTCGTCTTTCAGCAAACTGGCTGTATCCCACCAAAAAATTTGAGCTTGTCACTAAAAATATAAATGCATGATCTTTCAGTTTAAAAAAAAATTCTGCTACGTATATTATTATTATTATTATTATAATCAAAAAGAAGCGCTAAGCCACAAGGGCTATACAGCGCTGCAGGGTAGGGAAGGAAGCAAGGGAATTGGATGGCAGAAGGGAGGGGGGATGATCAGCAGGTTACAGAAAACAGCGGGGCAGGGGATAGTACGGGGGTAGAGGGTAGCAAGAGATACAAGTAGAAAGGGCTGAAAGTATCAGAATTTGTGAAGTAAGTCAGTCGTTGTCAAAAAGTCAATGAGAGAGTCCGGATGAAAGGTGGGTCCATCAGCGAGAAGGGAAGGTAAAGAGAGAGCAGCGGGGCGAAGACGACGACAGAGGTAAATTCTGCGTGCTCGTTGATAAAGTGGGCAGTCCAACAGAATGTGGCTGACTGATAATGGAGCTTGGCAATTCTCACAGAGAGGAGCAAGACGCCTCTCCATGAGATATCCATGAGTAAGACGAGTATGGCCAATGCGAAGATGGGAGAGAGTAGTCTCCCAACCTCGACACTGGTGATAAGAAGACGGCCAGTAACCTATACTCGGTTTAATAGACTGAAGTTTGTTGCCGAGCATAGTAGACCAACGTTGTTGCCAACGGGTGTGAAGGTGGGAAGATATTACAGCAAAATAGTCCGTACATGGAATACCTCTATAAGAAACTGGTAGGTCATGTACTGCTGACCGCGCAGCAGTGTCTGCCTGTTCATTGCCCTGTACGTCAACATGACCAGGGACCCAACAAAAAACAATATCTTTATGCTTAGTAAAGATGCGGCGTAGCCAAAGTTGGATACGGAGGACTAAGGGGTGAGGTGTATCAAATTTTTGTATAGCCTGTAAAGCACTAAGGGAGTCTGAGACAACCACAAATGATGACACAGGCATAGATGCAATACGGATAAGTGCTGTAAGGATGGCATATAATTCAGCAGTAAAAATACTAGCTGAAGATAGTAAATGCCCTTGTACGACGCTGTCCGGAAACACTGCTGCGAATCCTACGCCGTCAGAAGACTTAGAGCCATCTGTGTACACAGCAATGGCATGAGAATGAGAGTGAAAGTGGTCAAGAAAAAGAGAGCGGGAAGCGACCGTAGACAGTTGGGCTTTCGAGCAAGGGAGGGAGAAAGAACAGACTCGAACAGCTGGAACTTCCCAGGGGGGTAGGGAAAAGTGAGATGCTACATGTACATAGAAAGGTGGTAGTTGAAGAGAAGACAAGAGCGAATGAAGGCGAAGAGAGAAGGGACGGAGTAAGCAGGGGCGGCGAACAAATAAAGAATGTCTACTAATATCAGTGACCATTCTATAAATGGAAGGATTGCGGAGATCATGAGAGCGTACATAGTAGCGCAGGCAATGGGCATCACGGCGATCGGATAAGGATGGAACGTTCGCTTCTGCATAGAGGCTTTCGACAGGGGAAGAGCGAAAAGCACCAAGGCATAAACGTAATCCTTGGTGATGAATGGGGTTAAGGCTAGAGAGAGTAGCAGGAGATGCCGCTGAATAGATCTGGTCACCATAATCAAGTTTCGATAAAATAAGGGTGGAATGTAGGTGAAGGAGGGTTCGACGATCAGCTCCCCACGAAAGATGAGCAAGGGTTTTAAGAAGGTTCAGCCGGCTGTGACAAGTTGCCTTCAGAGAGGTAATGTGAGGTTTCCAGGATAACCTACGATCAAAGAGGAGGCCCAGAAACTTGACTGTATCACGTTCAGGGATACGTGAGCCATAGAGGTACAAAGGATGATCAGAGATGACAGAGCGTCTAGTGAAAGTGATTTGGTGGGTTTTAGTGCTGGAAAATTTAAACCCATGTGTGGTGGCCCAATTGGAAACACGGTCGACTGCATGCTGGAGAGAAACTGTAAGGAGGTGACAGTCAGCGCCTGCGCAGGCAATAGCGAAGTCATCAACATAGAGTGATGACCAAATATTTGATGGAAGACTAGAGGCCAAATCATTAATAGCAAGGAGAAAAAGTGTTGTGCTCAGAACACATCCCTGGGGGACACCTTCAGGGGTGCCTCCGGGAAATTTCCGCGCGCGCTCACCGAAATATCGGAAAAATATGGATAGTGAGTTATATATACTGAAAAATAGCTCAACTCTTTGGCAACACAATGGTACCAGAATGAATGTTCTACGACGTTTCTACAAGAAATTACAGTCATTTATATGAGGTAAGGTGACGGTGATATTGGTAGCGAGTCTGCTCACAGCCCATATATATTTTGGAAATTTTTCCTTGTTTTTTATCGCTTTTTCTTGCATTATACTTTCTAATATAATAACTGACTACTTGGCATCATAAAACTGAAGGCGGAGCTTATCCCTAGATTGAGCAACAGTCATTAATCATATCATAATGCGCGGAAGGGTTGCCGCGCCAGGAGAAATCACTTCATTACGCTTATATCAGCTTATATATCAACTCTACAGCTTATTTATCTATCAGAATTGTTCTAATATGATATAATAAACACTCTAAATAACATACAAACATGTTATATACTCTAGACTGAAAAAAATAGACCATAATATGGCGAAAGATTATCGGGAATATTTCGATAAATATTGAGTTACTGCTCTCCATGTCGTCTCCGTGTCGTATTCTTTGGTCTCTGAGTAAGAGAAAACGGTGTTTTGAAGAGGATAACTGCACTAAGAAATACACCCAAACAAACGCGATTTTCGCGAAAAAAAACTTTTTTTTTTGAGACGGTGGGCCGGCCGGCGTTCTAGGCCTATATCTCGGAAGTAACTTATTCCTCTACAGTTGCTATTTCTGCATTTATTACTTAATTAAATGGAATAATATTCACAGAAATTGTAGAATAATGGTTTCTCTAATTTTGTTAAAGGTAATTTTGGAAATATTCAAATACTTTCGGAGTTATGTGGGAGTAAAGGGCAGATTTTTTGCAGTATTCCAGGAACTAAAAAAAAATTTTTTTTTTTTTATATAAAGATACGTTATTTAGAGAAAAGGCGTTGCCTAAAATTAGTTTAAGCATTGCTCTCTCGGCACCAAGTGTCCAAACAACCTTACGATGTCCCATATAGGAATGATTTTTGAGACAAGGACATTTTTCAGAAAATCAGTCTTTTTCAGTCTTTTCTCAGTTGTCGTTTGAGGTATATTTTTGATAAATATTTTCAAGAATGAGTGAAAACACTTTGTCTTGTGCACCAAAACTGGAGGAAATCGGACGGTAAACAAAAAAGCTACATTTTTTTGCCGGAGGCACTCCTTCAGCTTGGACAAAGTCCGGGGAGAGCACATTATTAACCCGAACACGGAAATGCCTGTCAGTTAAAAAGTTCTTAAGGAAGGATGGTAGATTGCCTCGAAGGCCTAAGGAGTGGGCTTGGGCTAAAATATTATACCTCCAAGTTGTGTCATATGCCTTCTCAAGGTCAAAAAATATGGCAATAACTGAGTGGTTATTCGCAAAGGCATTACGAACATACGTATCCAAGTGCAGTAAGGGGTCTATGGTAGAACGTCCCTTACGAAAGCCATATTGACGAGTGGAGAGACTGTTGTGTGTCTCTAAATACCACACTAAACGTCTATTTACTAGACGTTCCATTACTTTGCAAACTGCACTGGTAAGAGCAATGGGACGATAGTGGGAGGTTTCATGTCCCGTAGTGCCTGGTTTGCGGAAAGGGAGAACAATGGCGGATTTCCACAGCTGTGGAAGAACTCCTTGTGACCAAATAAGATTGTAAAGGCGTAATAGGACTGCAAGGGCTGACTGATGTAAATGTTGTAGCATACGAATATGAATGTCGTCGGGCCCAGCTGCCGATGATCGACAAGCTGAGAGTGTTGCCTCCAGTTCTTGAAGTGTAAAAGGCACATTATACTGTTCTTCTCTGAGAGAAGAAAAGTCCAAGGGTGCTAACTCTCTGGCAGACTTTGAGGAAAGAAATGAGGGGCATAGATGGAGTCCCTGAGAAATACGGACCAGATGATTGCCAATTTCATTGGCAACATCTAGTGGGTTTGCTATATCAACACCGGCAACCCGCAGAACAGGAGCCGGGTCAGGAGAATATTTACCACTCAGTTTTCGTACTTTTTTCCAGACTGCACTCATAGAGGAAGCAGAGGTGATGGTGGAGACATAATCTCGCCAGCAAGTGCGTTTAGCGTCACGGATGACACGGCGAGCGATCGCACGCTTCTGTTTAAAATCAAGGAGTCGCTCTGTGGTTCTATTGTACCGGTACCTGCCCCATGCAGCGCGCTTCAAACGTACTGCACGAGCACACGCAGGAGACCACCAAGGCACGCATTTCTGAGAATGCCTGCCCGAAGTTTGGGGTATAGAATGAGAAGCTGCGGTGAAAACGGAGGACGAGAAGAGGTGTAAAAGCTCATCGATGGAGGACGAAGAAGGAACCTCTTTAAAAACAGTCAGGTGTGAGTAAAGGTTCCAATTTGCCCGATTAAATTGCCAGCGTGGGGTGCGAAGAGGTGGCGAATATGAAGGGGAAGTAAGAATGATTGGGAAATGATCACTGTCATGTAAGTCCGGGAGAACAGACCAAGTAAAGTCCAATGCGGCGGAGGAAGAGCAAACTGAGAGATCGATGCAAGAGAGAGTATGAGTCCGAGGATCAAAATGGGTGTGAGTACCTGTATTTAAAACATGGAGGGGGTGGGTGGCAAGAAAAGCCTCTAACTGAATTCCACGGGAATCACAGTGAGACCCTCCCCAGAGGAAATGGTGGGCATTAAAATCACCAAGTAACAGAATCGGTGGCGGTAATGACGAAACAAGGAAGGCAAAATCCGGAATAGATAATGCCCGAGAAGGAGAGAGATATAAAGAACAGAGCGTATACCACCTATGTAAGTGGATACGGGCTGCTGTGTAATGCAGCGAAGTATGAATAAATAGCTGATGGTACGGAATATCAGTGCGGAGAAGAAGGGCACTTTCATTAAAGGTCCCATCAGGAAAAGGATCTGAAGAATACAATAAATTATAGCCTGAGATGTGAGAAATAACAGCAGAGTGTAATTTTGGTTCCTGTAAGCAAACACCAACAGGGGCAAACTGGGAGAGTAACATCTGAAGCTCACCCCGATTACCCCTGAGGCCGCGTATATTCCACTGTAAAAAGGCCATGATTGGCAATGATAAAGATACTTGAAATCCGCAGGTAAGGGTTCCTACGGACTAGAAGGGTTAGAAAAGTCCACATGCGGAGGCAGTGGAAAATGTTCAAGCAGCGAAGGAACGGTGCGCTGTGAAGAAAGGAGTTGCGCAGATGGAGCAGAGGAGAGAGAAAGAGCGGAAGGTGGATCAGTGTCCATTGATGGTTTGGTCTCTGCAATATATTCAGAGATTGCTTCAAGTGTTTCGGAATTCAGAGATGTCGTATGGGAGACAATATTGGGAATGGTAGGGGGAGGATGAGTAAAGATTGGAACTGTATTGGACTGTACCAAGGTAGGGGGGGGCGAAAGGGTGGAGGGAACTGGAGAAGCGTGGCAGGGGACAGAAGAGACAGGAACCTGGGAGGTGGCAGAAGAGGAAGAAACTTGGGAGGGAACAGGGGAGGAAGGTACATTACGAGGAGGAGGGTGAACCTCTGCACTTGTAACTGAGCCAGTGAGAGGGGAAGAACTAGGGACAGAGACAGGGAGGGTAAAATGAGGAGGTGGAAGATGGGTAGGAGGTGTTACCGGACCTTTTTTTGACTTTTGAGAAGTAGAGGGACGATTGGGAAGAGGTGTCGTACGAGGTCTCGTCGATACTGAGGCTTGTAAGAGAGAACTCGAAGAAGCGAGATTAGACTGAGGCGTTGAAGTAGGGACGTCTGAGCCGAGGACAGCAAAAGGATTAGATACAGGAGTGATTATGGGAGAGGTAACCACAGCAGTGGGTGTAGAAGACGGGATACCAGAAGTGGGGGGACGTTTTGAAACACGGGAATAAGAAACACGTGGGAGTCTCCCTTGGAGGCGGAGATGAGAAACTGCCATGGCATAAGGGAGACCTTCTGTCTCTTTGAGGTAACGGATTTCCCGCTCGTTTAAATAGACCTGACAACGGCGAGAGTACGAAGGGTGAGCCTCATGACAGTTAAGGCAAGAGGGAGATCGATTGCAAGACGTATTAGAATGGTCATCGGCACCACAGACTGGGCATTCGGCGATAGATCTGCAATATTTCGCTGGATGGCCAAATCGCCAGCAATTTCTACACTGTTGTGGTGTAGGGATCACCTTTCGAACTTGTAACCGATGTCCTGCTATATAAACGGAGGATGGGAGTTCTCGGCTGTCAAAAGTTAAACGAGCCACATTGCTAGGGTATCGTCTCCGCCCACGGGCAGGAAGAACGTAAGTGTCTACCTTGAGGATTGGGAGATCTTGGAGTTCCAGCTGTTCTAGAATGTCGGTGCCACATGTCTGGAAATTTTGTTGAACTATGGTATGGGGCAGAATAACGGTACCACTACAAGAATTGAGGGAATGATGTTTTTCAAGGGTGACAGGAACAGTATCTATATGGGAAAGACGAGAGAGCGCATGAGCCTGGGTAGCATTCTGTACGGTAATGATGCGCATACCGCTCTTAAGAGCATGAAAAGAAATATCTTTACCAACATGGCGTAGGAGTGCCTTGCCAATACTATGGTCAGAAAGATAGGCAGTAGAGGAAGTTGGTCGTAAAGTGAAGAATTTAGTCCACTGTTCAGTCTGAAACTGAGCGTGGAAAGGTAGTGAAGGACGTGTCGATCGTTTCTGAGAAGAACGAGAAGGTGAAGGTGGAGAAGTATCATCAGCAGGTAATTGTCGTTGACGTTTAGGCGTGGGACCAGAGTTGGTCCGACGTGGAACGGGTCGGCGATTTGAAAATTGCCGCACCGTAGAGGGAGAGGCCGGAAGCAAAGTCAGAGGAGAGCGAAGGTCTGATAAATCGAAGGAGTCAGTCGAGGCCTCAGTACCTGAAGCGGGTGAGGAAACAGCACCGGCAATAGGTACAGAGGCATGAGGAATGTCTGAAGAGTGGTCCAAAGACGAGGCGGGGTCAGAACGGGGTGCGGTATCAAGAAGGGGCCCGGGGGTACCAGGTTCATGGACTAGGGCTGCCATGGTTAGGTTACTTCTTTCTTTTTGTTTTTAAGAAAAAAAAAGAAAGAAGAAAAGAAAATAAAAATAAAAAAAAGAAAAAAAAAGGGGGGACCGGGGAGGGATAGTTCCTAGGAGGAATGAAAGGGCCAGAAATCTCCCTCCGCGCCCAAGAGGACTCGACACCGCTAGTAGCGCAGATGCAGCATGGAACCCGTGCCATACCCTACCCTTCATGCCAGTAAACCAGCAATCTGGGATAGCAACCTCACATCTGCCGAGCTACCTCGGTGGACAAAAGAGAGGGCGGCCGGATATCCGCCACAAAGCATACCTCCTTCAGCCACCACCCCCGGAATCCGAAAGGTGGCTTCCAGAGATACACCCGTCGCCCAAAAGACACTCAAAGCTACTCCGGGATACCGGAGAGGGATCGGGACATCCCTAGGCAATCCAGATTCCACGGCAAACTACGCCACCGCCAAGAAACCTCAACGGAATGGGATGGACCCCGGTGTCCTTTCCCCTACCTAGGAACTAGCGCGCCTGTGGGAGAAATCACG
Source organism: Cherax quadricarinatus (assembly GCF_038502225.1). Lineage (NCBI taxonomy): Eukaryota > Metazoa > Arthropoda > Malacostraca > Decapoda > Parastacidae > Cherax > Cherax quadricarinatus. The sequence continues at coordinate 13,436,359 of NC_091366.1, forward strand.
AAGGCTAAAAAGAGGAAGGGCAAAAGGGAGGGGTGAGGAGGAGGAGGAGGAATGGAAAAAGGGGAGGATGGGGAGGATGGGATAGAGGAGGGGAGAATGGGGGGTAATTAGGTTCGGTCTGAGGAAGAAGACCGACAGGGCTAATTCCTCAGACCAAGAGCCTCTTCACCACGCCAAGGAGCCCCCCTTGAAGAGGTGCTACGTATATGATCCTGTCTAAAGTTATATACTATTTTGCAGGGTGATGGAGGCGGCCCTCTGGTATGCAACGTGGACGGCTACTACGAGCTGAGTGGTCTGGTATCGTGGGGCTTCGGGTGTGGTCGACAAGATGTTCCTGGAGTCTATGTCAAGGTCTCCTCCTTTATCGGATGGATTAACCAAATTATATCTGTCAACAACCTCTAAGGTTTCATGGCACCAATCAAATATTCTTCCGCTCAAGTATTTTTTAGGGTTTCAAATGGCCTTTCTCAACAACGATTTCTACAATTTTTTTTTTTATTGGGAGTGAGGTTGTGTGGGATTAAAGATACCTTTATCTCTCTTCGGGGTGAATTAGCAATATTCTGGATGTGTTCTAGCGGGTATGGGGGGTTTCTCTCCAGGTCAGGACATTATCTCAGATGAGAATCTTAGGGAAATGTGAATATTTTTAGCATTTTTGAGGTTTGGTCTGGATGTTTGTTTCTGTTTTTATGTTGCATAATTTTGTTTGTGCTGTGGCTTCTGGCACTGACAGCAAACAAAACATGGAATCCCAATTGACTTTAGGTTTATTAATTTTGCCATTCAGTTACCTTGTGCTTGTTTCAGATGACTGTAAATGGTACCAACAGACTATGGAAAAGGAAACCTGTGTACAGCTCAGGGCATATATTAAATGAAATCTTTTTTCACGAGAGGTTTTTCATCAATTTTAATTAGGACTAATGAAGCCATTTGTGGTAAGTTTATTCAGGTATACACAAATACAGTTACATAGAATTATCACACATAGCAGCATATGTGTAGAGAACCTAGGATAACCCAAAAAAAGTCAGAGAGTGACTTATTTCCATTGGGGTCCTTTAGGGTGAAACATTTCTTTTAATAAATGTCCTGAACTGTAAACATGTCCTTTTCCACTGTTTCAGATTAATTTAATTTTCTTGTAAATGTAATTCCCACCTAGAGAAAAATCATTCAGAATATCTCACTGATGAAAAACCAAAGTTCTCACCGTGAAAAAATATTTTAAGCCATAATAAGCTATAGGGGTACTGTTGTTATTGTTGTTGTTATACATTATTTATATTAATTTATTCTTAATATTTAATGCAAACCCATGAACCAGAATGGGGTTTATCTTAATAACACTCATGTTGTGTGACAATAGGGTTGACTAAATCAGCTTGTGGTTGACATGATAGACAATATTTGTCACATGATTCACAAGAAGGCAGTAATTCTGTCCTAATAAGCATTGTGGAAATATATAGTCGAAGAGTGAGCAGCTGTTAGAAGTATCATGTCTTATTTGTGTGCTGCTGTATAGTCCTTGTGGCTTAGCGCTTCTTTTTGATTATAATAATAATAATTATTTGTGTGCTCTGAAGACATTCAAGGTGGTACCATAACCACAGCTTGCAGAGAAATGTTATAAAATGGCAACACAATGGAAAGAACAGAAAATGGTATATAACACCGACAAGTAAGACACCTGTGTAACAGTTGAGTATATTGTTGAAAAATTCTGCCTACACAGTAGACTTCTTCAGTCAAATACAGAGAAATAAATTGCTGCCTCCAATTTATCCTCCTCTGTATTTGACTGAAGAAGTCTACCATGTAGGAAAAACATTTCAACAGTAAAGATAAACAACTGTCTTACTCATCAATGAGTAAGAGTATAATACAATTTTTTATTGATGTTTTGTCAACAACAGTAGGCTTTATGTAGTCACAGACAGGTATACATAAGTACAGTTATCATATCTATAAATTACCTAGGATAGATAAATAAAAAAAGTCAAGACAAAGTGAATTATTTCCAGTGGGTGACTTTACAAAACCTACTGAGTATAACATCATAAATAAAAGTATTACATTATGCTACATTTCTTTCTCTCAACTCCAGCTTGTAGACACAAAGGTGTACTCTATCAAAGAAGACAGAGACTGTCACAAGAACAACTTGCTCTGTACCTGTGTTTCACTCTATAGTGTAAAACATCACAGTACTACTTAAGACACACATGCTACAGTTAGGGATCTTAATTCCAAAATTTTTTTGCCTACACAGTAGTCTTCAGGTTAACACAGAGGCAGCAGAAGTGTTTAGAAATGTAATCAATCCATCACCCTTGAAGCCCCTGTATTCAACTGAAGAAGTCTACTGTGTAGGTGAAATGTTCCAGAATAAAGATATCTAACTGTTCCACATGTCTTATCAACTTGTCAGTATTATATACCATTATCACATTCACAATAAAACTTGCTCTTCACTTCAACTACAGCTTGTGCAACATATTGAGTGTGATCCTACCCACTGTTTTCATAGAGACTTGAGTTGCAAGTACAGTATCTGTAATTGACTGACAGAATTAGACTTTAAACAAGTTCTAGTTACCAAAGACTTGAGCTGAAAAACAATGCATGTGCAGAAGTCTGAACTGAAGAGCACTTAAGCTTGTACTTGCACTGGTTCTAAATTATCAGTTCACTATTAAACAGGAATTTTGTTAGAGAAATTGACGACGTGACTAAAACACACTGTGACCTTTTATGTAAGAGCAGTGGTGGAGAGAGAAACTATCTTCCTCTTCCCCTCAAGGAAGGTTCCTTGATGTTGGTGAGGGGCTCTTGATTTAGGGAATTGGATCTGTGCTCCAGTTCCCCGAATTAAGCCTGAATGCCTTCCACATATCCCCCCCCCAGGCGCTGTATAATCCTCCGGGTTTAGCGCTTCCCCCTTGATTATAATAATAATAATAATATCTTCCTCTTACATGTAGCCAAAGACCTGACTCTGATTTTTGTACATATTCATTTATTTTGCACTTATACATGTACTCACTTTAGAAAAATCACAAATATAAAAGAGGATTATTAATATACTAAAATGAACATGTTAACCCTTCAACTGTCCAAATGTAGATTTATGTTTGCACTGCTAGGCCTCTGAATGTAGATCTAAGTTTCATTTTACATGCTTTCAAATGTAAAAAAAAAATAGATCTACGTTCGGACAGTATTATAATTAAGTTTAATACAATATACTCAAGCCTCTGAATATATTATTCATGTTGTACATAGAGCTGAATACTATTATATGACACTGAAATATTATTGGTTTTTATATCCATATCTAATAATCAATTTACTTGTAATCAGGAATGACACTTTATATGAGTGTTAAGATCACTCAAGTTAATTGATATTTGTGGGGAACAGTGTTTGGATATACAGTATAGTGAATCCTCTGTTGATTAGACTAATTAGGGGGTGTGTGTGGCCAGTAATGGTAATTATGGTGGATAGAGAAAAAATTGTTTTGCTATGATTGTAACAAAGAATTCTGTGACCTAAGGACTTTGTTTCTAAATTTATTGACCCAGCAGATTTTCTGTAATTCCGAAGTATGATAAGTGGAAGCCTATTAAATTTGAGGATTACTGTACTACAGTGCCTTGAATGTGGCTCATGAGAAACATGGTGATGTGGGAAATTCTCTCTCAGTTGTAGAACTTTATTCTTGAAACTTAGTAATAAAATAACTTGTAGTGCATTAGTCATCAACCTGAGTGATGATACAGAGTAAATTAATATTTTTTTTTATTTAACTTTTGTATATTGAAACCAGTTCTGCATTTCATGAATTTCTAAACTGCTGAACATTTTTAAAATTAGTTACACTTTATTATTGTTATAGCTGGAAAGGGACTCACTAGGGCTAATACAGGAGTTTTCTGTTATACAGCAGGTTAGGTTCTGGGCTATATAAAAGCCCAAGAACATGTACTACTGTATCATATATTAAGTGAACAGTAGAGCAAGACCTAAAAAGATGTACATATATCCAGTACATCCATTAATTAATTAAAACATTTTCATCCTTAGCTTTTAGTGAGTGGTGAATGTATCTGTTATAGGAAATCAGAATAAATGAATTGGTATACGTAATTGAAAACTGGTGCATTAGCAAAACACCATAAAGTGAAGCTCTGTACAGCGGGGCCGTTCTGTACATCACCTAGTAAAAGCACATCCAAGTTTCTCCATTAGTTCCATGATGAAATATTAAAGGGTTAAGAGGATAAATTGTATTTAATATATTCATCCTTAATATCTTTATTATGCACCCCATACCCATCCCATGGGTATGAGGTGCATAATATACTAAACGAATTAAGAATGATGAATAGATGAAATACAATGTATTTATGGGGATTGTTATGTAAAAAGTTTTGCTGGAGATTCCAGTGTGAAGAATAATTTAACCTGATACTCAGTGTGACTATAACTGACTGACCAGGAACGTTAACATTAGTAGATGATTTATGGCATGGCACTTTAGGTTGTACACTGAATTACAGTAATGTGGCAACTAGTGTGTATATTTGTGAGCATCGCTGAAGAGCTGGTTGCTGAGATCCACTTAATTTTTACCTTGAAAATGCAGTTCAGAGAGCAAATTTGATTTAAAATTATGATTAATTTATGCACAGTATTTCTACACATCATAACATGAATTCAGATATTTTATATATATATTAAAATTAAAATTTCAGATGTAAGAAAATGTCTCAAACCACTGAGTGTTGATGATCCATCAGCCTGGCATATATTATTGTATTCTTTTTGCCTAAGATTTTATACCAGTGTAATAAGAGCTGCAATTGTACTTCATAGTAACATATTAATCTAATTAGGCTGTGTGTTTATGTATGTAAGAGTAACTCACAGTCGTGAAGTAGAGAGTTAATGTTGATATTTTTAAGTACCCATGTAATGTTAATGCCTTAAAAAATAGCTGCTGTTTTTTACATCAATACTAATATCTGAACAATCACTACTATATAGCCTGGACAATCACTACTATATAGCCTGGACAATCACTACTATATAGCCTGGACAATCACTACTATATAGCCTGGACAATCACTACTATATAACCTGGACAATCACTACTATATAGCCTGGACAATCACTACTATATAGCCTGGACAATCACTACTATATAGCCTGGACAATCACTACTATATAACCTGGACAATCACTACTATATAGCCTGGACAATCACTACTATATAGCCTGGACAATCACTACTATATAGCCAGGACAATCACTACTATATAGCCTGGACAATCACTACTATATAGCCTGGACAATCACTACTATATAACCTGGACAATCACTATAACCTGGACAATCACTACTATATAGCCTGGACAATCACTACTATATAACCTGGACAATCACTACTATATAACCTGGACAATCACTATAACCTGGACAATCACTACTATATAACCTGGACAATCACTACTATATAACCTGGACAATCACTACTATATAGCCTGGACAATCACTACTATATAACCTGGACAATCACTACTATATAACCTGGACAATCACTACTATATAACCTGGACAATCACTACTATATAACCTGGACAATCACTACTATATAGCCTGGACAATCACTACTATATAACCTGGACAATCACTACTATATAACCTGGACAATCACTACTATATAACCTGGACAATCACTACTATATAACCTGGACAATCACTACTATATAACCTGGACAATCACTACTATATAACCTGGACAATCACTACTATATAACCTGGACAATCACTACTATATAGCCTGGACAATCACTACTATATAACCTGGACAATCACTATAACCTGGACAATCACTATAACCTGGACAATCACTACTATATAACCTGGACAATCACTACTATATAACCTGGACAATCACTATAACCTGGACAATCACTACTATATAACCTGGACAATCACTACTATATAACCTGGACAATCACTACTATATAACCTGGACAATCACTACTATATAACCTGGACAATCACTATAACCTGGACAATCACTACTATATAACCTGGACAATCACTATAACCTGGACAATCACTACTATATAACCTGGACAATCACTACTATATAACCTGGACAATCACTATAACCTGGACAATCACTACTATATAACCTGGACAATCACTACTATATAACCTGGACAATCACTACTATATAACCTGGACAATCACTACTATATAACCTGGACAATCACTATAACCTGGACAATCACTACTATATAACCAGGACAATCACTACTATATAACCTGGACAATCACTACTATATAACCTGGACAATCACTACTATATAGCCTGGACAATCACTACTATATAACCTGGACAATCACTACTATATAACCTGGACAGTCACTATAACCTGGACAATCACTACTAAATAGCCTGGACAATCACTACTATATAACCTGGACAATCACTACTATATAACCTGGACAATCACTACTATATAGCCTGGACAATCACTACTATATAACCTGGACAATCGCTACTATATAACCTGGACAATCACTACTATATAACCTGGACAATCACTACTATATAACCAGGACAGTCAGTCACTACTACATAACCTGGGCAATCACTACTATATAACCAGGACAATCACTACTATATAACCAGGACAGTCAGTCATTACTGCATAACCTGGAAAATCACTACTATATAACCAGGACAGTCAGTCACTACTGCATAACCTGGACAATCACTACTATATAACCAGGACAGTCACTACTACATAACCTGGGCAATCACTACTATATAACCAGGACAATCACTACTATATAACCAGGACAATCACTATATAACCAGGACAATCACTACTATATAACCTGGACAATCACTATATAACCAGGGCAATCACTACTACATAGCTTGGACAATCACTACTATATAACCTGGACTATCACTATTGTATTACCAGGACAATCACTACTATATTACCAGGACTATCACTATATTACCAGGACTATCACTACTATATAACCTGGACAGTCACAACTATATTACCAGGACAATCAATCACTACTATATAACCTGGACAGTTACTACTATATTACCAGGACTATCACTACTGTATTACCAGGACTATCACTACTATATAACCTGGACAGTTACTAACATGTAACATTGACAATCACCACTATATGACTTTGAAAGTCATCAATACATAACCTTAACAGTCATCAATACATGACTTTGAGTCATAATAGTATAACTTAGACGCTGCAGCATAACCTTTACAGTCATCACAGTATGACCTAGAGTCCTAGACAGTTATGCAATATAACGTAAAGTCACTAAAGTATAAGCTACACAGTCCCAAATGAGTCACTACAGATTACAGTATGTCCTGGACATTCAATAAAGTATAACCTTGACAGTTAAAACAGCGTGACCATAAATCAAAACAGAATGACCTTGAGAGTCAAAGCAGTATGACCTTGACAGTCACCACAGTATGACCTAAACAGTCACTACAGGATGACACTGACAGTCTCTACAGTATATCCTTGACAGTCAACCTAGGGAGTCACTACACTATGACACTGACACTTAACACAATATGACATTGACAGTCGTCATACTATGACCTTCACAGTCACCACAGTATGACCTTAAGTCAAGTATGACCTAGGCAGCCACCTCAGTATGACCTAAGCAGTCACCACAGTATGACCTAGACCTTCACCACCATATAACCTTGACAGTCACTGGAGTATGACCTTCACAGCCACTAGAGCATGACCTAAACAGTCACTACAGAATGACCTTGACAGTGTCTACAGTATAACATTGACAGTTACCACAGTATGACTTAGGCAGCCACCTCAGTATGACCTAAGCAGTCACCACAATATGTATGACCTAGACATTCACTACAGTATGACCTAGACAGTCACCGCATTATACCCTTGACAGTCAACACAGTATGACCTAGGGAGTCACTACACTATGACATTGACAGTTACCACAGTATGACCTAGACAGTCACTACAGTATGACCTAGACAGTCACTACAGTATGACCTAGACAGTCACTACAGTATGACCTAGACAGTCACTACAGTATGACCTAGACATTCACTACAGTATGACCTAGACATTCACTACAGTATGACCTAGACAGTCACTACAGTATGACCTAGACATTCACTACAGTATGACCTAGACATTCACTACAGTATGACCTAGACAGTCACTACAGTATGACCTAGACAGTCACTACAGTATGACCTAGACAGTCACTACAGTATGACCTAGACATTCACTACAGTATGACCTAGACATTCACTACAGTATGACCTAGACAGTCACTACAGTATGACCTAGACAGTCACCACATTATACCCTTGACAGTCACCACATATACCCTTGACAGTCAACACAGTATGACCTAGGGAGTCACTACACTATGACATTGACAGTTAACACAGCATAAGATTGACAGTCGCCATACTATGACCTTCACAGTCACTACAGTATGGCCTTGACAGTTACCACAGAATGACCTAGACAGTCACCATAGTATGACCTATAGACAGTCACCACAGTATGACCTTGACAATCACCACAATATGACCTAGGCAGTCACCACAGAATGTAAGACCTAGACAGTCACCACAGTATGACCTTGGCAGTCACCACCATATGACCTAAACAGTCACTACAGTATGACCTAAACAGTCACTACAGTATGACCTAGACATTCACTACAGTATGACCTAGACAGTCACTACAGTATGACCTAGACAGTCACCACATTATACCCTTGACAGTCACCACATATACCCTTGACAGTCAACACAGTATGACCTAGGGAGTCACTACACTATGACATTGACAGTTAACACAGCATAAGATTGACAGTCGCCATACTATGACCTTCACAGTCACTACAGTATGGCCTTGACAGTTACCACAGAATGACCTAGACAGTCACCATAGTATGACCTATAGACAGTCACCACAGTATGACCTTGACAATCACCACAATATGACCTAGGCAGTCACCACAGAATGTAAGACCTAGACAGTCACCACAGTATGACCTTGGCAGTCACCACCATATGACCTAAATAGTCACTACAGTATGACCTAAACAGTCACTACAGTATGACCTAGACATTCACTACAGTATGACCTAGACAGTCACTACAGTATGACCTAGACAGTCACCACATTATACCCTTGACAGTCACCACATATACCCTTGACAGTCAACACAGTATGACCTAGGGAGTCACTACACTATGACATTGACAGTTAACACAGCATAACATTGACAGTCGCCATACTATGACCTTCACAGTCACTACAGTATGGCCTTGACAGTTACCACAGAATGACCTAGACAGTCACCACAGTATGACCTTGGCAGTCACCACCGTATGACCTTCACAACCATTATAGTATGACCTAAACAGTCACTACAGTATGATCTTGACAGTCTCTACAATATAACATTGACAGTTACCACAGTATGACCTAGGCAGCCACCTAAGCAGTCACCACAGTATGACCTTGAGTCACCACAATATGACCTAGACAGTCACCACATTATGATCTTGGCAGTCACCACAGTATGACCTTGACAGTCACAACAGTATGACCTAGACAGTCACCTCGGTATGACCTATAGAAAGTCACCACAGCATGACCTAAACAGTCACTACAGTATGATCTTCACAGTCACCACAGTATGACCTAGTCACTACAGTATGATCTTGACTTACCACAGTATGACCTAGATAGTCGCTACACTATGATGTACAGTCACAGTGGTATGACCTTGACAGTTACCAAAGTATGACCTACACTGCCACTAAAATATGACCACGACAATCACTAATGTGTGATATTGACAGGCAGTAATATGTGACCTTGACAGTCACTACTGTATGACCCAGTCACTAATATATGACCTTGACAGTCACTACTGTATGACCCAGTCACTAATATATGACCTTGACAATCTCTACAGTATAACCTAGACAGTCACCACAGTATGACCCAGTCACTACTGTATGGCTTAGTTACTACAGTATGACCTTCACAGCCAGTAGAGTATGACCTAAACAGTCACTACAGTATGATCTTGACTTACCACAGTATGACCTAGATAGTCACTACAGTATGACGTATAGTCACAGTGGTATGACCTTGACAGTTACCAAAGTATGACCTACACTCAATAAAATATGACCATGACAATCACTAATGAGTGATATTGACAGGCAGTACCTCTTCAAGGGGGGCTCCTTGGCGTGGTGAAGAGGCTCTTGGTCTGAGGAATTAGACCTGTCGGTCTCCTTCCTCAGACCGAACCTAATTACCCCCCAATCCCCCCTTCCATCTCCCATCCTCCCCTTTTTCCTTTCCTTCTCCTCCTCCCCACCCCTCCCTTTTGCCCTTCCTTTTTGGCCTTTGGGATTTTTCCCCACAGGCACGCTAGTTCCTAGGTAGGGGAAAGGGTACCGGGGTCCATCCCATTCCGTTGAGGTGCTTGGCGGTGGCGTAGTTTGCTGTGGAATCTGGATTGCCTGGGGATGTCCCGATCCCTCTCCGGCATCCCGGAGGGTGGCTTTGGGTGTCTTTCGGGCGATGGGTGTATCTCTGGAAGCCACCTTTCGAATTCCGGGGGTGGTGGCCGAAGAAGGTATGCTTTGTGGCGGATATCCGGCCGCCCTCTCTTTTGTCCACCGAGGAAGCTCGGCAGATGTGAGGTTGCTATCCCGGATTGCTGGTTTACTGGCATGATGGGTAGGGTATGGCACGGGGTCCATGCTGCATCTGCGCTACTTGCGGTGCTGAGGTCCTCTTGGGTGCAGAGGTAGATTTCTGGCCCTTTCATTCTTCCTAGGAACTATCCATCCCCCGGTCCCCCCTTTTTTTATTCTTTTTTTATTTTTATTTTCTTTTCTTTCTTTTTTTTCTTAAAAACAAAAAGAAAGAAGTAATCTAACCATGGAGTACCCGATCCATGACCCCACTACCCCCGGGCCCCTTATTGTTACCGCACCCCGTTCTGAACTCACCTCGTCTTTTGGCCACTCTTCGGACATTCCTAAGGCCCCTGTACCTCTTGCTGGTGCTGTTTCCTCACCTGCTTCAGGTACCGGGGCTTCCACTGACTCCTTCGATTTGTCTGACCTCCGCTCTCCTTTGACTATGCTTCCGGCTTCTCTCTCTATGGTGCAGCGATTTTCGAATCGCCAGCCCGTCCCACGTCAGACTGACTCTGGTCCCATTTCTAAACGTCAATGACAATCTCCTAATGATGTTACTTCATTACCTTCCCTTTCTACTTGGAAAAGACTGACACGTCATGCACTCTCCACACTCAGTTTCAGACCACACAATGGACTAAATTCTTTACATTATAACCGAATTCTTCTACTGCCTATCTTTCCGACCATAGTATTGGCAAAGCGCTCCTATGCTACGTTGGTAGATTATTATTATTATAATCAAAAAGAAGCGCTAAGCCACAAGGGCTATACAGCGCTGCAGGGTAGGGAAGGAAGCAAGGGAATTGGATGGCAGAAGGGAGGGGGGATGATCAGCAGGTTACAGAAAACAGCGGGGCAGGGGATAGTACGGGGGTAGAGGGTAGCAAGAGATACAAGTAGAAAGGGCTGAAAGTATCAGAATTTGTGAAGTAAGTCAGTCGTTGTCAAAAAGTCAATGAGAGAGTCCGGATGAAAGGTGGGTCCATCAGCGAGAAGGGAAGGTAAAGAGAGAGCAGCGGGGCGAAGACGACAACAGAGGTAAATTCTGCGTGCTCGTTGATAAAGTGGGCAGTCCAACAGAATGTGGCTGACTGATAATGGAGCTTGGCAATTCTCACAGAGAGGAGCAAGACGCCTCTCCATGAGATATCCATGAGTAAGACGAGTATGGCCAATGCGAAGACGGGAGAGAGTAGTCTCCCAACCTCGACACTGGTGATAAGAAGACGGCCAGTAACCTATACTCGGTTTAATAGACTGAAGTTTGTTGCCGAGCATAGTAGACCAACGTTGTTGCCAACGGGTGTGAAGGTGGGAAGATATTACAGCAAAATAGTCCGTACATGGAATACCTCTATAAGAAACTGGTAGGTCATGTACTGCTGACCGCGCAGCAGTGTCTGCCTGTTCATTGCCCTGTACGTCAACATGACCAGGGACCCAACAAAACACAATATCTTTATGCTTAGTAAAGATGCGGCGTAGCCAAAGTTGGATACGGAGGACTAAGGGGTGAGGTGTATCAAATTTTTGTATAGCCTGTAAAGCACTAAGGGAGTCTGAGACAACCACAAATGATGACACAGGCATAGATGCAATACGGATAAGTGCTGTAAGGATGGCATATAATTCAGCAGTAAAAATACTAGCTGAAGATAGTAAATGCCCTTGTACGACGCTGTCCGGAAACACTGCTGCGAATCCTACGCCGTCAGAAGACTTAGAGCCATCTGTGTACACAGCAATGGCATGAGAATGAGAGTGAAAGTGGTCAAGAAAAAGAGAGCGGGAAGCGACCGTAGACAGTTGGGCTTTCGAGCAAGGGAGGGAGAAAGAACAGACTCGAACAGCTGGAACTTCCCAGGGGGGTAGGGAAAAGTGAGATGCTACATGTACATAGAAAGGTGGTAGTTGAAGAGAAGACAAGAGCGAATGAAGGCGAAGAGAGAAGGGACGGAGTAAGCAGGGGCGGCGAACAAATAAAGAATGTCTACTAATATCAGTGACCATTCTATAAATGGAAGGATTGCGGAGATCATGAGAGCGTACATAGTAGCGCAGGCAATGGGCATCACGGCGATCGGATAAGGATGGAACGTTCGCTTCTGCATAGAGGCTTTCGACAGGGGAAGAGCGAAAAGCACCAAGGCATAAACGTAATCCTTGGTGATGAATGGGGTTAAGGCTAGAGAGAGTAGCAGGAGATGCCGCTGAATAGATCTGGTCACCATAATCAAGTTTCGATAAAATAAGGGTGGAATGTAGGTGAAGGAGGGTTCGACGATCAGCTCCCCACGAAAGATGAGCAAGGGTTTTAAGAAGGTTCAGCCGGCTGTGACAAGTTGCCTTCAGAGAGGTAATGTGAGGTTTCCAGGATAACCTACGATCAAAGAGGAGGCCCAGAAACTTGACTGTATCACGTTCAGGGATACGTGAGCCACAGAGGTACAAAGGATGATCAGAGATGACAGAGCGTCTAGTGAAAGTGATTTGGTGGGTTTTAGTGCTGGAAAATTTAAACCCATGTGTGGTGGCCCAATTGGAAACACGGTCGACTGCATGCTGGAGAGAAACTGTAAGGAGGTGACAGTCAGCGCCTGCACAGGCAATAGCGAAGTCATCAACATAGAGTGATGACCAAATATTTGATGGAAGACTAGAGGCCAAATCATTAATAGCAAGGAGAAAAAGTGTTGTGCTCAGAACACATCCCTGGGGGACACCTTCAGCTTGGACAAAGTCCGGGGAGAGCACATTATTAACCCGAACACGGAAATGCCTGTCAGTTAAAAAGTTCTTAAGGAAGGATGGTAGATTGCCTCGAAGGCCTAAGGAGTGGGCTTGGGCTAAAATATTATACCTCCAAGTTGTGTCATATGCCTTCTCAAGGTCAAAAAATATGGCAATAACTGAGTGGTTATTCGCAAAGGCATTACGAACATACGTATCCAAGCGCAGTAAGGGGTCTATGGTAGAACGTCCCTTACGAAAGCCATATTGACGAGTGGAGAGACTGTTGTGTGTCTCTAAATACCACACTAAACGTCTATTTACTAGACGTTCCATTACTTTGCAAACTGCACTGGTAAGAGCAATGGGACGATAGTGGGAGGTTTCATGTCCCGTAGTGCCTGGTTTGCGGAAAGGGAGAACAATGGCGGATTTCCACAGCTGTGGAAGAACTCCTTGTGACCAAATAAGATTGTAAAGGCGTAATAGGACTGCAAGGGCTGACTGATGTAAATGTTGTAGCATACGAATATGAATGTCGTCGGGCCCAGCTGCCGATGATCGACAAGCTGAGAGTGTTGCCTCCAGTTCTTGAAGTGTAAAAGGCACATTATACTGTTCTTCTCTGAGAGAAGAAAAGTCCAAGGGTGCTAACTCTCTGGCAGACTTTGAGGAAAGAAATGAGGGGCATAGATGGAGTCCCTGAGAAATACGGACCAGATGATTGCCAATTTCATTGGCAACATCTAGTGGGTTTGCTATATCAACACCGGCAACCCGCAGAACAGGAGCCGGGTCAGGAGAATATTTACCACTCAGTTTTCGTACTTTTTTCCAGACTGCACTCATAGAGGAAGCAGAGGTGATGGTGGAGACATAATCTCGCCAGCAAGTGCGTTTAGCGTCACGGATGACACAGCGAGCGATCGCACGCTTCTGTTTAAAATCAAGGAGTCGCTCTGTGGTTCTATTGTACCGGTACCTGCCCCATGCAGCGCGTTTCAAACGTACTGCACGAGCACAAGCAGGAGACCACCAAGGCACGCATTTCTGAGAATGCCTTCCCGAAGTTTGGGGTATAGAATGAGAAGCTGCGGTGAAAACGGAGGACGAGAAGAGGTGTAAAAGCTCATCGATGGAGGACGAAGAAGGAACCTCTTTAAAAACAGTCAGGTGTGAGTAAAGGTTCCAATTTGCCCGATTAAATTGCCAGCGTGGGGTGCGAAGAGGTGGCGAATATGAAGGGGAAGTAAGAATGATTGGGAAATGATCACTGTCATGTAAGTCCGGGAGAACAGACCAAGTAAAGTCTAATGCGGCGGAGGAAGAGCAAACTGAGAGATCGATGCAAGAGAGAGTATGAGTCCGAGGATCAAAATGGGTGCGAGTACCTGTATTTAAAACATGGAGGGGGTGGGTGGCAAGAAAAGCCTCTAACTGAATTCCACGGGAATCACAGTGAGACCCTCCCCAGAGGAAATGGTGGGCATTAAAATCACCAAGTAACAGAATCGGTGGCGGTAATGACGAAACAAGGAAGGCAAAATCCGGAATAGATAATGCCCGAGAAGGAGAGAGATATAAAGAACAGAGCGTATACCACCTATGTAAGTGGATACGGGCTGCTGTGTAATGCAGCGAAGTATGAATAAATAGCTGATGGTACGGAATATCAGTGCGGAGAAGAAGGGCACTTTCATTAAAGGTCCCATCAGGAAAAGGATCTGAAGAATACAATAAATTATAGCCTGAGATGTGAGAAATAACAGCAGAGTGTAATTTTGGTTCCTGTAAGCAAACACCAACAGGGGCAAACTGGGAGAGTAACATCTGAAGCTCACCCCGATTACCCCTGAGGCCGCGTATATTCCACTGTAAAAAGGCCATGATTGGCAATGATAAAGATACTTGAAATCCGCAGGTAAGGGTTCCTACGGACTAGAAGGGTTAGAAAAGTCCACATGCGGAGGCAGTGGAAAATGTTCAAGCAGCGAAGGAACGGTGCGCTGTGAAGAAAGGAGTTGCGCAGATGGAGCAGAGGAGAGAGAAAGAGCGGAAGGTGGATCAGTGTCCATTGATGGTTTGGTCTCTGCAATATATTCAGAGATTGCTTCAAGTGTTTCGGAATTCAGAGATGTCGTATGGGAGACAATATTGGGAATGGTAGGGGGAGGATGAGTAAAGATTGGAACTGTATTGGACTGTACCAAGGTAGGGGGGGGCGAAAGGGTGGAGGGAACTGGAGAAGCGTGGCAGGGGACAGAAGAGACAGGAACCTGGGAGGTGGCAGAAGAGGAAGAAACTTGGGAGGGAACAGGGGAGGAAGGTACATTACGAGGAGGAGGGTGAACCTCTGCACTTGTAACTGAGCCAGTGAGAGGGGAAGAACTAGGGACAGAGACAGGGAGGGTAAAATGAGGAGGTGGAAGATGGGTAGGAGGTGTTACCGGACCTTTTTTTGACTTTTGAGAAGTAGAGGGACGATTGGGAAGAGGTGTCGTACGAGGTCTCGTCGATACTGAGGCTTGTAAGAGAGAACTCGAAGAAGCGAGATTAGACTGAGGCGTTGAAGTAGGGACGTCTGAGCCGAGGACAGCAAAAGGATTAGATACAGGAGTGATTATGGGAGAGGTAACCACAGCGGTGGGTGTAGAAGACGGGATACCAGAAGTGGGGGGACGTTTTGAAACACGGGAATAAGAAACACGTGGGAGTCTCCCTTGGAGGCGGAGATGAGAAACTGCCATGGCATAAGGGAGACCTTCTGTCTCTTTGAGGTAACGGATTTCCCGCTCGTTTAAATAGACCTGACAACGGCGAGAGTACGAAGGGTGAGCCTCATGACAGTTAAGGCAAGAGGGAGATCGATTGCAAGACGTATTAGAATGGTCATCGGCACCACAGACTGGGCATTCGGCGATAGATCTGCAATATTTCGCTGGATGGCCAAATCGCCAGCAATTTCTACACTGTTGTGGTGTAGGGATCACCTTTCGAACTTGTAACCGATGTCCTGCTATATAAACGGAGGATGGGAGTTCTCGGCTGTCAAAAGTTAAACGAGCCACATTGCTAGGGTATCGTCTCCGCCCACGGGCAGGAAGAACGTAAGTGTCTACCTTGAGGATTGGGAGATCTTGGAGTTCCAGCTGTTCTAGAATGTCGGTGCCACATGTCTGGAAATTTTGTTGAACTATGGTATGGGGCAGAATAACGGTACCACTACAAGAATTGAGGGAATGATGTTTTTCAAGGGTGACAGGAACAGTATCTATTTGGGAAAGACGAGAGAGCTCACGAGCCTGGGTAGCATTCTGTACGGTAATGATGCGCGTACCGCTCTTAAGAGCATGAAAAGAAATATCTTTACCAACATGGCGTAGGAGTGCCTTGCCAATACTATGGTCAGAAAGATAGGCAGTAGAGGAAGTTGGTCGTAAAGTGAAGAATTTAGTCCACTGTTCAGTCTGAAACTGAGCGTGGAAAGGTAGTGAAGGACGTGTCGATCGTTTCTGAGAAGAACGAGAAGGTGAAGGTGGAGAAGTATCATCAGCAGGTAATTGTCGTTGACGTTTAGGCGTGGGACCAGAGTTGGTCCGACGTGGAACGGGTCGGCGATTTGAAAATTGCCGCACCGTAGAGGGAGAGGCCGGAAGCATAGTCAGAGGAGAGCGAAGGTCTGATAAATCGAAGGAGTCAGTTGAGGCCTCAGTACCTGAAGCGGGTGAGGAAACAGCACCGGCAATAGGTACAGAGGCATGAGGAATGTCTGAAGAGTGGTCCAAAGACGAGGCGGGGTCAGAACGGGGTGCGGTATCAAGAAGGGGCCCGGGGGTACCAGGTTCATGGACTAGGGCTGCCATGGTTAGGTTACTTCTTTCTTTTTGTTTTTAAGAAAAAAAAAGAAAGAAGAAAAGAAAATAAAAATAAAAAAAAGAAAAAAAAAGGGGGGACCGGGGAGGGATAGTTCCTAGGAGGAATGAAAGGGCCAGAAATCTCCCTCCGCGCCCAAGAGGACTCGACACCGCTAGTAGCGCAGATGCAGCATGGAACCCGTGCCATACCCTACCCTTCATGCCAGTAAACCAGCAATCTGGGATAGCAACCTCACATCTGCCGAGCTACCTCGGTGGACAAAAGAGAGGGCGGCCGGATATCCGCCACAAAGCATACCTCCTTCAGCCACCACCCCCGGAATCCGAAAGGTGGCTTCCAGAGATACACCCGTCGCCCAAAAGACACCCAAAGCTACTCCGGGATACCGGAGAGGGATCGGGACATCCCTAGGCAATCCAGATTCCACGGCAAACTACGCCACCGCCAAGAAACCTCAACGGAATGGGATGGACCCCGGTGTCCTTTCCCCTACCTAGGAACTAGCGCGCCTGTGGGAGAAATCACGAAGGCTAAAAAGAGGAAGGGCAAAAGGGAGGGGTGAGGAGGAGGAGGAGGAATGGAAAAAGGGGAGGATGGGATAGGGGAGGGGAGAATGGGGGGTAATTAGGTTCGGTCTGAGGAAGAAGACCGACAGGGCTAATTCCTCAGACCAAGAGCCTCTTCACCACGCCAAGGAGCCCCCCTTGAAGAGGTACGTTGGTAGAGATATTTCCTTTCATGCTCTTAAGAGTGGTACGCGCATCATCACAGTCCAGAATTCTACCCAAGCTCATAATCTTTCTCTTTTTTCACATATCGATACTATTCCTATCACTATCGAAAAACATCATTCCCTCAATTCTTGTAGTGGTACTGTTATTCTGCCCCATACCATAGTCCAACAGAATCTCCAGACATGTGGCACTGACATTCTCGAACAGCTGGAACTCCAAGTTCTCCTAATTCTCAAGGTAGACACTTATGTTCTTCCTGCCTGTGGGCGAAGAAAATACCCTTGCAATGTGGCTCATTTAACTTTTGACAGCGGTGAACTCCCATCCTCTGTTTATGTAGCAGGACATCGGTTACAAGTTCAGAAGGTGATCTCTACACCGCAACAGTGTAGGAATTGCTGGCGATTTGGCCACCCAGCAAAATATTGCAGATCTATAGCCGAATGCCCAGTCTGTTGTGCCGATGACCATTCTAATACGTCTTGCAGTCGAACTCCCTCTTGCCTTAACTGTCATGAGGCTCACCCTTTGTACTCTCGCCGTTGCCAAGTCTACTTAAATGTGCAGGAAATTTGTTGCCTCAAAGAGGCAGAAGGTCTCCCTTATGCTATGGTGGTTTCTCATCTCCGCCTCCAAGGGAGACTGCACCGTGACTGTCCCCCCACTTCTGGGGTCACATTTTCTGCAGCCTCCTCTGTGGTTGCCAGTCCCATAGTCACTCCGGTACCTAATTCTTTTGTTGTCTTGGGCTCAGACGTCCCTACTTCAACTCCTCAGTCTGTCCTCACTTCTTCATGTCCCCCTCACAAACCCCGGTATCGACAAGACCTCGTACGACACCTCCCAATCGTCCCTCTACTTCTCAGAGGCCCAAAAATTCTCCTTTAACCCCTCCTTCCCTTCATCCACCTCCACATTTTACCTTCCCGGTCTCTGTACCTGAGTCTTCCCCTTTCACTGGCTGTTACAAGTGTGGAGGTTCATCCTCCTCCTCGTACTGTGCCTTCCTTCCCTGTCCCCTCCCAAGTTTCTTCCTCTTCTGCCACCTCCCAGGTTTCTGCCTCTTCTGTCCCCTCCCACACTTCTCGAGTTCCCTCCACCCTTTCGCCCCCCCCTACCTCGGTACAGTCCATTACAGCTCCAATCTTTACTCAAACTCCTCCTCCTTCCATCTCCAATATTGTCTCCCATACGACGTCTCTAAACTCTGAAACACCTGAAGCAATCTCTGAATATATTGCAGAGACCAAACCATCAATGGACACTGATCCACCCTCTGTTCCTTCTCTTTCCTCTTCTCCATCTGTGCAACTCCTTTCTTCACAACATACCGTTCCTTCGCTACTTGAATGTTTTCCACTGCCACCGCATGTGGACTTTTCTAACCCCTCTAGTCCGTAGGTACCCTTACCTGTGGATTTCAGGTATCTTTATCGTTGCCAATCATGGCCTATTTACAGTGGAATATTTGCAGCCTCAGGGGTAATCGGGGTGAGCTTCAGATGTTGCTCTCCCAGTTTTCCCGTTGGTGTTTGCTTACAGAAACCAAAATTACACTCTGCCGTTATCTATCCTATCTCAGGCCATAATTTATTGTATTCTTCAGATCCTTTTCCTGATGGGACCTTTAATGAAAGTGCCCTTCTTTTACGCACTGATATTCCGTACCATCAGCTATTCGTTTGTACTTCGCTGCATTACACAGCAGCCTGTATCCACTTGCATAGGTGGTATACACTCTGTTCTTTGTATCTCTCTCCTTGAGCATTATCTATCTCAGATATTGCCTTTCTTGTTTCGTCATTACCGCCACCACTTCTGTTACTTGGCGACTTTTTTGCCCATCATTTCCTCTGGGGGGGGTCTCACTGTGATTCCCGTGGCATTCAGTTAGAGGCTTTCCTTGCTACCCACCCCCTCCATGTTTTAAATACAGGTACTCGCACCCATTTTGATCCTTGGACTCATACTCTCTCTTGCATCGATCTCTCAGTCTGCTCTTCCTCCGCTGCATTAGACTTCACCTGGTCTGTTCTCCCGGATTTACATGACAGCAATCATTTCCCAATCATTCTTACTTCCCCTTCATATTCATCACCTCTTTGTAACCCACGCTGGCAATTTGATCAGGCAAATTGGAACCTTTACTCACAACTAACTGTTTTTAGTGAAGTTCCTTCTTCGTCCTCCATTGATGAGCTTTTACACCTCTTCTCGTCCTCTGTTTTAGCCGCAGCTTCTCATTCTATACCCCAAACTTCGGGAAGGCATTCTCAGAAATGCGTGCCTTGGTGGTCTCCTGCTTGTGCTCGTGCAGTACGTTTGAAACGCGCTGCGTGGGGCAGGTACCGGTACAATAGAACCATGGAGAGACTTCTTGATTTTAAGCGGAAGCATGTGATCGCTCGCCGTGTCATCCGTGACTCTAAATGCACTTGCTGGTGAGATTGTCTCCACCGTCACCTCTGCTTCCTCTATGAGTGCAGTCTGGAAAAAAGTACGAAAACTGAGTGGTAAATATTCTTCTGACCCGGCTCCTGTTCTGCGGGTTGCCGGTGTTGATATAGTAAACCCACTAGATGTTGCCAATGAAATTGGCAATCATCTGGTCCGTATTTCTCAGGGGCTTCATCTATGCCCCTCGTTTCTTTCCTCAAAGTCTGCCAGAGAGTTAGCACCCTTGGACTTTTCTTCTCTCAGAGAAGAACAGTATAATGTGCATTTTACACTTCAGGAACTGGAGGCAACACTCTCAGCTTGCCGATCATCGGCAGCTGGGCCCGACGACATTCATATTCGTATGCTACAACATTTACATCAGTCAGCCCTTGCAGTCCTATTACGCCTTTTCAACCTTATTTGGTCACAAGGAGTTCTTCCACAGCTGTGGAAATCTTCCATTGTTCTCCCTTTCCGCAAACCGGGTACTACGGGACACGAAGCCTCCCACTATCATCCCATTGCTCTTACCAGTACAGTTTGCAAAGTGATGGAACACCTGGTAAATAGACGTTTAGTGTGGTATTTAGAGAGACACAAAAGTCTCTCCACTCCTCAATTATGGCTTTCGTAAAGGCCGTTCTACCACGGATCCCTTACTACGCTTGGATACTCAGTTATTGCCATATTTTTTCACCTTGAGAAGGCATATGACACAACTTGAAGGCATATAATATTTTGGCCGAAGCCCACTCCTTAGGCCTTCGAGGCAATCTACCATCCTTCCTTAAAAACTTTTTAACTGACAGACATTTCCGTGTTCGGGTTAATAATGTGCTCTCCCCGGACTTTATCCAAGCTGAAGGTGTCCCCCAGGGATGTGTTCTGAGCACAACACTTTTTTCTCCTTGCTGTAAATGATTTGGCCTCTAGTCTTCCATCCAATATTTGGTCATCACTCTATGTTGATGACTTCGCTATTGCATGTGCAGGCACTGTCACCTCATTACAGTTTCTCTCCAACATGCGGTCGACCGTGTTTCCAATTGGGCCACCACACATGGGTTTAAATTTTCCAGTACCAAAACTCACCAAATTACTTTCACTAGACACTCTGTCATCTCCGATCATCCTTTGTACCTCTATGGCTCCCGTATCCCTGAACGTGATACAGTCAGGTTTCTAGGCCTCCTCTTTGACCGTAGGTTATCCTGGAAACCTCACATTACCTCTCTGAAGGCAACTTGTCACAGCCAGCTGAACCTTCTTAAAACCCTTGATCATCTTTCATGGGGAGCTGATAGTCGAACTCTCCTTCGCCTACATTCCGCCCTCATTTTATCGAAACTTGATTATGGTGACTAGATCTATTCAGCGGCCTCTCCTGCTACTCTCTCTAGCCTTAACCCCATTCATCACCAAGGATTACGTTTATGCCTTGGGGCTTTTCGCTCTTCCCCTGTTGAGAGCCTCTATGCAGAAGCGAACGTTCCATCCCTATCCGATCGCTGTAATGCCCATTGCCTTCGCTACTATGTACGCTCTCATGATCTCCGCAATCCTTCCATTTATAGAATGGTCACTGATATTAGTAGACATTCTTTATTTGTTCGCCGCCCCTGTTTGCTCCGTCCCTTCTCCCTTCGCCTACATTCACTCTTGTCTTCTCTTCAATTACCACCTCTCTATGTTCATGTAGCATCTCACTTTTCCCTACCCCCCTGGGAAGTTCCAGCTGTTCGAGCCTGTTCTTTCTCACTCCCTTGGTCGAAAGCCCAACTGTCTACGGTAGCTTCTCGCTCTCTTTTTCTTGACCACTTCCACTCTCATTCTCATGCCATTGCAGTGTACACAGATGGCTCTAAGTCTTCTGACGGTAGGATTCGCAGCAGTGTTTCCGGACAGCGCCGTACGAGGGCATTTACTATCTTCGGCTATTATCTTTACTGCTGAATTGTATGCCATTCTTGCAGCACTTATCCGTATTGCATCTATGCCTATGTCATCATTTGTGGTTGTCTCTGACTCCCTTAATGCTTTACAGGCTATACAGAAATTTGATACACCTCACCCCTTAGTCCTCTATATCCAAATTTGGCTACGCCGCATCTCTTCCAAGCATAAAGATATTGTTTTTTATTGGGTCCCTGGTCATGTTGACGTACAGGGCAATGAACAGGCAGACACTGCTGCGCAGTCAGCAGTACATGACCTACCAGTTTCATATAGAGGTGTTCCATTTACGGACTATCTTGCTGCAATAGCTACCCACCTTCACACCTGTTGGCAACAACGTTGATCTACTCTGCTCGGTAACAAACTTCAATCTATTAAACCGAGTATAGGTTACTGGCCGTCTTCTTGTCACCAGTGTCGAGGTTGGGAGACTACTCTCTCCTGTCTTCGCATTGGCCATACTCGTCTTACTCATGGTTATCTCATGGAGAGGCGCCCTGCTCCTCTGAGAATTGTCAGGGTCCATTATCGGTTAGCCACATTCTATTAGACTGCCCACTTTATCAACGAGCACGCAGAATATACCTCCAACGTCATCTTCGCTCCGCTGCTCTCTCTTTACCTTCCCTTCTCGCTGATGGACCCACCTTTCATCCGGACTCTCTCATTGACTTTGACAACAACTGACTTACTTCACAAACTCGATATCTTCAGCCCTTTCTACCTCAATCTCTTGCTGCCCTCTACCCCCGCACTATCCCTGCCCCGCTGTTTTCTGTAACCTACTGATCATCCCTCCCCCCTTCTACCGCCCAATACCCTCGCTTCCTTCCCTACCCTGCAGCGCTGTATAGCCCTTGTGGCTTAGCGCTTCTTTTTGATTCTAATAATAATGACAGGCAGTAATATGTGACCTTGACAGTCACTACTGTATGACCCAGTCACTAATATATGACCCTGACAGTCACTACTGTATGACCCAGTTACTAATATATGACCTTGACAGTCACTACTGTATGAACCAGTCAGTAATATACGACCCTGACAATCACTACTGTATGACCCTGACAGTCCTAATATTTGACCTTGAAAGTTGAAAAGTTATCACAAGTGATGTTTATGTTTCACATTAATATTTTTGTGTGGTTAATGCTGCATTGAGAATGTAAATTAATATATTTTTTATTTCGTAAATATATTCTTTGTGTTTTTTATTTTATCCTTAAGATATAGTTGAAAATCAAGCCACAGTGTTTAAGAAAGTCCATCCATTTATGTTACTGTGGCCAGCAGTAACAGCCTGATTGATCAGTCGCTGATCCACTGCGAGGCTTGGTCATGCACCGGGTCACGGGGGCGTTGACCCCCCGAAACATCCTCCAGGTATGTAGCTCCTCTGTAACCAGATATAAACGTGTAAATAGTTCTTACCACTCTAGCTTTGAGACCCAGTCCCTGGGCCCATTGTGTGCCTCTAAAATTTTGACTACCACCCACACCATGGGTAGGAGGTGCATAATAAAAATATTAAACTAAACTACGGAGCTCCCCATTGACGTAGTTCATAAGTAACAAAAAAAGGCACAATACCGTGACTGGAACAATACACAAATAACCCGCACATAGAAGAGAGGAGCTTACGACGACGTTTGGGTCCGACCTGGACCATTTACAAAGTCACACTCACGAGAACAGAACAGAGGACTCACAGGTAAGGACGCACTAGCAGTGAGGGGCAAGTGGGGACAGGATGAAGAATAGGTGGGGGAGAGGAAATATCGGAGAAAAAGTGTCAGGACTACACTCAACAGCTAAGCCAGGGAAGCAAACAAAATAATTGCATCAGTTTTCACTCGGCAGTATATCAATCGCAAGACTGGACGTGCAATTCAGGAGTTAGCACTATGGAAAGGTGGCTTAACCCTTTGAGGGTCGACAGGCCCTCTCCGAAACTCGTTCTCAGGGTCGGCCAAATTTAAAAAAAAAAAAAATTATTTTCTCTTATGAAAAGATAGAGAATCTTTTCCCGATCATAACGACACCAAAAGTTTGAAATTTGATAGAAAACTTACGGAATTATGCTCTCGCAAAGTTAGCGGTCTCGGCGATGTTTACGGATCGGCGATTTTGCCCACTTTGAGCCCCATTTTCGGCCAATTTCACTGTACTAGTCGACAAAAAACATGAATATTTCGCTAGAACTCCATTTTTTCTATCGAATGGGTGCAAGAAACCACCCATTTATAAATTCAACTATCCAGTACAGTGGTCAGAATTTAGCAATTTTGCCAATTTCACACAAATTTCAAAAGATGCCAATTTCGGAATAGGGTCCAGAATAAACAAGAAAGACATTCCTGGCACTAAAATGACATTTCCTCTAGTCATTAGTCACGTCTCAAGGCCCCTCTTATATTCTTTTGCTTTCCACTTTGAATTTTTATTCTCACAAAAAATATAAGATTTACTGTTATGCAGACTACTGCATTAGTGTAAAAAATGGTATAAATATTATTGGTGCACTTGTGAAAGAATATTAGACTCACCAGTTGACGTGTATTGCACGCTTGGCACGATTTGTTTACTTTTGAAGTTTGGTAAAAATCGAACATTTCTGCTACTTTGAGCTCAATTTCAAGGCACCTTTCATTGTAAAACCAGTCAAAATCATCTCAATTTCAGTAATATGTCTTCCATTCTATAAAATGAGACCAAGAAAACTAGAATACAACAATAAATACTATACGAAAATACACTGCAAAGTCGCTGATTTATTAAAAAAAAATGGAAAAAGTTTTTTTTTCTCATTATGCACCGTGTGCTGCAGGATTTTTTTTAGACTGTGCACACTGACCACATAGACCCATTCTTTCATATGAAGGCCTACCAGCTTTCTCCCACTAGATTTGAGGTCGCTAGAATTTATGAGTACTAGTACGTCAAAAACCCCTACGCGTAAGACGTACTAGTACGACGAAAACCCTCAAAGGGTAAAATGACATTCGCAAGCAACTCAGCCTAAACGCACAGAGAACGTCGCCCAATGACAATGGCAGTTAAAAGAGTTTAGACAATAATAGTGCAAGGTAAGACGTAGAGTTTAGACGTAGCGAGGTGGAGGTGCAGGATCATAAAAAGTGAGGAAGAGATTTACATCATTGTAAGGATGCCTGACAGTGTCTCCTAAATAAGAAGTCCAGTAGTCATGGTATGTCTGAAATCTGTCAAGTTGTCTGTCACTTAGTGTCTTCCAGAACACGCTCAGAGCTGGTGTGTTAGTCGTGAGGTGGAGAGATCGTCCCACTTCACCCACAACACCCAGCGTAATGCACGATTCTGGATGCGTTGGAGTTTTAAGACGTTGGTCTTGGCAGTTAGCGTCAAAGCAAGTGGAGAGTAAGAAAGAGGTCGAATGAGGGCTTTATAGAGGTGTAGTTTGGACATAGGATGTGCGCCACGCCGCTTACATAGCATCGTGAGCGCAATCCCAGCCATTGCAGTCTTGGCAGTAATGTGAGGTTTGAGAGTCAGACTAGTGTCAAGGATAACCCCAAGGACAACTGTGGACATGGAACATGGGACAGGAGGGAGGGAGGTGCTTGAGTTCGACAGGAACCGGGGCCCTCCACCACCTGTGAAAATAGGTGATCTTTGAATTAATGGGGTTGGTCTTAATTCGCCATAACAGTTCCCAAACGGTAATCCTGTTGACCTTGCGTTGTGTTTTGCTTGTTAGGAATCTAATGTTTTCATGAGCTGCGAGTTGAGTAATGTCGTCTGCGTAGGCAAGTGTGAGTGTGGTTGGGTAAAGTGGGTCTGGAAAATCGTTGGTGTAGAGAATATATAGCGTGGGAGATAGGACAGAGCCTTGAGGGACACCCACATGTAAAGTAAAATAGTCAGAATAGTGATCCCTGAATCGTATACGCATCGTACGGTCATCTAGAAAGTTACATAACAATTTCATCATATTTAGTGTGAGATCAAAGGAGGTACTAAGTTTATATTTTAATCCATCGTGCCAAACAGTATCAAAAGCTTTTTCAACATCTTTAGCAACAAGGGCGGTGGTACAGTTTTGGGCCTTTTTTATGCGTATATAATTCAGGATAATGTTCAAAACGTCCTGCGTAGAACGATGCCGTCAGAAGCCGAATTGACGCTCGGTAAGTTATTTGTCTCAAGGTGAGTCCTGAGTCGCATATTGACAAGCCATTCAAAGGTCTCACCCAAGATTTCGAGGAGGCTTATGGGTCTATAGTTCTTGGGGTTTTACCTGGAGTTTACCTGGAGAGAGTTCCGGGGGTCAACGCCCCCGCAGCCCGGTCTGTGACCAGGCCTCCTGGTGGATCGGAGCCTGATCAACCAGGCTGTTGCTGCTGGCTGCACACAAACCAACGTACGAGCCACAGCCTGGCTGATCAGGAACCGACTTTAGGTGCTTGTCCAGTGCCAGCTTGAAGACTGCCAGGGGTCTGTTGGTAATCCCCCTTATGTGTGCTGGGAGGCAGTTGAACAGTCTCGGGCCCCTGACACTTATTGTATGGTCTCTTAACGTGCTAGTGACACCCCTGCTTTTCATTGGGGGGGATGTTGCATCGTCTGCCAAGTCTTTTGCTTTCGTAGTGAATGATTTTCGTGTGCAAGTTCGGTACTAGTCCCTCTAGGATTTTCCAGGTGTATATAATCATGTATCTCTCCCTCCTGCGTTCCAGGGAATACAGGTTTAGGAACCTCAAGCGCTCCCAGTAATTGAGGTGTTTTATCTCCGTTATGCGCGCCGTGAAAGTTCTCTGTACATTTTCTAGGTCGGCAATTTCACCTGCCTTGAAAGGTGCTGTTAGTGTGCAGCAATATTCCAGCCTAGATAGAACAAGTGACCTGAAGAGTGTCATCATGGGCTTGGCCTCCCTAGTTTTGAAGGTTCTCATTATCCATCCTGTCATTTTTCTAGCAGATGTCAGTCAAGTCTTTTCCAGGTCTCGGAATTAGGCATGCAGTAGCAGATTTGCAGAGAGGGAAGTATCCAGATGCAAGGGAAGCGTTAAAGAGGTCAGTAATAACAAGGCGACAGAGAGTGGGAGATGACGAAGGACAGAATGTAAGAGACCAGATGCTCCAGGAGCTTTCTTGGGAAGGTTGGCTAAAAGAGAATGAACATCAGCTACAGATAAAGGAGAGTTTAGAGGAGGGGTGAAGGAGTGTGTATTTAGAGATATGATAGGATCAGGAGTGGTTAAGTCTTCGTGGGTAGAGACCCAATGCTCAATGTCTAATGTGTATGCTATGGCAGCTGGTTCAGGAGGATGTGGGTGGAAGATGTTTTCCCAGATGTCTTTGAAAATGTGGACAGCCTCAGTAGGGTCAGAGATGTGTCTGTTATTGTGAGTGATGTGTCTGAAACTCGTAGAAGGTGGGGGACCTATGATTCTCCGGATGAAGGTCCAGAATGCTTATGGATCTTTGGTACGCTGAGCATCAGCAGTGTTTATGAGAGATTGCCAATGGCGAGAATGGTCTTCATCTAGGCTTTGGATGATATGTACACATAACCCCGCTCTACAAAGGGGGCAGTAAAGCAATAGCAAAGAACTACAGACCAATAGCACTAACATCCCATATCATAAAAATCTTTGAAAGGGTCCTAAGAAGCAAGATCACCACCCATCTAGATGCCCATCAATTACACAACCCAGGGCAACATGGGTTTAGAGCAGGTCGCTCCTGTCTGTCTCAGCTACTGGATCACTATGACAAGGTCCTAGATGCACTAGAAGACAAAAAGAATGCAGATGCAATATACACAGGCTTTGCAAAAGCCTTCGACAAGTGTGACCATGGCGTAATAGCACACAAAATGCGTGCTAAAGGAATAACAAGAAAAGTTGGTAGATGGATCTATAATTTCCTCACAAACAGAACACAAATAGCAGTAGTCAACAGAGTAAAGTCCGAGGCGGCTACGGTGAAAAGCTCTGTTCCACAAGGCACAGTACTCGCTCCCATCTTGTTTATCATCCTCATATCTGACATAGACAAGGATGTCAGCCACAGCACCGTGTCTTCCTTTGCAGATGACACCCGAATCTGCATGACAGTGTCTTCCATTGCAGACACTGCACGGCTCCAGGCGGACATCAACCAAATCTTTCAGTGGGCTGCAGAAAACAATATGAAGTTCAACGATGAGAAATTTCAATTACTCCGATATGGAAAACATGAGGAAATTAAAACTTCATCAGAGTACAAAACAAATTCTGGCCACAAAATAGAGCGAAAAACCAACGTCAAAGACCTGGGAGTGATCATGTCGGAGGATCTCACCTTCAAGGACCATAACATTGTATCAATCGCATCTGCAAGAAAAATGACAGGATAGATAATGAGAACCTTCAAAACTAGGGATGCCAAACCCATGATGACACTCTTCAGGTCGCTTGTTCTATCTAGGCGGATAATATTAAGTCTGTTTTGGTTAGCAAGGAAACGGTGTCTATAACAAGTGAGCAGTCTTTTTGTTCTATCTGAAGGGCGGAAAGAGTAGCGAACTTTGTAGTGTGTCATTGGCACAGCCACTGCAGCGGCTTGGGTAATGTACTGTTGGATGCATTGAATTTGTGTGTCTATGTCTGATACTGGCCTATTGTCATAGTTGTGTGTGAGATGTAGTGTTAAGGTGTTGTTTGAACACGTCTTAATCCACCTGAGAGTAACCTGGAGAGGGGCGAACAGGAACGAGTATGGGGTTTGAAGAAATATGGAGAATGACAGGAAGGTGGTCAGAGCCGGAAAGTGGGCCAGGTGTTGTGAAATGGTGTAGGTGAGTAGTGGCTCTGTTTGTGAAAATTCTGTCAGGAGTGCCTTGGCCATTATGTGTGAAGACAGTGGGGAAGTAAGGACCAAGGTGAATGAGATGTTTTTGTGTTACAAGAGTATGAAGTTGCCTACTATGCAGGTTGGTGTAGTTGTCATGGAAGGCCGTGTGTTTGGCAATGAGGTCGGCAAGGAGGTATACAGGGAGATGTGTGTGATTAAAAAGTATGGTTAGATCATGAATGTTAATGTTTTGGTTAGGTCTAATATAAGTCGTGTAGAGTATAATGGGACCATGTATTGTGTAAATTTTCACAGCCATGCTGTGAGAATTTGTAAATGGGAGGGATAAGAATAGCTATGCCATTCCAGTTGTCGGCAGGGGATTGACCGGTTATGTATCCTAAGTGTTTGACACATTGATCATCACGCAAACACGTGCTGTTTAACAGCAACACGACTGGACGTTCAGACTCAACGAGTTCAGCAAGAATGTGTTTGTCTGTGTTGTAAGTTCGTATATTAAATTGAATAATCTTAAGGGCCGTGGTTGGGTTTATCTGAAGGTGGGAGATAGATGTCTTTCATGTATTTATCAGGATAACCTATCATAACTATACCTTCAGTTGATCTGTTCTTGATAGGTCGTGTGTCTTTACGATGGTGCTTGGGGTCAGAACAGGGAGGAGAGGAGGAGGTTGGGCAAGAAGAGGAGGGGGGGCGAGAGGAGTAGGTAGGACGAGATGAGGAGGTGGGGCGAGAGGAGGTGGTGGGGAGAGAGGAGAAGGTAGAGGGTTGGTTTAATAGGGTATTAACTGTAGCCAAATTCTTATTGAAATTAGGAGAGTCAGTGAAAGTGGGTTGCAAGGTAAGAGAACGAGACCTATGAGAGGGATTAGGGGAACGAGAGTGACGAGTAGTAGCAGAACAAGGTTGAGGTCATCCAGTACTGGAGCCTGAGCTAGTGGAGGGAATGGGAAGAGAGGAGCGGGGCAGGCGAGTAGGAGGAGAAGGATCTGCTGGAATATTAACCCTAAGAGGAGTTACAGGAGAGGAGAGAATGGTAGTGGGAAAGAGTTCTGCAGTGGGAAGAGAGAAGTCAGGAGGGAAAGTGATGGGATCTAAGTTATTTGCTTTGAGAAGATCATTTAGAAGAGTGGGGTAATTTACTTCCTTGAATGCTTTAGAACAGTATACAGCAGTGAACACAATAGTCTCGAGAACATTAGATTGCTTAGAGGGCGAAGGAGCAATGGGGAGATGAGTGTGGGCGGCAGCAGCATAAGAAGGGTAAGCTGAAGAGGAAGCAGAAGGAACAGAAGTAGTAGGTTGGGAATTTGTGGAAGGTGTTGACTGTGGTTATGGGAATGGAGTCAAGACAGGGTTTGGAAGGTTAAGTGGTTGGTCTTTGCATAAGGAGGAAACATATTCCTTATGAGAAGGGCATTGAAAAGAAGTAGCAGAATGCGCCTGAGAGCAGTGCAAGCAATGGGGAGGGCTAGTACATTTCTGCCATGTCTGGCCTGTAGAACACCACTTGGAACATAGCTGTTACTTGTAACAAGCACTCTTTAAATGTCCAAAGTGAAGGCATTTGAAACACTGATAAACAGGAACATAGTTTGGAAGAAACAATGTAGTGGGTGGAAGTATGAAGTAGTTGGCGCTAACACCATGTTTAAACAACATATCAGCCTCTGCTGGGGTAGAACATCTGATTTTAAGAACGTTGGAATGTGGAGGGTGAAAGAGTTCCTCAACTGTAACCTGATTTTGTGAAGAGATGTCAGTCATCAAAGTATCTTTGTCTCGGTCATATTCAGTAATCAGTGAAGAGTCCACAAATTCTGCCACAACTGTGCTCCTGGCCTTATGATCAGGAGCCCAATCGATAGCAAAACTTGCCTTAGAGAGCTCCCAGCAGTAAAACAGGAAGGGTATATATAGGCAGCAAGTGGTAGTGGTAGTAGTAGTGGAGGTGGAAGGAAGTAGTAGTGGGGAAGGAGGAGGAGGAGGAGGAGGCAGTCAAATACTAAGAAAGGTGAGCACTGCAAGGGATCTAGGTGCCCGCAGAGGGTAAGAGCAAGTGCACAGGAAGGGGGGGGGGGGGAATAAAAAAAATAAATAATGAAGGAACAAAAACACAAGGAAGAAGAGAGACAAGTAAGTCAAGTAAAGGACTGATAAGTAAGACGTGTATGCAACAGTTAGGTGTGTGTATTCCGAAACGTTTCTTCTACGCAGCAGGCTTCTTCAGTCGAGTACAAGATTTCTTGGTACTTTAGAGAACAATCCGAGTATGTTGCAAATACCATCTTTCCCAGTTAGTTTAACATCTGTATTATGCGCCACATACCCATGGTGTGGGTGGTAAACTAAGGATTACAGAGGTACATAATGGATCCAGGGACTGG
The DNA here is from genome assembly GCF_038502225.1 of Cherax quadricarinatus. Classification (NCBI taxonomy): domain Eukaryota; kingdom Metazoa; phylum Arthropoda; class Malacostraca; order Decapoda; family Parastacidae; genus Cherax; species Cherax quadricarinatus. The sequence goes on from NC_091366.1 coordinate 13,468,153, forward strand.
GCAGCAGTTTTGATAACTGAACAAGTTGCAGTGATAATGAACTATTTACATGTTTATATCTGATCACAATCGTAATGAGTTATTTGTGCAGACATTAGACTTAGACTTTGACTGTGTCTGTCTGTCTGTCTCTCTCTCTGTCTCTGTCTCTGTCTCTGTCTCTCTCTGTCTCTGTCTCTCTCTGTCTCTGTCTCTGTCTCTCTCTGTCTCTGTCTCTGTCTCTGTCTCTCTCTGTCTCTGTCTCTCTCTGTCTCTGTCTCTCTCTGTCTCTGTCTCTCTCTGTCTCTGTCTCTCTCTGTCTCTGTCTCTCTCTGTCTCTCTCTGTCTCTGTCTCTCTCTGTCTCTGTCTCTCTCTGTCTCTCTCTGTCTCTGTCTCTCTCTGTCTCTGTCTCTCTCTGTCTCTGTCTCTCTCTGTCTCTGTCTCTCTCTGTCTCTGTCTCTCTCTGTCTCTGTCTCTCTCTGTCTCTCTCTGTCTCTCTCTGTCTCTGTCTCTCTGTCTCTGTCTCTCTCTGTCTCTCTGTCTCTGTCTCTCTCTGTCTCTCTCTGTCTCTCTCTCTCTCTCTCTCTCTCTCTCTCTCTCTCTCTCTCTCTCTCTCTCTCTCACATCCCTCCCTTCCACCCTTTCCTTTTAGCCCCCTTCCACTCTTTCTCCACACCCCCCATCACTTTCCCTGACCCCCTCCCCTTCCTTCTATCCCTCTTCCCCACCTCCAAGCACACACACGCATATAAGCAGCACACACACACAAAAAGGGATGGTGGCTCAGAAGGGAAGCTGAAGGCTCAGCACCGTGTCTTTCTTTGCAGATGACACCCGAATTTGCATGACAGTGTCCTCCATTGAAGACACTGCAAGACTCCAGGCGGACATCAAGCAAATCTTTAAATGGGCTGCAGAAAACAATATGAAGTTCAATGATGAGAAATTTCAATTACTCCGATATGGAAAACGTGAGGAAATTAAAACTACATCGGAGTATAAAACAAATTCCAACCACACAATAGAGAGAAAAACTAATGTCAAAGACCTGGGAGTGATCATGTCAGAAGATCTCACCTTCAAGGACCATAACATTGTATCAATCGCATCTGCTAGAAAAATAACAGGATGGATAATGAGAACCTTCAAAACTAGGGATGCCAAGCCCATGATGACAGTTTTCAGGTCGCTTATTCTATCTAGGCTGGAATATTGCTGCATGCTAACAGCACCTTTCAAGGCAGGTGAAACTGCTGACCTAGAAAATGTACAGAGAACCTTCACGGCACACATAACTGCGATAAAACGCCTCAATTACTGGGAATGCTTTAAGTCCTTCAACCTGTACTCCCTCGAATGCAGGCAGGAGATGCATGATTTTATACACTTGGAAAATCCTAGAGGGACTAGTACCAAACTTGCACACAAAAATCACTCCCTACGAAAGCAAAAGATTCGGCAGACGATTCAACATCCCCCCAATGAAAAGCAGGGGTCACTAGGACAATAAGAGACAACACAATAAGTGTCAAGGGTCCAAGACGGTTCAGCTGCCTCCCAGCACACATAAGGGGGATTACCAATAGACCCTTGGCTGTCTTCAAGCTGGCACTGGACAAGCATCTAAAGTCAGTACCTAACCAGCTGAGCTGTGGTTCGTACGTTAGATTGCATGCAGCTAGTAGTAACAGCCTGGTTGATCAGATCCTGGTCCACCATGAGGCCTGGTCACAGACCGGGTCGTGGGGGCGTTGACCCCCTTAACTTTTTCCAGGTATAGTAGGCACAATTCAGTCTGGTGGACATAAGGTAGTCATTGCAATGTATAACCTGCCACAGAACTGCAGGAGGCCAAGAGAAGAATATGAAGATAGCAACAGAGCAATGGTGGACACATTGGCCAAGGTGGCCAGAAGAGCTCACACGGGTAGAGCAAAGTTACTAGTTATGGACGATTTCAATCACAAGGAGATTGATTGGGAAAACCTGTAGCCACATGGGGGTCCCAAAACATGGAGAGCCAAGATGTTGGATGTGGTACTGGAGAAATTCATGCATCAACATGTTAGGGACACTATCAGAGTCGGAGGATGAACCAGCAAGACTGGACCTAGTGTTCATCCTGAGTAGCTCAGACAATGAGGACATCACATATGAAAGGCCCCTTGGAGTTAGTGATCACACGGTTCTGAGCTTTGAGTACATAGTAGAGTTAAAAGAGAGGGTAACAGAAGTAAGATGGGAAAAGCCAAACTACAAAAGGGGGTCTATACAGGGGAACTTCCTGCAGGAGGTTCAGTGGGAAAGAGAATTGGTAGGAAAGTCAATAAACGACATGGAGTATGTAACAACAAAATGCAAGGAGGCAGAGGTTTGTTCCCAAGGGCAACAGAAATAATGGGAACACCAGAACGAGTTCTTGGTTTACCTAAAAGGTGTAGGAAGGCAAAAACTAAGTGCACTAGAGAATGGAAAAAAGTACAGAAGACAAAGGACCCAGGAAAATACAGTAGTCGAAGAGCCAAAATCTAGTATGTCCAGATAAGGAGGGAGACCCAACAACAGTACGAAAACGATATAACACCAAAAGTCAAGTCTGACCCAAAGCTGTTGTATAGCCACATCAGGAGGAAGACAGCAGTCAAAGACCAGGTAATCAGGCTGAGGAAAGAAGGTGGGGAGCTCACAAGAAACGACCAAGAAGTATGAGGAGCTCAAGATGAGATTTCAGGAAGTATTTACAGTGGAGACAAAGGATTCTGGGAATTCAGAACAGAGGGTTACACCAACAAGGGATATGCCAACAAGTGTTGGATGAAATACCATGGAGGAGGAGGTGAAGAAACGGCTAAGTGACCTTAATACCTCAAAGGTGGTATGACCGGACATCTCTCCGTGGGTCCTTAGAGAGAGAGCAGTGATGCTGTGTGTGCCACTAACAACAATTTTCAAGACATCCATTGAAACTTGGCAACTACCTGAGGTATGGAAGACGGCAAATGTAGTTCCCATTTTTAAGAAAGGAGACAGACACTAGGTACTAAGCTATAGACCAGTGTCACTGACTTGTATAGTATGCAAAGTCATACAGAAGATTATCAGGAGAAGAGTGGTGGAGCACCTAGAATGGAACAATCTTATAAATGACAACCAGTACTGATTTATGGAAGGCAAATCCTGTGTCACAAACCTACTGGAGTTTTATGACAAGGTAATGGAAGCAAGACACGAGAGAGACGGGTGGGTAGATTGCATTTTCTTGGACTGCAAGAAGGCCTTTAACACAGTTCCTCAAGAGAGATTAGTGCAAAAGCTAGACTATCAGGCACATATAACAGGAAGGGCACTGCAATCAGGGCTGGATTTAGACCTTTGGGGGCCCAGGGCACTTTAGGTTTTGGGGGCCCTTAACATAGAAATTAAATTGCAGTTTTCGAAAAGAAAATGTTTGGTTTTGAAGAAGACGGCTGATTTTATTTTTCTTAATTTTATTGACTAAGAATAGCTGACTATAATTTTCAGTTTGTAATATATTCCATCTACACTATATAATAATTACAGATGTGTATTTATTTATATTTTTGGTGACACTTTCAGTATCTATGGTGGAAGTTGACCAAAAGGACACACTTTTCTCTGACAGGAAATCACATGGCTGGGTCTGAATCACATGGTGGAGCTTCACTGTCCATGTATACAGAAGCATCTGTAGAATGTGGTTGTGGTGATTCATCACCTTTACTATCTTGATTTGGTATATTCTTTTTATTTTCTGCAGATGTACTTGGGAATGCTGGTGGGTCCTCAGAAGAAACAACATCTGGTAGTGGTACTGGTTCTTCATTAGTAGCTTCTATGTTTTCCACTACAGAAGCAGAGAAAAATTCTGTAAGGCGTTTTGTCTTTGCCAAGACTGCAGCATTACTTTTGCTTGATTCTTTGGAAATCTTTCTTTTGAGCTCCTGACAACTGAATTTTACGTGGCATACTGGGTCTTCTGAAAAAACAAATATTCAGAATCTTCTGACATTTAATGACCATGTAGATGACACACACTAACAGCACCTTTCAAGGCAGGTGAAACTGCTGACCTAGAAAATGTACAGAGAACCTTCACGGCACGCATAACGGAGATAAAACACCTCAATTACTGGGAGCGCTTGAGGTTTCTAAACCTGTATTCCCTGGAACGCAGGAGGGAGAGATACATGATTATATACACCTGGAAAATCCTAGAGGGACTAGTACCGAACTTGCACACGAAAATCACTCACTACGAAAGCAAAAGACTTGGCAGACGATACAACATCCCCCCAATGAAAAGCAGGGGTGTCACTAGCACGTTAAGAGACCATACAATAAGTGTCAGGGACCCGAGACTGTTCAACTGCCTCCCAGCATACATAAGGGGGATTACCAACAGACCCCTGGCAGTCTTCAAGCTGGCACTGGACAAGCGCCTAAAGTCGGTTCCTGATCAGCCGGGCTGTGGCTCGTATGTTGGTTTGCATGCAGCCAGCAGTAACAGCCTGGTTGATCAGGCTCTGATCCACCAGGAGGCCTGGTCACAGACAGGGCTGCGGGGGCGTTGACCCCCGGAACACTCTCCAGGTAAACACACACACATTGTGTGTGTGTGTATTCACTTAATTTTACTAGTCTAATTGTGGTTGCAGGGGTCGAGACTCGGCTCCTGGCCCCACCTCTTCACTGACCACTTCTGGGCCCTCCCTCCCCCTGCTCCATGACCTTTATCATACCTTATCTTAAAACTATGTATGGTTCCTGCTTCCATTACATCGCTTGCCAGGCTATTCCACTTCCTAACAACTCTGTGGCTAAAGAAGTACTTCCTAACATCCCATTGACTCGTCTGAGTCTTCAGCTTCCATTTGTGACCCCTTGTTTCTGTGTCCCATCTCTGGAACATCCTGTCTCTGTCCATCTTGTCTATTCCACGCAGTATTTTGCATGTCGTTATCAAGTGTCCCCTGACCCTCCTGTTCTCCAGTGTCGTCAGACCGACTTCCCTTAACCTTTCTTTGTAGGACATTCCCCTTAGCTCTGGAACCAGCTTTGTTGCACTTTCTCTAATTTCTTAACGTGTTTGACCAGGTGTGGGTTCCAGACTGGTGCTGCGTACTTAAGTATGGGCCTGACGTACACAGTGTATAGAGTCTTAAACGATTCCTTACTGAGGTACCGGAACGCTATTCTTAGGTTTGCAAGGCGCCCATATGCCGCAGCAGTTATCTGGTTAATGTGAGCTTCTGGCGATGAACTCGGTATTATACTCACTCCTAGATCCTTCTCGTTGAGTGAGGTTTGCAGTCTTTGGCCGCCTAGCCTATACCCTGTCTGCGGTCCTCTTTTCCCTTTTCTGATCTTTACGACTCTGCATTTGGCAGGGTTAAATTCTAGGAGCTAGTTGCTGGACCACGCGTCCAGCCTGTCCAGGTCTCTTTGTGGACCTGTCTGGTCCGCATCTCATTTAATTCTCCTCATTAACTTCACATCATCTGCAAACAGGGACACTTCTGAGTCTATCCCTTCAGTCATGTCATTCACGTATACCAAGAATAGCACTGGTCCCAGGACTGACCTCTGTGGGGCCCCGCTCGTCACAGGTGCCCATTGTGATACCTCATCACGGACCATGACTCGCTGTTGCCTCCCTGTTACGTATTCTCTGATCCATTGCAGTGCCCTTCCTGTTATACGTGCTTGAGCCTCCAGCTTCTGCACTAATCTCTTGTGAGGAACTGTGTTGAAGGCCTTCCTGCAGTCCAGAAAAATGCCATGAACCCACCCCTCCCTCTCGTGTCTTACTTCAGTTATGTTGTCATAAAACTCTAGTAGATTTGCCACACAGGATTTGCCGTCCATGAATCCATGCTGGTTGTCGTTTATAACCTTGTTCCGCTCCAGGTGCTCCACCACTCTCCTGATAATCTTCTCTATGACTCTGCATACTATACACATCAGTGACACTGGTCTATAGATTAGTGTTTCATTTCTGTCTCCTTTCTTAAAGATGGGGACTACATTTGCCATCTTCCATACCACAGGTAGCTGCCCAGTTTCAAGGGATGTGTTGAATATTGTGGTTAGTGGCACACACTGTCTCTGCTCGCTCTCTTGTTGTTAGTGGCACACACAGCATCTCTGCTCACTCTCTAAGGACCCACGGAGAGATGTCCGGTCCCACTGCCTTTGAGGTATCAAGGTCACTTAGGAGCTTCTTCACGTCTCCTCGGTTGTGTGTATTTCATCTAACACTTGTTGGTATATCCCTTGTTGGTGTACCCCACTGTTTTATCTTCCCAGTGTCCCATCAGCCCCCACTGTAAATACTTCCTGAAATCGCATGTTGAGCTCCTCACATACTTCTTGGTTATTTCTTGTGAGCTCCCCACCTTCTTTCCTCACCCTGATTACCTGGTCCTTGACTATTGTCTCTGCTGGGCCTCCCTCGTCATCAGTACATACTCTTTCTGGATCGTTGACTAATCTCTATTTTCCAGAGTCCTTTGCCTTCTGTACTTTTTCCACTTAGTTTTTGCCTCCCTACACGTTCGGGTAAACCAAGGGCTCGTTCTGGTCTTCCCATTATTTCTGTTACCCTTGGGAAAAAACCTTTCCTCTGCCTCCTTGCATTTTGTTGTTATGTGTGTGTGTGTGTGTACTCACCGAATTGTGGTTGCAGGGGTCGAGACTTGGCTCCTGGCCCCGCCTCTTAACCGAGTTGAGTGCTACTAGGTCCTCTCTCTCCCTGCTAGCCTATTCCACTTCCTAAATACTCTATGACTGAAGAAATACTTCCTAACATCCCTCTGACTCATCTGAGTCTTCAACTTCCAATTGTGACCTCTTGTTTCTGAGTCCCCTCTCTGGAACATCCTGTCTCTGTCCACCTTGTCTATTCCACACAGTATTTTGTATGTCATTATCATGTCTCCCCTAACCCTCCTGTCCTCCAGTGTCGTCAGGCCGATTTCCCTTAACCTTTCTTCATAGGACATTCCCCTTAGCTCTGGAACTAACCTTATCGCAAACCTTGCACTTTCTCTAATTTCTTGACATGCTTGATCAAGTGTGGGTTCCAAACAGGTGCTGCATACTCCAGTATGGGCCTGACGTACACAGTGTACAGTGTCTTGAACGATTCCTTTCTAAGGTATCGGAACGCTATTCTCAGGTTTGCGAGGCGCCCATATGCTGCAGCAGTTATCTGGTTGATGTGTGCTTCCGGAGACGTGCTCGGTGTTATACTCAGCCCGAGATCTTTCTCCTTGAGCGAGGCTTGCAGTCTTTGGCCACCTAGCCTATACTCCGTCTGCGGTCTTCTTTGCCCTTCCCCGATCTTCATGGCTTTGCATTTGGCGGTGTTAAATTCGAGAAACCAGTTGCTGGACCAGGTGTCCAGCCTGTCCAGGTCTCTTTGAAGTCCTACCTGATCCTCATCTGATTTCTCATTAATTTCACATTATCTGCGAACAGATGTGTGTGTCATCAAATGACAAAAAAAAATCTGAATATTTATTTTTCCAGACGACCCAGTATGCCACCAGAAATTCAGTTGTCAGGAGCGCAGAAAAGAAAAAGTTCCAAAGAATCAAGAGAAAGAAATGCAGCGGTTTTGGCGAAGATAAAATGCCTTACAGAATTTTTCTCTGATTCCGTAGTGGAAAATATAGAAGCTACTAATGAAGAACCAGTACCACTACCAGATGATGTTTCTTCTGAGGACCCACCACCATTCCCAAGTACATCTGCAGAAAATAAAAAGAACATACCAAATCAAGATAGTAAAGGTGATGAATCACCACAACCACTGTGAAAATTTGTCTGGACTGCCTCCATGCGAGTCGCCTACCCTGGCAAGCTCTGTTGACACCAAGCCCTGAGTTCGGTACCTCAGCCTCACAAGTGGCTTATAGGACAGATTTTCATAAATGACTGATGTTGCAAGAAATCTCGCCTGCATGCACGTTTAACCCTTTGAGGGTTTTCGTCGTACTAGTACGTCTTACGCGTAGGGGTTTTTGACGTACTAGTACTCATAAATTCTAGCGGCCTCAAATCTAGTGGGAGAAAGCTGGTAGGCCTTCATATGAAAGAATGGGTCTATGTGGTCAGTGTGCACAGTCTAAAAAAAATCCTGCAGCACACAGTGCATAATGAGAAAAAAAAAACTGACCATTTTTTTTTAATAAATCAGCGACTTTGCAGTGTATTTTCGTATGGTATTTATTGTTGTATTCTAGTTTTCTTGGTCTCATTTTATAGAATGGAAGACATATTACAGAAATAGAGATGATTTTGACTGGTTTTACAAAGAAAGGTGCCTTGAAATTGAGCTCAAAGTAGCAGAAATGTTCGATTTTTACCAAACTTCAAAAGTAAACAAATCGTGCCAAGCGTGCAATACACGTCAACTGGTGAGTCTAATATTCTTTCACAAGTGCACCAATAATATTTATACCATTTTTTACACTAATGCAGTAGTCTGCATAACAGTAAATCTTATATTTTTTGTGAAAATAAAAATTCAAAGTGGAAAGCAAAAGAATATAAGAGGGGCCTTGAGACGTGAATAATGACTAGAGGAAATGTCATTTTAGTGCCAGGAATGTCTTTCTTGTTTATTCTGGACCCTATTCGGAAATTGGCATCTTTTGAAATTTGTGTGAAATTGGCAAAATTGCTAAATTCTGACCACTGTACTGGATAGTTGAATTTCATAAATGAGTGGTTTCTTGCACCCATTCGATAGAAAAAATGGAGTTCTAGCGAAATATTCATGTTTTTTGTCGACTAGTACAGTGAAATTGGCCGAAAATGGGGCTCAAAGTGGGCAAAATCGCCGATGCGTAAACATCGCCGAGACTGCTAACTTTGCGAGAGCATAATTCCGCAAGTTTTCTATCAAATTTCAAACTTTTGGTGTCTTTATGATCGGGAAAAGATTCTCTATCTTTTCATAAGAAAAAATAATTTTTTTTTTTAAATTTGGCCGACCCTGAGAACGAGTTTCGGAGAGGGCCTGTCGACCCTCAAAGGGTTAAAGGACTAACTTACTTGGTGATGTAGAATCTATTCTGGTCTTCAACCTCCCAAAGCTTGTCCCTCTGGACTTGCCCTCAGAACCATGTGCAACCAGGAGCCTTAATTCCTGCAATATTCAATCATTATTAGTGACCTGCCTGCACCTCAGAAATTCCTATTTCCAAGGGGGTGAATCCCCTAGAATACTATGCAGAAAGTGACACTAGCTTCTAGGCTGACAAGAGATGCCAGTACATACTGGGCATGCACTGCCGGCTGCACAAAAGCCCACAGCTCAACTCACTTGCAACTTTCCCCAGACACTGGCCAGGATCCTAAGAAAAAGTGGAAGTCTTGTCTTACTGTATGGGCCTGACGGAGGTGGTCATCTACGGTACATCAAGGTGCCTCCACCAGATTTCCCCAGGTCTAGTAAGTGAAGACATGTGGGGGTGCCGCCTGTTGGTCACGGCACTTGTTGCTACGATGACGTCTAGTCTTAGAAGAAAGCTCTGGCGTCTTCGAGACCCGCATCTCGTCGTTCAAACTTGGACTGCCAGTTCTTCCTAGCTAACATAACCTAGTGTTTGCCTACATTCGGCCTATTACTACCTATGTTAAGGTCTTAGGTCTACATTATTATTATCTACAGTTGCCTCAATAATCCTAATATTAGTGTACTAACAGTATAAACTACCTACTTCTTCCCTGAAGGGTAAATCTATCAATTAAGAAGTACCTTCCAACCACCTTCGCCAACCCGGGTGTGTGTGTGTTTTGGTTGGGTGTAAGGGCCACCCAACTCAGCCGTTCCATAATGGCCTGTCCTGTGGAACTTTAGGGACCAAATAAATTTCCACAACCACATTCTACAGATACTTCTGTATACATGGACAGTGATGCTCCACCATGTGATTCAGACCCAGCCATATGATTTCCAGTCAGAGAAAAGTGTGTCCTTTTGGTCAACTTCCACCATAGATACTGAAAGTGTCACCAAAAATATAAATAAATACACATCTGTAATTATTATATAGTGTAGATGGAATATATTACAAACTGAAAATTATAGTCAGCTATTCTTAGTCAATAAAATTAAGAAAATTAAAATCAGACTTCTTCGAAACCTAACCTTTTTTTTTCGAAAACTGCTGTTTATCATTCATTTTAGTTCATTTCTTATTTGTAATTCAATTTAAATTCCATGTTAAGGCCCCCACCCCCAGGTCTAAATCCGGCCCTGATCAAAACTAAGCACTAAACCCACAAGAGATGTCAAATACCTAAGCCCAACATCAAGGAGACTGTTTTCAACACGAGTCCATGGACATGGTTCATTAGAATTACGAATATTTGGCAAACGAGTGTCTTTGGGCTACTGTCCAGGACGTTTCAAATATCAAGGTTCAACCCACGTTAACACACAGTAAGAAGACTGTGTTAGTCCCTTAGTAGTTACCAAGTGACAACCCTCCCCCCTTCTCCCATCTTCATCACCCTCCCACCAATAACAAGTAACTACTCACCCCCAAACCCGTCCACTAACAGCCAACCCCCGACCCTTCCCCTTACAACCTTCCCATAAACAACCACTGACGTCATCACCACCCTCCTCCAGGTCAATGGCGCCATTTAGGCATGGAGGTCAAGAATAGTGGCGCCACTAGTCACTCCTCTGCCATCCACCACACCAACACCACCTGCTCTTCCAGTTCCAACAACCTGTGGTAATTTAAAAAAAACTTGGATTACTCCAGTTTCATGGTAATTTTTGAAAGATCAGCTTTGAAAATACTTTACCAATTTTTCTTTTTACAAACTGTTGAAGGAAGCATTCTAAATACATAGACTTCAAACTATTGCTTATTGCAGTTCATGAAAAGTTGGAGGATAAACTTCGTAATACGTATACATTACAACCTAGCCAAACCTACCCCTAATATCCCTTAAATATAGGTGTCTAACTGGAAGAAAAATCTGGCCCTACTATCAAGTTGACTTTTATCCTCTGAATCAAACCTGATTGACTTTCATCGACCTGTCCCCCTTGAGTTTACCGCTCCCCCTCCCCTTCAAACTATTTTACATACGTGCACATTTACCCAAATAAAATTTCCCATAACTAGATATAATGGGGAGGGTACTTGCAACTGCTTGCATCAAGATACCTTCACTAGTACAAAGACACCCGCTGAAGGGCATCCAAATTTAACATGTAGTTAGTTAGGATCATTAAGACATCTTATTTCCCCTACACTTCCACGTCCCTCATAGCACACTAGGCTAACAACCAACACTGGGCTATCTGTGCTAGCCTGAATTCATAACCTACCTTACCTGCCAGTTATGGCTGGCATCCCAAGCACAACCCGAGGGCCTACATTCAAGCCCCCCCACACTATTTTTCTGGGTTTCTAACCCAGCAGGGTTAATTATCCTATTCCCACTAATACCAATCTAAATCAACCCCCTAACTATACTCATCAGCATCAGATGTTAGCGAATCCTTTCTGCCGACTAACACTTCTTCAGATCAGAGGTTTTCATTATTTTTATTAACGTCTGCTGCCAGAAGAGTTAGACTTCACTATTTACAAACTATCAAACCAACTGAAATTCTGAAAGCTAATACTTCGATATTCATAGGAACCTGAACGTTGCTTAATTTTTTTTCAAAATAATGAAACTGTAAAATCAATGAATCAATATTTAACTTTGCACAGTTTGGCCAAAGGCATAAAATACATAGAACACCCACCATAACCACTACCCAAAGCCCGAACCCACCAACATCCCCACGGAAACCACGAGCAATAACAGATTGCACACAGCTACTGAAGGTCGTTGGTGGGTTCCCAGGCCTTCGGGGGAGGTTACTCTCCCCTGCTATATGCATTAATAACGCATATAGCAGATTCTCCAGTTCTATACCTTACCTATCCTACTTAACACCACCTAATTTTATAAGTTTTGATAGAAGAAACTGAATAATTGTAGACCTAGTGGGGACTAGGTAAGATCAAGGGGGTCTAGGTAAGATCAAGGGGGGTCTAGGTAAGATCAAGGGGGGTCTAGGTATGATCAAGGGGGGTCTAGGCAAGATCAAGAGGGGTCTAGGCAAGATCAAGAGGGGTCTAGGCAAGATCAAGAGGGGTCTAGGCAAGATCAAGAGGGGTCTAGGTAAGATCAAGTGGGGTCTAGGTAAGATCAAGAGGGGTCTAGGTACGATCAAGAGGGGTCTAGGTAAGATCAAGGGGGTCGAGGTAAGATCAAGGGGGTCGAGGTAAGATCAAGAGGGGTCTAGGTAAGATCAAGTGGGTCTAGGTAAGATCAAGTGGGTCTCGGTAAGATCAAGTGGGGTCTAGGTAAGATCAAGGGGGTGTAGGTAAGATCAAGGGGGTCTAGGTAAGATCAAGGGGGTCTAGGTAAGATCAAGGGGTTCTAGGTAAGATCAAGATGGGTCGAGGTAAGATCAAGGGGGGTCTAGGTAAGATCAATGGGGTCTGGGTAAGATCAAGTGGGGTGTAGGTAAGATCAAGGGGGTGTAGGTAAGATCAAGGGGAGTCTAGGTAAAATCAAGGGGGTCTAGGTAAGATCAAGGGGGGTCTAGGTAAGATCAAGGGGGGTCTAGGTAAGATCAAGGGGGGTCTAGGTAAGATCAAGGGGGGTCTAGGTAAGATCAAGTGGGGTCTAGGTAAGATCAAGGGGGTGTAGGTAAGATCAAAGGGGGTCTAGGTAAAATCAAGGGGGGTCTAGGTAAGATCAAGGGGAGTCTAGGTAAGATCAAGGGGGTGTAGGTAAGATCAAGGGAGGGGTCTAGGTAAGATCAAGTGGGGTCTAGGTAAGATCAAGGGGAGTCTAGGTAAGATCAAGGGGGTCTAGGTAAGATCAAGTGGGGTCTAGGTAAGATCAAGGGGGTCTGGGTAAGATCAAGTGGGGTCTAGGTAAGATCAAGTGGGGTCTGGGTAAGATCAAGTGGGGTCTAGGTACGATCAAGGGGGTGTGATCGAGGGGGGTCTGGGTAAGATCAAGGGGGTGTAGGTAAGATCAAGGGGGGTCTGGGTAAGATCAAGGGGGGTCTGGGTAAGATCAAGGGGGTGTAGGTAAGATCAAGTGGGGTCTAGGTAAGATCAAGTGGGGTCTAGGTACGATCAAGGGGGGTCTGGGTAAGATCAAGGGGGTCTAGGTAAGATCAAGGGGGTGTAGGTAAGATCAAGGGGGGTCTGGGTAAGATCAAGGGGGTGTAGGTAAGATCAAGGGGGGTCTGGGTAAGATCAAGGGGGTGTAGGTAAGATCAAGGGGGGTCTGGGTAACATCAAGGGGCCTACAAAGTCTCTAAATATACACTCTAAATATACACTGTACAACTTAATTTCAAAACAAATGCTCCCCCCCCAGGACGCTCTAATACAGACTCTGGAGTCGTAAGCGCTAATTATAATAATCATGGGGAAATGCTAAACCTCCCTTGAGGGGCGTGTGGAAAATATTTTAATCTTCCAAAGCTATAGGGCCTAATAGGTGTTTAATGTGTCGATATGGGTCAAAAATGTATTTGAAAATGGACTAGAACCAACAGGGAAGCTCTGCTCCTGCGCTGATGGGCAGGGAGAGGTCGAGATGGGGCATCAGGGAGCGGGAGTATTTTGGAATGGAGTTAAGAGGCTGGGAAAACATGGGACCAGGAAATTGGCGTTCACGGCGGCCTAAGGATTAATATAGGTCTCGCTTCATAATAGGAAGTGTCGTAACTGTTCCCAGTGAAGAGTGAGGGAACATGATTTACGGGACTACCATAATAAAGTGGCAAAATTAGTGAATAATGGTAGGACCGGTGGTGACTGGCACGTCGCCATGGAGTGTGTCCCGGGGAAAAATACCCGTAATTTAATCATCACTCATCGGTCTCAGATCTTAATGGAGTGGCCTCCAATGTGTATAATAATTATGAGACATTAAACCGTATGGTGGGCTAAGAAGTAATCAGTGATAATAACACCAAGTTAAGAGAATGTGTGAAGTGAAATGAGTCGCCGTTCTCAGAGTGAGCATCTGTTTACCTCGTGTTCCTGTCCCGAGGATAGTGAAGTTTTTATGGAGTCACGACTTCTAAACCGGGACAAACCGACGGATACCTCGTCCTGCTGGAATAAGAACAGTGTCGGTGTAGCAGGACATCGAAATAAGATGGTGAATGAAGGAAATAAGGAGCATCAATCACCCACAGTTAAGTAACCCTTCTAGTTATAGCAGACTGATACTGGCCAGTTAGGTATGTTGTAATTGGATAGGTTGTGGGTGATCCAGCTACATCAAGTGACCACCAGAGAATATCTGTTAAGTGGTGGGATTATATACAAGTGTTTTACCTTGATGGATATATCCATGTGTAACCTCCCCCCCCCTTCATTCAGTTAAACTAATATAATCTATACAGTCCACAATTAATTAGTAGCGCCGTACTTGTGGGTGCTATCCAATTTATACTGGTCTCGGATAGATATGGATAAGATTGTGAGGTCGAATGGACCACCTGCAGTGACCAGGGGTGGTTAAGTTTTCTCACATGTCTACACGGGGTGACTACGGTAAACAATATGGTTGTTGTCTCCCAATGAGATTACTCGTATGCATGTAATGTTGAGGTATATACAGGTAACTCCCTATAAAATTTTTCTTAGGGCGTAAGCACTAAACCCACAAGGCTATACTACTGAAAATATTTTTGGGACTTCAAAGCATAAAATTACTTGGCCAGGTCCTCTACAACACTATTGATAAAAGGAAGATGTGGTTAATTCCACATTTCTGAGGAATTGTTGTTGATTTTTCCAGCTATAATATATTCTGCCCAAGGAAAATTTATCCCGTCATGTGAAGCTAAAACTTTGGCTGTGTAGTTGTAAAAATAGGTTAGACGAATGAGTGACTGAGATTTGGACCTGCCTAAACTGGGCCAATAGGCCTGCTTCAGTGCTCCTTTCTTGTCTTAATAACTTAATAATGGATATGCCTGATTTAATAGGCTTTTCTTACAGCCGACATCAAGACCTCTACCATTACCCTCACCACACTAAACTATCTCAGCATAATTAACCCGGTAGATTAACACAGAATTAAACAATGAAGTCAGGATGACATCTATGACATTTTTATTAGGGTATTTATACTCCCCCAGGATGCGACCCTTACCAGTAGGCCTGCTGCAGTGTTCCTCCTTTATGTGAACAGTGCCAATGGATATAAGGGAACATGAACACTTGTGCCCGGGATCGAATCTCAGTTTATCAGTTGACGCCACTACCAACTGAGCCATGATGTATCACTTGCACATTTCATCTCTGCTTCCTACAATCTTGCAGGATGAATATAGACTACATAAAGATATTACGCTAACTAAAACTTCCTAAAATCTAATCAGTCTTCAATTCTAAGCTTTACAACCCATCTCTCCAATTTTTATTTCCACCTCATTCAAGGTAACCTCTAGAATACATTCCTCATTATTTCCTGGCCAGAGATTTCATCGCTGGTCGTGAGTGAAACTAATACTTCCCACTATGCTACTTTTGATATTAATTGCTTACAATCTTTCCTATACTCTCCCCACCACCTTCCCACCTAATACAATTACTATCTGCTTCAATAATCAAACTTTAGTTGACTTATAACCTGGAAATACTTTACAAGTGGGCCCTGCCCATCTTTAACGACGTCTCCCACTGCTGCATCTCCATATAATACTAAATGTTATGGGTCAGACCATTTACTAGTGTGGTTGTCTCCACCCCTCACTGGTCAAAGTTGCTGTGTTGATCAGTGTTGCAGCAGACACAGCCAGGCACAGCACTCTCTCAGTTACAACACCTGAAACAAAACACATTCACATTATAACTATGAACATTACTGCCTGACTGATATACCCATTAATTAATGTTTAACACAGTAAATAAAGCTATCTTTTTCTTTAATAAATATTTCTTTCACAAACCCGATGACTAACAATTTGTTAACATGGAAGTTTATATCTGGATCACAAGGCGCAAGTTCCTTGAATCGAGAGATCTTCACTAAGTTATTTTTCAATAATGGAAACAATAGGCCAGAACTTGATACACCATTATGGGTTATGTAACGCCTAGTGCGAGAGTTATTGTTTGATCAGAGGAAGGGGAATAGCTCCAGTTCCTCGCATCAAAACTAAGGTCAATCACCCCCACCCCCCTCCAAGACATTAGACCCCCAAAGAAAATTAAATTATGATTATTATAATATTAATTTGGTGACCAAACTGGTGGTGGGGACCATGAGCTGCAGCTCAACTCTGCTGTTGTATTGACAAATATGTCACCAGACAATACTTACGTTATTTAGGTGCTGTGGAAAATTACATTTATCTGAATGTATCATTATGTACATAAATAATAATTATCTTTATTCATTTACTGTTATCAGTTAGACAAGTAGGAATTTGGGACACCTAGGTCGCAAAAAATGTCCCCCTTCGATACCTACCACTGTCATATCCACAAGTTGCTCTGGACCTATTAATTATAACTGAAATATACATCACCAGGAATTCTGGTAAATATATGAAATTTGTGGACTGTATATTAAAAATAATAAATGATTATATATACACATTTACATAACAGAAGGAGAATATCTTAATATCACTCACCAATTTGACTGGAGATTAATGTGTATCATACTCAGAAAACCTCACTGTCTATCTATGAAAATAACACTGGCCAGAGTTACAACATAAGACTTATCTGAGGTTCCTGGAGCTGTATTGTCCAGTCGCCTGATATCTCAAGTTATGCAGGAATGCACATCCAACAATTTCGCCTCCTATTTGAGAGGTGTCAACCCAATTTTAACCTCTAGAGCACGAAAAATTCTTCACATTAATCACTAACGTTCTGTTCAATTCAAACAATAATGGCGAGTGTCCCTCGCTGGTGCATAAAATTTCCCATTTTTTATGACAAATATTATTAAATACAGTATGGCCATCTATTTACATATAACTACTGTATTTCTGGAAAATATATACGGTATTTTCCACAGGTGTATTAAAAGGGTGAGGAAGCGGTAAAGCCGGCGGGGCGGCAGAAGGAAGAGCAACCCATCTCTTCTGTACAACAACTGAAGTTCAACTGACCTTTAGTGACCTTGAGGTTGGTCACTGTCCTAACCTTCACTATAACACCATCACTGATAACGTGACTAACTCTGACTACCACCACTAGATGGCACGACTACACCACTAGATTGCATCACTATCAGCATTTTTTTTTTTTATTTTATTGAAAATCTCAGGGACTCAAAACAGTAACATACAGGCAAAAATAACAAGTAAGAGATAATAAATAAGGGACACTTGTCCATACAATCCACTCAAGGAATGCGTATTGTAAAACATGTCAACCACAAACAAAAACATAGCTACCTTGAAAGGTAGTCCGAAGCATTACTTAGGGAATAAAGATAATCCCTTATAGAACATATAGTGAACTTCTGAAAAGTCCCACCAAACATAATACAATATTGACTGTGTAACAAACCACATAATGCACATGGTTAGAAAAAAAAACATAGGAACACATTAGATAAAAATATGAAAACCTCACCATTACTGCCGGATTCACCGGCATGTCGACGTCGTGAAATCTTGTGACGATATCCTCGTAAACAGTGCTGTTACGGAATTTTACAAAGATTCTGTAGGCCCCATTCAATGCTACTCCGTATAGCTCTTCAGTTGCTATACCATACGTGTCCCTGATGATAGCCGGTAACAGTAGCTGTGCCGAATGGGAAAAAGCAGCCCCACAAATGACTTCAAGTCGTCCATGTGTTGCCATGTTGTGAAAACCAAAGTTACACAAACTGATGGTAGGGGCAGTCACTGCGCACGTCCGCTCTCCCTGAGTGTCAAGCGACGAATAATGTTTATTTATTTATATCTTTGGTGTCTCGCTTTCAGTATCTATGGTGGCAGTTGACCAAAAGGGCACACACTTTTCTCTGACAGGAAATCACATGGCTGGGTCTGAATCACATGGTGGAGCTTCACTGTCCATGTATACAGAAGCATCTGTAGAATGTGGTTGTGGTGATTCATCACCTTTACTATCTTGATTTGGTATATTCTTTTTATTTTCTGCAGATGTACTTGGGAATGCTGGTGGGTCCTCAGAAGAAACAACATCTGGTAGTGGAACTGGTTCTTCATTAGTAGCTTCTATATTTTCCACTACAGAAGCAGAGAAAAATTCTGTAAGGCGTTTTGTCTTTGCCAAGACTGCAGCATTACTTTCGCTTGATTCTTTGGAAATCTTTCTTTTGAGCTCCTGACAACTGAATTTTACGTGGCATACTGGGTCTTCTGAAAAAATAAATATTCAGAATCTTCTGACATTTAATGACCATGTAGATCACACACACACAAAATAAATAAATAAATAAATAAATAAATAAATAAATAAATAAATAAATTAATAATAATAATAATAATAATAATAATAATAATAATAATAATAATAATAATAATATATATATATACAGTGGACCCCCGGTTAACGATTTTAATCCGTGCAAGAGGGGTAATTGTTATGCGAAATAATCGTTATGTGAATGAATTTTCCCCATAAGAAATAATGGAAATAAAATTAATCCGTGCAAGACACCCAAAAGTATGAAAAAAATTTTTTTTTACCACATGAAATGTTAATTTTAATACACACAAACTGAAAAAGGCATGCACAATTACATGACACTTACTTTTATTGAAGATCTGGTGATGATTGATGGGATGGGAGGAGGGGAGAGTGTGTGTTAGTGTTTAGAAGGGGAATCCCCTTCCATTAGGACTTGAGGTAGCAAGTCCTTTTCTGGGGTTACTTCCCTTCTTCTTTTAATGCCACTAGGGCCAGCTTCAAAGTCACTGGACTTCTTTCACACAACATATCTGTCCATAGTGGCCTGTACCTCTCGTTCCTTTATGACTTGCCTAAAGTGTTTCACAACATTGTCAGTGTAATAATCACCAGCACGGCTTGCAATAGCTGTGTGAGGGTGATTTTCATCCATGAAGGTTTGCACTTCAAGCCACTTTGCACAGATTTCCTTTATCTTTGTAGTAGGCAACTTCTTCAATTTCTCTCTCCCCTCCTCTGAACCAGTTTCCCCAGGTCTGGCCTCTTGCTCTTGAAGTTGATCTATCAGCTCATCAGTGGTTAGTTCTTCATTGTCCTCCTCCACGAACTCTTCCACATCCTCCCCACTAACCTCCAACCCCAAGGACTTTCCCAATGCCACAATGGATTCCTCAACTGGAATAATCCTCTCAGGGTTAGCCTCAAACCCTTCAAAATCCCTTTTGTCTACACATTCTGGCCACAGTTTCTTCCAAGCAGAGTTCAAGGTCTTCTTAGTCACTCCCTCCCAAGCCTTACCTATAAGGTTTACACAATTGAGGATATTAAAGTGCTCTCTCCAAAAGTCTCTTAGAGTCAGTTGAGTTTCTGAGGTCACTACAAAGCACCTTTCAAACAGAGCTTTTGTGTACAGTTTTTTGAAGTTTGCAATAACCTGCTGGTCCATGGGCTGCAGGAGAGGAGTGGTATTAGGAGGCAAAAACTTCACCTTAATGAAGCTCATGTCCCCATAAAGTCGCTCTGCCACGTCTGTAGGATGACCAGGGGCATTGTCTAACACCAGGAGGCACTTAAGTTCTAATTTCTTTTCAGTTAGGTAATCTTTCACATTGGGGGTAAATGCATGGTGTAACCAGTTATAGAAAAAGTCCCTAGTGTCCCATGCCTTACTGTTTGCCCTCCACAGCACACACAAATTATCCTTGAGGACATTCTTTTGCCTGAACGCTCTGGGAGTTTCAGAGTGATACACTAATAAAGGCTTAACTTTGCAATCACCACTAGCATTGGCACACATCAACAAAGTAAGCCTGTCTTTCATAGGCTTATGTCCTGGGAGTGCCTTTTCCTCCTGAGTAATGTAGGTCCTGCTTGGCATTTTCTTCCAGAACAGGCCTGTTTCATCACAATTAAACACTTGTTCAGGTTTCAGTCCTTCACTGTCTATGTACTCCTTGAATTCCTGCACATATTTTTCAGCCGCTTTGTGGTCCGAACTGGCAGCCTCACCATGCCTTATCACACTATGGATGCCACTACGCTTCTTAAATCTCTCAAACCAACCTTTGCTGGCCTTAAATTCACTCACATCATCACTAGTTGCAGGCATTTTTTTAATTAAATCCTCATGCAACTTCCTAGCCTTTTCACATATGATCGCTTGAGAGACGCTATCTCCTGCTAGCTGTTTTTCATTTATCCACACCAATAAGAGTCTCTCAACATCTTCCATCACTTGCGATCTTTGTTTCGAAAACACAGTTAAACCTTTGGCAAGAACAGCTTCCTTGATTGTCTTTCTGGTGCCCACAATAGTAGCGATGGTTGATTGGGGTTTCTTGTACAACTTGACTAGGTCGGCGATACGCACTCCACTTTCATACTTATCAATGATCTCTTTCTTCATTTCAATGGGAATTCTCACCCTTATTGGTGTACGGTTGGCACTATTAGCTTTCTTGGGGCCCATGGTCACTTATTTTCCAGAAACAGCACCGAAAACACTGTAATAATACGAAATATTCCGAGTGTATGCTTGGATGTTACCGCGGAGGCTGGCTGGTAAACAGTGGCACGGGCGGCACATGTGAGGCTGGCTGAGGGCGCACATTGGACGCGTCTCGGACGAAAATCGGTGAGCGGGTTTTTAATCGGTATGCGTGGCAAAATTTTTGCGATTAAAGTAAGCGGTATGCGGATTAATCGCTATGTGATGCCATCGTTATGTGGGGGTCCACTGTATATACAGTGGACCCCCGGTTAACGATTTTAATCCGTGCAAGAGGGCTCATCGTTATGCGAAATAATCGTTATGCGAATCAATTTTCCCCATAAGAAATAATGGAAATAAAATTAATCCGTGCAAGACGCCCAAAAGTATGAAAAAAAAATTTTTTTACCACATGAAATGTTAATTTTAATACACACAAACTGAAAAAGGCATGCACAATTAAATGACACTTACTTTTATTGAAGATCTGGTGATGATTGATGGGATGGGAGGAGGGGAGAGAGTGTGTTAGTGTTTAGAAGGGGAATCCCCTTCCATTAGGACTTGAGGTAGTAAGTCCTTTTCTGGGGTTACTTCCCTTCTTCTTTTAATGCCACTAGGGCCAGCTTCAGAGTCACTGGACTTCTTTCGCACAAGATATCTGTCCATAGTGGCCTGTACCTCTCGTTCCTTTATGACTTGCCTAAAGTGTTTCACAACATTGTCAGTGTAATAATCACCAGCACGGCTTGCAATAGCTGTGTGAGGGTGATTTTCATCCATGAAGGTTTGCACTTCAAGCCACTTTGCACAGATTTCCTTAATCTTTGAAGTAGGCAACTTCTTCAATTTCTCTCTCCCCTCCTCCGAAGCAATTTCCTCAGGTGTGGCCTCTTGCTGTTGAAGTTGATCTAGCAGCTCATCAGTGGTTAGTTCTTCATTGTCCTCCTCCACCAACTCTTCCACATCCTCCCCACTAACCTCCAACCCCAAGGACTTTCCCAATGCCACAATGGATTCCTCAACTGGCACAGGATTCTCAGGGTTAGCCTCAAACCCTTCAAAATCCCTTTTGTCTACACATTCTGGCCACAGTTTCTTCCAAGCAGAGTTCAAGGTCCTCTTTGTCACTTCCTCCCAAGCCTTACCTATAAGGTTTACACAATTGAGGATATTAAAGTGATCTCTCCAAAACTCTCTTAGAGTCAGTTGAGTTTCTGAGGTCATTACAAAGCACCTTTCAAACAGAGCTTTTGTGTACAGTTTCTTGAAGTTGGAAATAACCTGCTGGTCCATGGGCTGCAGGAGAGGAGTGGTATTAGGAGGCAAAAACTTCACCTTAATGAAGCTCATGTCCCCATAAAGTCGCTCTGACACGTCTGTAGGATGACCAGGGGCATTGTCTAACACCAGGAGGCACTTAAGTTCTAATTTCTTTTCAGTTAGGTAATTTTTCACATTGGGGGCAAATGCATGGTGTAACCAGTTATAGAAAAATTCCCTAGTGACCCATGCCTTACTGTTTGCCCTCCACAGCACACACAAATTATCCTTGAGGACATTCTTTTGCCTGAACGCTCTGGGAGTTTCAGAGTGATACACTAATAAAGGCTTCACTTTGCAATCACCAGTAGCATTGGCACACATCAACAAAGTAAGCCTGTCTTTCATAGGCTTATGTCCTGGGAGTGCCTTTTCCTCCTGAGTAATGTAGGTCCTGCTTGGCATTTTCTTCCAGAACAGGCCTGTTTCATCACAATTAAACACTTGTTCAGGTTTCAGTCCTTCAGTTTCTATGTACTCCTTGAATTCCTGCACATATTTTTCAGCCGCTTTGTGGTCCGAACTGGCAGCCTCACCATGCCTTATCACACTATGGATGCCACTACGCTTCTTAAATCTCTCAAACCAACCTTTGCTGGCCTTAAATTCACTCACATCATCACTAGTTGCAGGCATTTTTTTAATTAAATCCTCATGCAACTTCCTAGCCTTTTCACATATGATCGCTTGAGAGACGCTATCTCCTGCTATCTGTTTTTCATTTATCCACACCAATAACAGTCTCTCAACATCTTCCATCAATTGCGATCTTTGTTTCGAAAACACAGTTGAACCTTTGGCAAGAACAGCTTCCTTGATTGTCTTTCTGGTGCCCACAATAGTAGCGATGGTTGATTGGGGTTTCTTGTACAGCTTGACTAGGTCGGCTATACGCACTCCACTTTCATACTTATCAATTATCTCTTTCTTCATCTCTATAGTAATTCTTACCCTTTGAGGTGTAGGGTTGGCACTAGAAGCTTTCTTGGGGCCCATGGTCACTTATTTTCCAAAAACAGCACCGAAAATACTGTAATAATACGAAATATTCCGAGTGTATGCTTGGATGTTACCGCGGAGGCTGGCTGGTAAACAATGGGACGGAGCGGCACATGTGAGGCTGGCTGAGGGCACATTGGACGCGTCTCGGACGAAAATCGGTATGCGGGTTTTTAATCGGTATGCGGGGCAAAAATTTTGCGATAAAAGTAATCGTTATGCGGAAAAATCGCTATGCGATGCCATCGTTATGCGGGGGTCCACTGTATATATATATATATATATATAATTTTTTTTTTTTTTTTTTTTATTATCACACCGGCCGATTCCCACCAAGGCAGGGTGGCCCGAAAAAGAAAAACTTTCACCATCATTCACTCCATCACTGTCTTGCCAGAAGGGTGCTTTACACTACAGTTTTTAAACTGCAACATTAACACCCCTCCTTCAGTGTGCAGGCACTGTACTTCCCATCTCCAGGACTCAAGTCCGGCCTGCCGGTTTCCCTGAATCCCTTCATAAATGTTACTTTGCTCACACTCCAACAGCACGTCAAGTATTAAAAACCATTTGTCTCCATTCACTCCTATCAAACACGCTCAAGCATGCCTGCTGGAAGTCCAAGCCCCTCGCACACAAAACCTCCTTTACCCCCTCCCTCCAACCCTTCCTAGGCCGACCCCTACCCCGCCTTCCTTCCACTACAGACTGATACACTCTTGAAGTCATTCTGTTTCGCTCCATTCTCTCTACATGTCCGAACCACCTCAACAACCCTTCCTCAGCCCTCTGGACAACAGTTTTGGTAATCCCGCACCTCCTCCTAACTTCCAAACTACGAATTCTCTGCATTATATTCACACCACACATTGCCCTCAGACATGACATCTCCACTGCCTCCAGCCTTCTCCTCGCTGCAACATTCATCACCCACGCTTCACACCCATATAAGAGCGTTGGTAAAACTATACTCTCATACATTCCCCTCTTTGCCTCCAAGGACAAAGTTCTTTGTCTCCACAGACTCCTAAGTGCACCACTCACTCTTTTTCCCTCATCAATTCTATGATTCACCTCATCTTTCATAGACCCATCCGCTGACACGTCCACTCCCAAATATCTGAATACGTTCACCTCCTCCATACTCTCTCCCTCCAATCTGATATTCAATCTTTCATCACCTAATCTTTTTGTTATCCTCATAACCTTACTCTTTCCTGTATTCACCTTTAATTTTCTTCTTTTGCACACCCTACCAAATTCATCCACCAATCTCTGCAACTTCTCTTCAGAATCTCCCAAGAGCACAGTGTCATCAGCAAAGAGCAGCTGTGACAACTCCCACTTTGTGTGTGATTCTTTATCTTTTAACTCCACGCCTCTTGCCAAGACCCTCGCATTTACTTCTCTTACAACCCCATCTATAAATATATTAAACAACCACGGTGACATCACACATCCTTGTCTAAGGCCTACTTTTACTGGGAAAAAATTTCCCTCTTTCCTACATACTCTAACTTGAGCCTCACTATCCTCGTAAAAACTCTTCACTGCTTTCAGTAACCTACCTCCTACACCATACACTTGCAACATCTGCCACATTGCCCCCCTATCCACCCTGTCATACGCCTTTTCCAAATCCATAAATGCCACAAAGACCTCTTTAGCCTTATCTAAATACTGTTCACTTATATGTTTCACTGTAAACACCTGGTCCACACACCCCCTACCTTTCCTAAAGCCTCCTTGTTCATCTGCTATCCTATTCTCCGTCTTACTCTTAATTCTTTCAATTATAACTCTACCATACACTTTACCAGGTACACTCAACAGACTTATCCCCCTATAATTTTTGCACTCTCTTTTATCCCCTTTGCCTTTATACAAAGGAACTATGCATGCTCTCTGCCAATCCCTAGGTACCTTACCCTCTTCCATACATTTATTAAACAATTGCACCAACCACTCCAAAACTATATCCCCACCTGCTTTTAACATTTCTATCTTTATCCCATCAATCCCGGCTGCCTTACCCCCTTTCATTTTACCTACTGCCTCACGAACTTCCCCCACACTCACAACTGGCTCTTCCTCACTCCTACAAGATGTTATTCCTCCTTGCCCTATACACGAAATCACAGCTTCCCTATCTTCATCAACATTTAACAATTCCTCAAAATATTCCTTCCATCTTCCCAATACCTCTAACTCTCCATTTAATAACTCTCCTCTCCTATTTTTAACTGACAAATCCATTTGTTCTCTAGGCTTTCTTAACTTGTTAATCTCACTCCAAAACTTTTTCTTATTTTCAACAAAATTTGTTGATAACATCTCACCCACTCTCTCATTTGCTCTCTTTTTACATTGCTTCACCACTCTCTTAACCTCTCTCTTTTTCTCCATATACTCTTCCCTCCTTGCATCACTTCTACTTTGTAAAAACTTCTCATATGCTAACTTTTTCTCCCTTACTACTCTCTTTACATCATCATTCCACCAATCGCTCCTCTTCCCTCCTGCACCCACTTTCCTGTAACCACAAACTTCTGCTGAACACTCTAACACTACATTTTTAAACCTACCCCATACCTCTTCGACCCCATTGCCTATGCTCTCATTAGCCCATCTATCCTCCAATAGCTGTTTATATCTTACCCTAACTGCCTCCTCTTTTAGTTTATAAACCTTCACCTCTCTCTTCCCTGATGCTTCTATTCTCCTTGTATCCCATCTACCTTTTACTCTCAGTGTAGCTACAACTAGAAAGTGATCTGATATATCTGTGGCCCCTCTATAAACATGTACATCCTGAAGTCTACTCAACAGTCTTTTATCTACCAATACATAATCCAACAAACTACTGTCATTTCGCCCTACATCATATCTTGTATACTTATTTATCCTCTTTTTCTTAAAATATGTATTACCTATAACTAAACCCCTTTCTATACAAAGTTCAATCAAAGGGCTCCCGTTATCATTTACACCTGGCACCTCAAACTTACCTACCACACCCTCTCTAAAAGTTTCTCCTACTTTAGCATTCAAGTCCCCTACCACAATTACTCTCTCACTTGGTTCAAAGGCTCCTATACATTCACTTAACATCTCCCAAAATCTCTCTCTCTCCTCTGCATTCCTCTCTTCTCCAGGTGCATACACGCTTATTATGACCCACTTCTCGCATCCAACCTTTACTTTAATCCACATAATTCTTGAATTTACACATTCATATTCTCTTTTCTCCTTCCATAACTGATCATTTAACATTACTGCTACCCCTTCCTTTGCTCTAACTCTCTCAGATACTCCAGATTTAATCCCATTTATTTCCCCCCACTGAAACTCTCCTACCCCCTTCAGCTTTGTTTCGCTTAGGGCCAGGACATCCAACTTCTTTTCATTCATAACATCAGCAATCATCTGTTTCTTGTCATCCGCACTACATCCACGCACATTTAAGCAACCCAGTTTTATAAAGTTTTTCTTCTTCTCTTTTTTAGTAATTGTATACAGGAGAAGGGGTTACTAGCCCATTGCTCCCGGCATTTTAGTCGCCTCATACGACACGCATGGCTTACGGAGGAAAGATTCTTTTCCACTTCCCCATGGACAATAGAAGAAATAAAAAAGAACAAGAGCTATTTAGAAAAAGGAGAAAAACCTAGATGTATGTATATATATATATGCATGTGCGTGTCTGTGAAGTGTGACCAAAGTGTTAGTAGGAGTAGCAAGATATCCCTGTTATCTTAGCGTGTTTATGAGACAGAAAAAGAAACCAGCAATCCTACCATCATGCAAAACAATTTAATTTTTTTATTAACACATCGGCCGATTCCCACCAAGGCAGGGTGGCCCGAAAAAGAAAAAATTTCATCATCATTCACTCCATCACTGTCTTGCCAGAGGGGTGCTTTACAATACAGTTATAAAACTGCAGCATTAACACCCCTCCTTCAGAGTGTAGACACCGTACTTCCCATCTCCAGGACTCAAGTCCGGCCTGCCGGTTTCCCTGAATCCCTTTATAAATGTTACTTTGCTCACACTCCAACAGCACATCAAGTATTAAAAACCATTCATTTCCATTCACTCCTATCGAATACGCTAACGCACGCTTGCTGGAAGTCCAAGCTTCTCACACACAAAACCTCATTACCCCCTCCCTCCAACCCTTTCTAGGCTGACCCTTACCCCTCCTTCCCCCCACTATAGATTTATACACTCTCGAAGTCATTCTGTTTTGTTCCATTCTCTTTACATGTCCAAGCCACCTCAACAACCCATCCTCAGCCCTCTGGACAATAGTTTTGGCAATCCCACACCTCCTAATTTGAAAACTACTCATTCCCTGCATTATATTCACACCAGACATTGCCTTCAGACATGACATCTCCACTGTCTCCAGCCTTCTCCTCGTTGCAACATTCATCACCCATGCTTCACACCCATACAAGAGTGTTGGTATAACTATACTCTCATACATTCCCCTCTTTGCTTCCACAGAAGACAAAGTTCTTTGTCTCAATAGACTCCTAAGTGCACCACTCACCCTTTCCCCCTCATCAATTCTATGATTCACCTCCTCCTTCATAGATTCATCTGCTGACATGTATTTATGTATGTATGTATGTGTATATATATATATATACATATATATATATATATATATATATATATATATATATATATATATATATATATATATATATATATATATATATATATATATATATATATATATATATATATATATTTATTTATTTATTTATTGTGGAAAATTGCATTTATCTGAATGTAACTCATTATATACATAACAGAAAATGATAACAAAGATTATTATTATTTATCAGTTACATAGACAAGTAGGAATTTGGGACACCTAGGTCGCAAAAATGTCCCCCTTCGATACCTACAACTGTCATATCCACAAGTTGCTCTAGACCTATTAATTACAAATGAAAGATGCATCAACAAGAATTCTGGTAAATATATAAGTTTGTGGACTGTATATTAAAAATAATAAATGATTATATATATACACATATACATAACAGAAGGAGAATATCTTAAAATCACTCACCAATCTGACTGGAAATCAAGGTGTATCATACTCAGAAAACCTCTGTCTATACATGAAAATAACACTGGCCAGAGTTACAACATCACAGACTTATCTGAGGTTCCTGGAGTTGTCTTGTCCAGTCACCTGATATATCAAGTTATGCAGGAATGCACATCCAACAATTTCGCCTCCTATTTGAGAGGTGTCAGCCCAATTTTAACCTCTAGAGCACGAAAATTCTTCCCATTCCATTAACGTTTCTTGTCCAAAATTCAAACAAACAATGGCGAGTCTCTTCTGCGCAGGCACAGCTTCCCATTTTTTATAACAATTTTTATTAAATACAGTATGGCCATCTATTTACATATAACTACTGTATTTCTGGAAAATATATACAGTATTTTCCTCACACACACACACACACACATATATATATATATATATATATATATATATATATATATATATATATATATATATATATATATATATATATATATATACATGTATATATATATATATATATATATATATATATATATATATATATATATACAGTGGACCCCCGGTTAACGAACTTTTTTCATTCCAGAAGTATGTTCAGGTGCCAATACTGACCGAATTTTTTCCCATAAGGAATATTGTGAAGTAGATTAGTCCATTTCAGACCCCCAAACATACACGTACAAACGCACTTACATAAATACACTTACATAATTGGTCGCATTTGGAGGTGATCATTAACCGGGGGTCCACTGTATGTATGTATGTATGTGTATATATATACAGGAGGGCCCCGCTTTACGGCGTTCCGCTTTACGGCGTTCCGCTAATACGGACATTTCAAATTATGACCAAAACTCACTATACGGCTCCCCCCACCTGACTTTCTAATACGGTCACCGTGCCCCACCCTGTTTGTTTACATTCTCCATGAGCTCAGTAAGCACTAAGTCTCTCCATTTTGTCTGGAAACTCCAAAATTTCAAATGTTTTTAAAAGTTATTTCATATTTTATATATACTCTGATAATTATACTTATGTATACCTGTACCTAAATAAACTTACATACATCAAGTCATTTAAATGTCGTATATTACGTTAATATACACATTTTCATTAATCCATCCATGATATTTTTTTCAAAATTATATAATAAACACGATGCATAACATATAAATAAGATAAATACACCCCACAGTAGAATAAATAAACATAAATGTGATCTGTGGTAGCAGACGATTTCCACAAGTGGTGATAATAACAATAGTCACGGAGTCTCATTAAATGTCGTATATTACGGTAATATACACATTTTCATTAATCCAGCCATGATATTTTTTTCAAAATTATATAATAAACACGATACATAACATAAAAAGATGATAAATACACCCCACAATAGAATAAATAAACATAAATATAAGATGTGGGAGCCTGGTTTGTTTACTCTGTGCCTGGCCTGTCACCTCTCATGTATTCATTCTTTCTCTCTCTCATTTATTCGTTTTATCTCATTTACTTACTCCTGACCCTATATTAAGACTACAAATATTTTAAGGTAAGTAATGAGTGAACTGTATATACATTTTATCGCTCTGGGATGCTTAAATATCATAGAATAGCATGTGTGGGTGGGGTGGCCTGTAAGGTAGCCTGGCTATTACAATACATACCACACTTGATTTCTTACAATAAATACTACTTGTCTCACCCTAGATTAAGACTATAAATATTTTAAGGTAAGTAATGAGTGCACTATGTGTGTATTGTACCTTTTTATTGTTTTTTGATGCCTGGTTCTATTGCTAACTTAATATATGTTAGTGTAAACTTGTTATCTAGTGTTTGTATGCATTTATAAGTGGAAAAAAAGGGTGTTCCACTTTACGGCGATTTCCGCTTTACGGCGGTAGCCTGGAACCTAACCCGCCGTATAAGTGGGGCCTTCCTGTATATATATATATACAGTAATGTATATATATATATATATATATATATATATATATATATACACACACACATACAGTGGACCCCCGCATAGAGATTTTAATCCGTGCAAGAGGGCTCATTGTTATGCGAAATGATCGGTATGCGAATGAATTTTTCCCATAAGAAATAATGGAAATCAAATTAATCCGTGCAAGACACCCAAAAGTATGAACAAAAAATTTTACCACATGAAATATACATTTTTCTACACACAAAGAGAAGGATACATGCACAATAGTAGAGTAGTACATGCACAGTATATATTGTGCATGTACTACTCTACTAATGAAGAATAAATGACACTTACCTTTATTGAAGATGCAGCAATGACTGATGAGACACTGTGTCCTGGGAGTGCCTTTTCCTCCTGAGTACTGAAGGTCCTGTTTGGCATTTTCTTCCAGAACAGGCCTTATCACACTGTGTATGCCACTATGATTCTTAAATCTCTCAAACCAACCTTTGCTGGCTTTAAATTCACCAATATGAGCACTAGTTCCAGGCATTTTTCCCTGTTCACCTGGGTGTTAGTCGACTGGTGTGGGTTGCATCCTGGTAGACAAGATTAAGGACCCCAATGGAAATAAGTTAGACAGTCTTCGATGACACTGACTTTTTTGGGTTATCCTGGGTGGCAAATCCTCTGGGGTTAATTGTTTCTTGGTATTCTCAATAAGCCACACCAACAACGGTGCTACAGCAGCAGCAGCAGCAGCAGCAGCTGACAGTGATACAGCAGCAGCAGACGATGCTACAGCAGCAGCAGACGGTACTACAGCAGCAGCAGACGGTACTACAGCAGCAGCAGCTGACAGTGCTACAGCAGCAGCAGACGATGCTACAGCAGCAGTAGACGATGCTACAGCAGCAGCAGACGATGCTACAGCAGCAGCAGACAGTACTACAGCAGCAGCAGCAGCTGATGGTGGTACAGCAGCAGCAGCAGCTGACGGTGGTACAGCAGCAGCAGCAGCAGCTGACAGTGCAGCAGCAGCAGCTGACGGTGGTACAGCAGCAGCTGTACCACCAATAGTAGCAACGGTTGATTGGGGTTTCTTGTACAACCTGGCCAGGTCGGCGATACGCACTCCACTTTCATACTTATCAATGATCTCTTTCTTCATCTCTATTGGAATTCTCACCCTTATTGCTGTAGGGTTGGCACTAGAAGCTTTCTTGGGGCCCATGGTCACTTATTTTCCAGAGAAAATCACCAAAAACAATGTAGTAATACGAAATGTTCCGATTGTATGCTTGGATGTTACCGCGGAGGCTGGCTGGTAAACAATGGCACGGGCGGCACATGTGAGGCTGGCTGAGGGCACACATTGGACGCGTCTCAGACGAACAGCGGTGAGCGGGTTTTTAAGCGGTATGCGAGGCAAAATTTTTGCGATAAAAGCAAGCGGTATGTGGATTAATCGTTATGTGATGCCATCGGTATGCGGGGGTCCACTGTATATATACAGTCGACCCTCAACTAACGGCAGCATTAAGTAACGGCAATTTCATCTAAAGACGCTTTTTGCCATAGAAAAAAATGCCTTAACCAACGGCAAAAAACTTAACCAATGACGTTTGTCCAGAACGTGTTGATGTGCCCAGAGTGCAGCCTGAGCGGGCCCAGCCACTCCAAGAGTCAGCGTGCCGTTGTTTCCAAGCTGTTGCGGTCGGTTTCCATGTGTGCCTCACATATATTTTGGATTATTCCATTACATATTTCTAGTGCTTGTAACTGCTAAATAAGCCACCATGGGTCCCAAGAAAGCTTCTAGTGCCAAGCCTGTGTTAAAAAGGGTGAGAATTATGATGGAAATGAAGATCATTGAAAAATATGAGAGTGGAGTGTGTATGCTCAGTTGGAAAGGCAATACATTATTATTATTATAATCAAAAAAGAAGCGCTAAGCCACAAGGACTATACAGCGCTGCAGGGCAGGAAGGAAGCGAGGGCATCAGGTGGCAAAAGGGAGATGGATGAGCAACAGGTTACGGATAACAGCGGGGCAGTGGATGGTGAAAGGGTAAAGGGCAGCAAGAGACTGAACCAGAAAGGGCTGAGGGGAGTGCGAAAAGTATCATCAGAGTTTGTGGAGTAAATCAGTCGTTGTCAAGAAGTCAATGAGAGAGTCAGGATTAAAGGAGGGTCCATCAGCAAGAAGGGAAGGTAAAGAGAGAGTAGGAGAACGAAGACGACGTTGGAGGTAAATTCTGCGTGCTCGTTGATAGAGAGGGCAGTCTAACAGAATGTGGCTAATCGATACTGGAACTTGACACTGCTCACAGAGAGGAACAGGGTGCCTCTCCATGAGATACCCATGAGTAAGACGAGTGTGGCCAATGCGAAGGCGGGAGAGAGTGGTCTCCCAACCTCGGCACTGATGACAAGAAGACGGCCAGTAACCTATGCTCGGTTTAATAGAATGAAGTTTGTTACCGAGCAGAGTTGACCAACGTTGTTGCCAACGGGTGCGAAGGTGGGTAGCTATTGCAGCAAAATAGTCTAGAAATGGAACACCTCGATAGGAAATTGGTAGGTCATATACTGCTGACCGCGCAGCAGTGTCTGCCTGTTCATTGCCCTGTACGTCGACATGACCAGGGACCCAACAAAAAACAATATCTTTATGTTTGGTAGAGATACGGCGTAGCCAAAGTTGGATACGGAGAACTAGGGGATGAGATGTATCAAATTTTCGTATAGCCTGTAGAGCACTAAGGGAGTCTGAGACTACTACAAATGATGACACAGGCATAGATGCGATACGAATAAGTGCTGCAAGAATGGCATACAGTTCAGCAGTAAAAATGCTAGCTGAAGATAGTAAATGCCCTCGTACGACGCTGTCCGGAAACACTGCTGCGAATCCGACGCCGTCTGAAGACTTAGAGCCATCTGTGTACACAGCGGTGGCATGAGAATGAGAGTGGAAGTGATCAAGAAAAAGAGAGCGGGAAGCCACCGTAGGTAGTTGAGCTTTCGAGCAAGGGAGTGAGAAAGAACAGACCCGAACAGCTGGAACTTCCCAGGGGGGTAGGGAAAAGTGAGATGCTACATGAACATATAAAGGTGGTAACTGAAGGGAAGACAAGAGTGAAAGTAGGCGAAGAGAAAAGGGACGGAGCAAACAGGGGCGGCGAACGAATAAAGAATGTCTACTAATATCGGTGACCATTCTATAAATGGAAGGATTGTGTAGATCGTGAGAGCGTACATAGTAACGAAGGCAATGGGCATCACGGCGATCAGACAAGGATGGAACATTTGCTTCTGTATAGAGGCTCTCAACAGGGGAAGAGCGAAAAGCACCAAGGCACAAACGTAAGCCTTGGTGATGGATAGAGTTAAGGCTAGAGAGAGTAGCAGGAGAGGCCGCGGAATAAATCTGGTCACCATAATCGAGTTTCGATAAAACGAGGGCTGAATGTAGGCGAAGCAGAGTTCGACGATCAGCTCCCCAGGAAAGATGAGCAAGGGTTTTAAGAAGGTTTAGCCGGCTGTGACAAGTTGCCTTCAGAGAGGTAATGTGAGGTTTCCAGGTTAACCGACGGTCAAAGAGAAGGCCTAGAAACCTGACTGTATCACGTTCGGGGATACGGGAGCCATAGAGATACAAAGGATGATCGGAGATAACAGAGCGTCTAGTGAAAGTAATTTGGTGAGTTTTGGTACTTGAAAATTTAAACCCATGTGTGGTGGCCCAAGTGGAAACACGGTCGACCGCATGCTGGAGAGAAACTGCAATAAGGTGACAGTCAGCGCCTGCACAAGCAATAGCGAAGTCATCAACATAGAGTGATGACCAAATATTGGGTGGAAGAACAGAGGCCAAATCATTTATAGCAAGGAGAAAAAGTGTTGTGCTTAGAACACATCCCTGAGGGACACCTTCAGCTTGGACGAAGTCCGGGGAAAGAACATTATTGACTCGAACACGGAAATGTCTGTCAGTTAAAAAGTTCTTAAGGAAGGATGGTAGATTGCCTCGGAGGCCTAAGGAATGGGCCTGGGCCAAAATATTATACCTCCAAGTTGTGTCATATGCCTTCTCAAGGTCAAAAAATATGGCAATAACTGAGTGATTATTCGCAAAGGCATTACGAACATACGTATCCAAGCGTAGTAAGGGGTCTATGGTAGAACGACCCTTACGAAAGCCATATTGACTAGCGGAGAGACTGTTGTGAGTCTCTAAATACCACATTAAACGTCGATTTACGAGGCGTTCCATCACTTTGCAAACTGCACTTGTAAGAGCGATGGGGCGATAGTGGGAGGCATCATGTCCTGTAGTACCCGGTTTGCGGAAAGGGAGAACAATGGCAGATTTCCACAGCTGGGGAAGAACTCCTTGTGCCCAAATAAGATTGAAGAGGTGTAAGAGGACTACAAGGGCTGACCGATGTAAATGTTGTAACATACGAATATGAATGTCATCAGGCCCAGCTGCCGATGATCGGCAAGCTGAGAGCGTTGCCTCCAGTTCTTGAAGTGTAAAAGGCACATTATACTGTTCTTCTCCGAGAGAAGAAAAGTCCAAGGGTACTAACTCTCTGGCAGACTTTGAGGAAAGAAACGAGGGGCATAGATGGAGCCCTCGGGAAATACGGACCAGATGTGTGCCAAGTTCAATGGCAACGTCGAGAGGGTTTGCTATATCAACACCAGTGACCCGTAGAACAGGAGCCGGGTCAGGAGAGTATTTACCACTCAATTTCCTCACTTTTTTCCAGACTGCACTCATAGAAGAAGCAGAGGTGATGGTGGAAACATAGTCTCGCCAACAAGTGCGTTTAGCTTCACGGATGACACGGCGAGCGATCGCACGCTTCTGCTTAAAATCAACAAGTCTCTCAGCGGTTCTATTGTACCGGTACCTGCCCCATGCAGCACGTTTCAAACGTACTGCACGAGCACAAGCAGGAGACCACCAAGGCACGCACTTCTGAGAATGCCTGCCTGAGGTGTGGGGTATAGAATGAGAAGCTGCGGTATAAACTGATGTCGAGAAGATGTGTAGGAGCTCATCAATGGAGGATGAAGAAGGAACCTCACTAAAAGCAGTGAGGTGTGAGTAAAGATCCCAATTTGCCCGATCAAATTGCCAGCGAGGGCTACGGGAAGGTGGTGAATAGGAAGGAGAAGTAAGAATGATCGGAAAATGATCGCTGTCATGTAAGTCTGGTAGAACAGACCAGGTGAAGTCTAGTGCTGTGGAGGAAGAGCAGACTGATAGATCGATGCAAGAGAGAGTATGAGTACGAGGATCAAAATGGGTGGGAGTACCCGTATTTAAAACATGGAGGGGGTGAGAGGCAAGAAAAGCCTCCAACTGAATGCCACGTGAGTCACAATGAGACCCCCCCCAGAGGAAATGGTGGGCATTAAAATCACCAAGTAACAGAAGTGGTGGTGGTAAGGATGAAACAAGAAAGGCAAAGTCTGGGATAGAAAATGCTCGAGAAGGAGAGAGATATAAAGAACATATTGTAAACCACTTATTCAAGTGGATACGGGCTGCAGTGTAATGCAGCGAGGTATGGACAAATAGTTGACAGTACGGAATATCATTGCGTAGGAGAAGGGCACTTTCATTAAAGGTCCCATCTGAGAAAGGATCCGAAGAATACAATAAATTATAGCCTGAGATAGGTTGGAAAACAGCCGAGTGTAATTTTGGTTCTTGTAAGCAAGCACCAACAGGGGAAAACCTGGAAAGCAACATCTGAAGCTCACCCCGATTACCCCTGAGGCCGCGGATATTCCACTGTAAATAGGCCATGATTGGCGATGAAGAAAATATCAGGAATCTGTAGGTAAAGGCACCTACGGACTAGAGGGGTTAGAAAAGTCAACGTGTGGTGGCATTGGAAGATGTTCAAGTAGCGAAGGAACGGAGCGTTGCGAAGAATGGGGTTGTGAAGATGGAGGAGAGGGAAGAGAAGGAACAGGAAGTGAATCAGTGTCCATTGAAGGTTTAGTCTCTGCAATATATTCTGAAATGGCTTCAAGTGTTTCTGAATTCAAAGATGTATGGGAAACCATATTGGAGATAGGAGGAGGAGGGTGAGTAAAGATTGGGACAGTAATGGACTGTACCAAAGTAGAGGGGGAGGGAAAAGTGTAAGGGACTGGAGATGAAGTGTGGGGGGGGACAGAAGAGGTAGAAACCTGGGAGGTGACAGAAGAGGGAGAAACTTGGGAGGGGACGGGGGTGGAAGGCATAGTACGAGGAGGAGGGTGAATCTCCACACTTGTAATAGAGCCAGAGAGAGGGGAAGAACTAGGTACAGAGACTGGAAAGGTAACGTGTGGAGGTGGAAGAAGGGAAGGAAGGGGCAAAGAAGATTTGAGCAATGTGGATTTTTTGGACTTCTGAGTAGAGGGGCGATTGGTATTAGGTGTCGTACGAGGTCTTGTCGATACTGGGGCTTGTGAGGAAGGACGCGAAGATGTGAGAACAGACTGAGTTGTAGTCGGGACGTCAGAGCCAAGGACAGCAAAAGGATTAGATGCCGTAATGGCTATGGGAGGGGTAACAACAGAGGAGGCTGCAGAAGATGGGACCCCAGAAGTGGGGGGATGTTTGGAAACACGAGAATAAGAAACACGGGGTAGTCTCCCTTGGAGGCGGAGATGAGTAACTGCCATAGCATAAGGGAGACCTTCTGCCTCTTTGAGGCAACGGATTTCACGTTCATTTAAGTAGACCTGGCAACGGCGGGAGTACGAAGGGTGAGCTTCATTACAATTAAGGCAAGATGGAGGTTGACTGCAAGATGTATTAGAATGGTTGTCGGCACCACAGACTGGGCATTCGGCCATAGATCTGCAATATTTCGCTGGGTGACCAAAACGCCAGCAATTTCTACATTGTTGCGGTGTAGGTATCACCTTTCGAACTTGTAACCGATGTCCCGCGACATATACAGAGGACGGGAGTTCTCGGCTGTCAAAAGTTAAACGAGCCACATTGCAAGGGTAACGTCTCCGCCCCCGGGCAGGAAGGACATAAGTGTCTACTTTGAGGATTGGGAGATCCTGGAGTTCCAGCTGTTCAAAAATGTCATTGCCACATGACTGGAAATTCTGTTGGACTATGGTATGGGGCAGAATGACAGTACCACTACAAGAATTGAGAGAAAGATGTTTTTCAATAGTGATAGGAGTAGTATCGATATTCGAAAGGAGAGAAAGATCATGAGCTTGGGTAGCATTCTGGACAGTGACGATGCGCGTACCGCTCTTGAGAGCGTGAAATGAAATATCTCTGCCAACATGACGCAGGAGCGCTTTGGCAATACTATGGTCAGAAAGGTAGGCAGAAGAAGAAGTTGGTCTTAAAGTAAAGAATTTAGTCCATTGTGTGGTCCGAAACTGAGCTTGGAGAGGGAGTGCTTGACGTGTCGGTCGTTTCCGAGTAGAATGGGAAGGTAACGACGGAGCATCATCAGGAGATTGACGTTGGCGTTTAGGAGTAGGACCGGAGTTGGTCCGGCATGAAATGGGTGGGCGATTCGAAAATTGCCGTACCGTAGAGGGAGAAGCCGGAAGCATAGTCAAAGGAGAGCGGAGTTCAGACAAATCGAAGGAGTCAGTCGAAGCCCCGGTACCTGAAGCGGGTGAGGAAACAGCACCAGCAAGAGGTACAGGGGCATCAGGAGTGTCCGAAGAGTGGTCTAAACACAAGGCAGGGTCAGAATGGGGTGCGGTATCAAGAAGGGGCCCGGGGGTAGTGGTTTCATGGACTAGGGCTGCCATGGTTAGGTTACTCCTTTGCTTTTTGTTTTTAAGAAAAAAAAAGAAAGAAAAGAAAATAAAAACAAAAAAAAGAATAAAAAAAGGGGGGAGCGGGGAGGAATAGTTCCCAGGAGGAATGAAAGGGCCGGAAATCTCCCTCCGCGCCCAAGAGGACTCGACACCGCTAGTAGCGCAGATGCAGCATGGAACCCGTGCCATACCCTACCCTTCATGCCAGTAAACCAGCAATCCGGGATAGCAACCTCACATCTGCCGAGCTACCTCGGTGGACAAAAGAGAGGGCGGCCGGATATCCGCCACAAAGCATACCTCCTTCAGCCACCACCCCCGGAATCCGAAAGGTGGCTTCCAGAGATACACCCGTCGCCCAAAAGACACCCAAAGCTACTCCGGGATACCGGAGAGGGATCGGGACATCCCTAGGCAATCCAGATTCCACGGCAAACTACGCCACCGCCAAGAAACCTCAACGGAATGGGATCGACCCCGGTGTCCTTTCCCCTACCTAGGAACTAGCACGCCTGTGGGAGAAATCACGAAGGCTAAAAAGAGGAAGGGCAAAAGGGAGGGGTGAGGAGGAGGAGGAGGAATGGAAAAAGGGGAGGATGGGGAGGATGGGATAGGGGAGGGGAGAATGGGGGGTAATTAGGTTCGGTCTGAGGAAGAAGACCGACAGGGCTAATTCCTCAGACCAAGAGCCTCTTCACCACGCCAAGGAGCCCCCCTTGAAGAGGGAAAGGCAATACAACAAATCACATTCAACCATCAGTACTATCTTGGCGAACAGACAGGCAATCAAGGAAGCTGTTGTGAAAGGTTCAAGTATGTTTTCAAAATGGAGACCACAAATAGTTGAAGAGGTAGAGAGACTGTTATTGTGATAGTGTTTCTCAGTCTATAATTTGTGAAAAGGCAAGGAAGTTGCATGATGATCTCATTAAGAAAATGCCTCAAAACAGTGCTACTGCTGATGAATTTAAGGCCAGCAAAGGCTGGTTTGAGAGATTTAAGATTCGTAGTGGCATACACAGTGTGGTAAGGCATGGTGAAGCAGCCAGTTCAGACAAAAATGTACATGAATAAACTTACTTACTATTATATTATGATCATTATCCTAAAACATATCCCAACACCTGAAATCCATTCTCTTTGCTGACGACACGACTTATGTCATCTCCCACCCTAATTTTGCCACCCTCAACACCATTGTTAACGAGGAGCTGCTCAAAATATCGACTTGGATGACAGCCAATAAACTTACACTTAACACTGGCAAAACCTACTATATTATGTTTGGTAGCAGAGCAGGTGTTGCGCAACTTAACATTAAGATCGACAACACTAATTGCCAGACATAATGAGGGCAAATTCCTTGGCCTATATCTCGACAACAACCTAAATTTCAGCACCCATATCCAACACAACAAAAAAAAGTATCCAAAACGGTGGGGATCCTCTCCAAGATACGATACTACATGCCGCAAACTGCCCTTCTCACACTATACCATTCACTTATATATCCATACCTCACCTATGCTATCTGTGCTTGGGGTTCAACTGCAGCAACACACCTAAAGCCAATAATAACCCAACAAAAAGCCGCAGTAAGAATGATCACTAAATCCCATCCCTGGCAACCCCCCCCCCCACTCTTCATAGATCTAAACTTACTCCAGCAAGGAAATGAGTGAGCTACTCAAGTCCCAATATGACAGTTTTTAGCAAGCCGCTAACCAGACTGAGAGTCGAAGATCAAAATGAATTTTTTATGAGAGAGCCACAAAATTTGATTAACACAAGCCTATCCGATGTTATCCTGACGCCAAATGACTTCGAACAGGCGATAAATGACATGCCCATGCACTCTGCCCCAGGGCCAGACTCATGGAACTCTGTGTTCATCAAGAACTGCAAGAAGCCCCTATCACGAGCCTTTTCCATCCTATGGAGAGGGAGCATGGACACGGGGGTCGTCCCACAGTTACTAAAAACAACAGACATAGCCCCACTCCACAAAGGGGGCAGTAAAGCAACAGCAAAGAACTACAGACCAATAGCACTAACATCCCATATCATAAAAATCTTTGAAAGGGTCCTAAGAAGCAAGATCACCACGCATCTAGAAACCCATCAGTTACACAACCCAGGGCAACATGGGTTTAGAACAGGTCGCTCCTGTCTGTCTCAACTATTGGACCACTACGACAAGGTCCTAAATGCACTAGAAGACAAAAAGAATGCAGATGTAATATATACAGACTTTGCAAAAGCCTTCGACAAGTGTGACCATGGCGTAATAGCGCACAAAATGCGTGCTAAAGGAATAACAGGAAAAGTCGGTCGATGGATCTATAATTTCCTCACTAACAGAACACAGAGAGTAGTCGTCAACAGAGTAAAGTCCAAGGCAGCTACGGTGAAAAGCTCTGTTCCACAAGGCACAGTACTCACTCCCATCTTGTTCCTCATCCTTATATCCGACATAGACAAGGATGTCAGCCACAGCACCGTGTCTTCCTTTGCAGATGACACCCGAATCTGCATGACAGTGTCTTCCATTGCAGACACTGCAAAGCTCCAGGCAGACATCAACCAAATCTTTCAGTGGGCTGCAGAAAACAATATGAAGTTCAACGATGAGAAATTTCAATTACTCAGATATGGTAAACATGAGGAAATTAAATCTTCATCAGAGTACAAAACAAATTCTGGCCACAAAATAGAGAGAAACACCAACGTCAAAGACCTGGGAGTGATCATGTCGGAGGATCTCACCTTCAAGGACCATAACATTGTATCAATCGCATCTGCTAGAAAAATGACAGGATGGATAATGAGAACCTTCAAAACTAGGGAGGCCAAGCCCATGACAATATAAACACAAATGCAGTATAATGTGATCCTTTATTGACTACGTTTCGCCCACACAGTGGGCTTTTTCAAGTCACAAACAGAACTACCTGGGGTGGAAGGAACGCGTTCCTTCCACCCCAGGTAGTTCTGTTTGTGACTTGAAAAAGCCCACTGTGTGGGTGAAACGTAGTCAATAAAGGATCACATTATACTGCATTTGTGTTTATATTGTCATTGTGTCGGTATTTTATACCATTTATTTCCAGGCCAAGCCCATGATGACACTCTTCAGGTCACTTGTTCTATCTAGGCTGGAATATTGCTGCACACTAACAGCACCTTTCAAGGCAGGTGAAATTGCCGACCTAGAAAATGTACAGAGAACTTTCACGGCGCGCATAACGGAGATAAAACACCTCAATTATTGGGAGCGCTTGAGGTTCCTAAACCTGTATTCCCTGGAACGCAGGAGGGAGAGATACATGATTATATACACCTGGAAAATCCTAGAGGGACTAGTACCGAACTTGCACACGAAAATCACTCACTACGAAAGCAAAAGACTTGGCAGACGATGCACCATCCCCCCAATGAAAAGCAGGGGTGTCACTAGCACGTTAAGAGACCATACAATAAGTGTCAGGGGCCCGAGACTGTTCAACTGCCTCCCAGCACACATAAGGGGGATTACCAACAGACCCCTGGCAGTCTTCAAGCTGGCACTGGACAAGCACCTAAAGTCAGTTCCGGATCAGCCGGGCTGTGGCTCGTACGTTGGTTTGCGTGCAGCCAGCAGCAACAGCCTGGTTGATCAGGCTCTGATCCACCAGGAGGCCTGGTCTCAGACCGGGCCGCGGGGGCGTTGACCCCCGGAACTCTCTCCAGGTAAACTCCAGGTAAACTACTCCCTGTTCAGAACATCCACACTTATTACTGTGCAATCTATATCTACAGGACCTTAAATTCCAATATTAACCTTGACCTAAAATGCTTTCTTGATAGTTGTGACAGGATCCACAGTCATAACACCAGACACAAACATCTCTATGACATTCCCCGTGTTCGACTAAACCTTTACAAAAATTCAATGTATTTCAAAGGACCTAAAATCTGGAACACCCTACCTGAACTCTAGAACTGCAGATACATTCATCACTTTCAAAACTACAGTTAGAAAACATCTTATCTCCCTGATACACCCCGACAACTAACTACATGATAACCACCTGGTGGTTCACAATTACACTCACCCACTGACTATAAACCCAGAAATACTAATCTTAATCTTAAAATAATAAATCCTAACTAGTCATAAGTTTGCCTATGATACTCCGATATAGACACTTTAACTCACAAATTATGATGTAGTCACTTAGCCTTAATACCATAATCTGTAAGGATTTAATGTTAAGAATTAATCTAAGTCTGCCCGAAATGCCTAGCCATGCTAGGTGTCCTAGTGGCCCCCTCTGTAATTAGTATTTTATAACATGTAAACCACACAATACCCAAATCCTGTGAACCCCACATTGTAACCCTTATAGAGAATAAACTTGAATTGAATTGTTTTTTTATTTAAATAGATACAGGACAAGATATAAATAAATAAAATAACACAATAAGTAGCCATTTGCAAATACAATGGCCTACCATCAACCCCATAGCATACCCTAAATGTTACATTCACATCGCATTAAAGGATATACGATCACCTAACAATGAAAAAAACAGGATAACACCTGCTCAGAAAATACATTAACAAAGTCTAAACATATAATTCATGCCTGTTACACTGTACAATAAGACCCCCTTGCACAAAGTACACAGAACATATGATCCATCATACGAAGGATAAAATTATACATTACAATAAAGTAAACAAAAGACAAACCTAAACCTACAATAAAATTGCAAAGACATACCACAATAATACTTCCCGCAAATAACAGGAAACGCTTAAGAGAATAAAAGAGCGAGAGAGCTCCAGCACAGAAAATAACATTAGCCAAAGCAAAAACTCTGAATTTGTCTGTGCACACACAAATCCCCCACAGCTCTGTACAATTAGACCCCTTGCACAAAGTGCACAGTAAATATCATACAACATACAAAAATTAAAATTATACAGAACATTAACTTAAACATTAGGCAAACCAAAGCCTACAATAAACATTACATTGGTACATAAACATTCAGCAGGAAACACCCGCAAGTAAGACAAAATTATATATGCAAGTACAGTCCATACAAATAAACAAAATCCTAACATAAGGTATCAAAATTGTCTAGTTACAGTACATAAAATCCTTATCTCCCTACTTGAAACACAACAGTACATCATTGTTACAATTAAATTGCTCAATGCATTGACATGAGAAAGTATATAATAAACATAAATCGGGCATTGAATAAAACAATAAAAAGTACCTGCAGCTAAATCTTAGACCTACATATATCGGACTCTTGACCTACTTAGCGAGCTTATCGTCCCCAATTATTATTATTATAATCAAGGGGGAAGCGCTAAACCCGGAGGATTATACAGCGCCTGGGGGGGGGATGTGGAAGGCATTCAGGCTTAATTCAGGG
The DNA here is from genome assembly GCF_038502225.1 of Cherax quadricarinatus. Classification (NCBI taxonomy): domain Eukaryota; kingdom Metazoa; phylum Arthropoda; class Malacostraca; order Decapoda; family Parastacidae; genus Cherax; species Cherax quadricarinatus. The sequence continues at coordinate 13,511,425 of NC_091366.1, forward strand.
AACTGGAGCACAGATCCAATTCCCTAAATCAAGAGCCCCTCACCAACATCAAGGAACCTTCCTTGAGGGGTCTCGTCCCCAAACACCTATTCCAAAGTAATTCAAAAAATAACCTTGGACATGCTTGTTAACACAATGGACCAAATTTACATAAAGTATAAATGATCACAAGGCCCATAACCTTATATAAACCACCAGAACAGATACCTAAGCCACCAATCCCTGACAATTAGCGTAATAATTATCCAATTACCAAAAAAATATGACTTACATGTGGAACTAAACTGAAATCAGGACTTTGACCGAATTAAAAGATGAATTAACCCGCAAGGAACACAACCAGGTCTCAAATTGATGCCCTCACATACTCCACTCACACATCACATACAACACAACCTTACCATACCCACCATTCACTAAAGGAGACGTGCCCCTTGCCCAAATTGAATTGAATTGAATCGAGGTAATGGAGAGAAACAGTGAGAGAGGAGAGCTGTGATTGGTCTATCGCGTCAGGAGTGACCAACGAGACAGCAGCATACATAGAGTAGCCACAAGAAAAGAGAAAGCTAGTGATTTGTTGGTTGGGTGGAGAGTGACCAATGAGAGAGGAGCTTCCAGAGTGTGGTAGTCATATGACACAGCTGATCAATATCGTCAGTCACATCAAAACATCACCAGAGTCCTGCTACGCTACTTCAGGTAACATTTCCTCAAATTTTATCGTTTTTTATTCGTAGTTTTATCGATATTATCGCCTCGTAAAGTAGGTTTTATCGCCTTAGATTACTTAGAATTGTGTGTAATTACTCTGCGTTATATAGTTAAGTATTATGAGGACCACCGATGGAAATGCCACTTGACTTTTTTCTGGGTTAACCTAAATAATTTAGACATATGTTACTATGTAGAACAGTTTAAATCTTATAACAATTGTGTAATTGTACCGGGATAAACTTATTTGAGTCCCCTGAACTGTTTAGTAGGATGTGCAGAAAATATTTAATGTCCGTAATTTTCAGTGCCAATAAAAGTATATTCAATCATCGAAAATTATGTAAAATATTGTAATTGTTGTATATCGTAGATTACATGGATCTAAGTTGCCTGAACTGAACATAAGATTGGAGGGACACTGCAGCGGCTGACTAGCCCATACTAGGCAGGTCTTTCTCTTTTGTTCAACCTTTTTCCAAAGTTATCCAAAAATTCCCTTAAGTACCTCGGGTACTAATCAAACCAACTCTTCTCACTCATATAACTGTCCAATATCTCTCTAAAGCTACCCAAGGTTTTAGCCTCTATTGCCCTACTTGAAATGCCCCGGCATGGTAGTGACTTTCTTTGTACTTAACAAGTCAAAATTGTAATCACGCAAACATTGCAAAGAAATAAAATCATCTTTTATTGTTCCATGTATCGACTGTTTGAAAACCCTCGAGGGAGGTTCCTTGACGGTGGTGAGGGGCTCTTGATCTAGGGAATTGGATCTGTGCTCCAGTTCCCTGATGTTGTGAAAGAATGGTATATAATACCGACAAGATGAAATTGAGACATATGTGCAACATCTGGGTATCTTTATTGTAGACGTTTCGCCATCCAGTGGCTTTATCAATACAAATTCCAGGACATAACTTGAAGACAGTAGGTATTATATACCATTCTTACACAACTTGTCAGACACTCCAACATCATGGAATCTTGATTCTGACAACATGTACATAACCTTCACGGCTACGACAACTACTACTACAACTAACCCATCTCTTTGGGTAGGACCTACTTCCACTGGGGAATCCCGCCTGCCAGTGACTATGCCCTCGTCTGCTACACCTGAAGTTACTATATAAGCGCCAGGCTCTTTGCTTGTTTCAGAATCTCCATGACTATAGTGCTCTTCGCACCTACTCCAAGGTTGAGGGACTGATTACCTCATCTTCTGTATATAGTCCTACTGTCTTCAAGTTATGTCCTGGAATTTGTATTGATAAAGCCACTGGATGGCGAAACGTCTACAATAAAGATACCCAGATGTTGCACATGTCTTAATTTCATCCAGTTCCCTGAATTGAGCCTGAATACCTTCCATTCCCCAACCCCCCACAGGTGCTGTATAATACCTACAGGTTTAGCACTCCCCATAATAATATGTCCTTTCTAAATATAAATTTATCTAATTTAAAACTTATTTCTGGTTTTTACTTGATTAAGTATCCTTAGTACCTTATTTATATCATCTTTGTCCATCATACTTAAATGCTTCCTCTCATTCTACAAGTGAAGGTTCAGTGTTCTAAGTATCTTATGGGAGAATCCTTATACAGTGGGTTAATTTTGTCATTCTTCTCTGTATGCTCTCTATTGAAATTATATCCATTCTGTAGTATGGTGACCAGAACTGAGCTGCATAACCAAGTGAGGTCTTGCTAGTAATGTATGGTGCTGTAAAATAACTTTTGGATTCCTGTTACTTATACATCTTAATATAAATCCAGGTAATCTGTTAGCCTTATTGCACACACTTAGGCACTATTTGGTAGAATGTCTAGAAAAATGTTTAATGTATGCAGTTGTAAGGTTTTACCACCTCGGAAAGTACGTTCTATCACTGGAGGCATTGTAGAAGTTTGTGTAATTACAGTAACTTATATTACATGGTTGTAGGTTGCCCACACTATGTGGCAGGATGTGCTGGAAAATAAATTTTAATGTTCGAAATAGACATGCGTTTCTTCGTGCCTAATAAGATATTACAGTAAGATCTAAAAGGATCCTAATGGAAAAAGTCACTTTATCTGACTTTTTTTTTTTTTTTTTTTATCTTAGGTAATTTACACTTTACTGTGTATGAAAATTGTAGTCACCTAAATTTGTGTAACTATACTTGTGTACTTGTACTTAAATAAAGTTACTAATCATTTTTGTCAGGCCCACTGGCCTGCCTAACATGGGCCGTTGGGCTTGCTGCAGTGTCCCCTCTTTCTTTTGTATCTGCCAGCAGTTGCACGAATCTCTTTTCCAATTAAAGTAAACCAATGTTGAATATTTGTAGCTAGTCAGACAAGGCATTCTCAAATTATTTGTGAAAACCTTGGATGAAGAAAAAATTAACAACCACTTAAAGGTAGTACTCCTGGGATACCAAATAATTCCTGTCTGCAGCATTCCCATATTTGCTTAACAATGCAGGCACTACTTCACCTCTAGGACTCTACTGACTGACTGGTATCCCTGAATCTCTTCATGAATGTTACCTTCCTCACACTCCAGTAACTTGTCAGATCCTTAACACTGTCTCTACCGATTCCTGTCTAGCATGCTACACATGCCTACCGGATGCATGATTCCCTACCACTTAAAACATTTGCATCTTCCTCTCACCTCTTGGTTAATCTATTGTGTTTTCTAAATGCTCAAACCCTGCCCTCAACACTCCCTCTGCTGCCCTCTTGAATTCCTAATCTTTCTCTGTCATATGAATTCTGAATTTCGTAATCCAACACTATCTAATTCCTGTGATCCAACTTCTTTACAATATTCATACTATCCTCTGTCTATTTTTGTATCAGGAACTTGTTGCATTGTAATCAGTCTAGGCCATTAATGAGGATTGTGAACAAAATTTAATGTTGACTGTTTTGGAATGTCATTGGTCTCAATTTTGATTTCTGCCTGGTTTGGTGTGCACAGTCAAGAGTTGTATGAAGGTTAGGTCCATTCAGTCTAATTTGGGACAGCTTATTAATAGCCATTCTTTTAGTTGACATTTTTTACAAAAAAGATGTAAATGACAGTCCAGAAATCACTACCTATATTTGGACCTGATGAAAACAAATTAAGCAAGATCAGTTACTAGTTTGTTTTCAAGAAAATGCAGTAACTACATATAATGAAACCAAAAAAGTTCCCAGGGCCCTGAAAAATTATTCTAAAAGGATCTTAAAGAATGCAGAAATGGATTCACCCACATGAGGTGTTCTTTTTTCAGAGTATTGTTACAGTATTAGTACAAGGTTTTTATCAACTCTGCTACTTTAATTTTGTTTCCACTGTATCTCAAGGCCAAACTCCAGGTACTAACTTAACATACATACTGTAGTTTGTCATTTAGTACCAGGGAAAAGTAAAAGGTAAAATCTTTTACTTTCTGTATGACTTATCCACAAAAATTAGAGTACAGACAGGATAGAGCAGATGTTAGCTTACCCCATCTTGGTTCTAATGTAACTCGCCAAATAAACCATGACACATGGACTGCTGTAGTGTTTACCTGGAGAGGGTTTCAGGGGTCAACGCCCCCCATGGCCCGGTCTGAGACCAGGCCTCATGGCAGATCAGGGTCTGATCAACCAGGCTGTTACTGCTGACCGCAAGCAAGCTGATGTACGGACCACAGCCCGGTTGGTCAGGTACTGGCTTTAGGTGCCTGTCCAGTGCCTTCTTGAAGACAGCTAGGGGTCTATTGGTAATCCCCCTTATGTATGCTGGGAGGCAGTTGAACAGTCTTGGGCCCCGGACACTTATTGTATTGTCTCTCAATGTACTTGTGGCACCCCCTGCTTTTCATCGGGGGAATGTTGCATCTCCTGCCGAGTCTTTTGCTTTCATATGGAGTGATTTTCGTGTGCAGGTTTGGTACCAATCCCTCTAGGACCTTCCAAGTGTATATTATCATGTATCTCTCTCGCCTGCGTTCAAGGGAATATGTCATGTGGGTTTTCGATACGTGGATGGGTAAAAATACTCACGTAGGCTGGTAGTACGTATAAAATATATCGGGAAGTATGGGAAGCGCCAACAGCCGACCTGTCTCTCTCTGCTGCCTACTACGACTGACCCATAGTGCCTACGGGTGAGGGTGTTTGAAATCCTGCTATGGTCAGCAGCAATATGAATACAGTCAATGATTCACACAGACGGTTGGTAGTGGGTCATCTACTGGTACACTGGTTACTGGTAACTGGTTACTAGGAACTGGTTACTTGGAACTGGTACTACTACTGAGTCTCAGTAGTAGTACCAGTTCCTAGTAACCAGTTACCAATAACTGGTACTACTACTGAGAAATACAGATCAAGGACCTTCAACTATTCCCAGTAGCTTAGGTACCTCATCGCACTTGTGTGTGCCGTGAAAGTTCTTTGTACACTCTCCAGGTCTGCAGTATCGCCAGCCTTGAAGGGGGCCATTAGTGTACAGCAGTATTCCAGCCTAGAGAGCACAAGCGATTTGAGGAGAATCATCATGGGCTTGGCATCCCTAGTTTTGAAGGTTCTCTTTGTCCATCCTATCATTTTCCTAGCGGATGAGGTAGATACATTGTTGTGGTCTTTGAAGGTGAGATCCTCTGACATTATCACTCCCAGGTCCTTCACATTACTTTTCCGCTCTATTGTAGGGTTAGAATTTGTGGTATACCCTGACACATTTTTAATTTCTTCAAGTTTTCCATATCTGAGTAGTTGAAATTTCTCCTTGTTTAACTTCATATTGTTTTGAGTGGCCCATTCGAAGATTTGGTTGATGTCCGGCTTGGAGTCTCAGTGTCTTCGATGGAAGTCACTGCCATGGTGATCCGGGTGTCATCCGCAAAGGAAGACACGGAGCTTTGGCTTACATCTCTCAGAAATGAGGATGAGGAATAGAATGGGAGAGAGTACTGTGCCTTGTGGAACAGAGCTTTTTACCATGGCTGCCTGGGACTTTACTCTGTTTACTATTACTCTTTGTGTTCTATTTGTCAGGAAGTTGTAGATCAATCTACCAACTTTTCCCGTTATTCCTTTATCCTGCATTTTGTGTGTTATTTCACCATGGTCACACTTGTCGAAAGCTTTTGCAAGGTCTGTGTATACTACATCTGTGTTTTGTTTATTCTCTACAACATCTAGGACCTTGTCATAGTGGTCCAGTAGCTGGGACAGGCAGGAGCGACCTGCTCTAAACCCGTGTTGTCCTGTGTTTTTTTTTTTTTTTTTTTTTTTTTTTTTTTTTGTGATATGCTAATGTACTCTACGTATATGGAAAGATGGTCTTTTTCGTAATCAGTACGAATTGCTTATAACAATGAATTTTTACAGGCAGAATGTTGGACAGTCTTTTTAACATAGACAATGGCTACCTTGAGGGCCTTGTCAGAGGCTTCAAAAATGGAATCTTGAAAGAGACTGACTACTTGAACCTGGTGCAGTGTGAAACCCTAGATGGTAAGAAATTGCTTTGTTCTTTTGGGAAAAATTGTCGTTACTATACGTATTTGAAAATCTCAAAAAAAAAAAAAAAAAAAAAAAAAAAAAAAAAAAAAAAGAAGTAAGAAATTAATCCAAATATATACATAATCTTTACCAAAGATCTGAAGCTGCATCTACAGAGCACCGACTATGGGCACTTCCTGGCCAATGAGGCATCACCGATACAAGTATCGGTGATTGATGACAAGCTGCGAGATAAGCTAGTGGCAGAGTTTCAGCACATGCGTAATCATGCTGTTGAACCCCTAGCCACTTTTCTTGACTACATTACTTATGGGTAAGTATTTTCTCTTTGTATGGTTTCCAGAGTAGTACTGTTATAGTGATTGTATATTGTTTCCAGAGTACTGTTCTAGTAATTATTCTGGTCAACTGTTCTAGTAATTATTATGCTAGACTGCTGTGAAGGTTAAACTATGATGACATGAAATGTGAAAATGGAATGAGAATTAGTATGGTATAATGAACAGGTTTAGCACTGTACCACTGAGCAATGAGGCTTGCCATGGAAAAAAGTGTACAGACAGCACTTGACTTATCTGCACCCAACTCTTCTCATAGATGTGTAAATTTGTCATAATAACTGTCAATGAATAAACATGAGAATGGGTGGAGATTTGAACTGTCAGACAGCCCTGTCATGACTTGAAAGCCTCATAGCTCGGTGGTACAGTGCTAGATCTGCTACTTGCCAGGACCATGATTGGAGTCTGTCCATTCTTTGGTATATTCACTGAACAGCGTATATGTTTCTAGGTATAGATATGTGAGAATTGTGTAAAGGAACATAAGTGAAATTATGATAGTTTTCTAATATGCTCACCACAAGCTCGCTCCTTCCTTTTGTGGCTAGATTATTCATAGTAGGTTTGTTTAATATTATAGAATGACAGGTGCACTCCTGACATATTATAAATATGGATGCTATTTACTGAGGCCATTCTTTATTGGACAATATTTTATTGGTGAGAATTGAGTTTGTAGACTTATGAAAAAGCTAAAAACCCATTAGCATTATTATGGTGCAAAACTGAAGTGATGAAATAGCTTTGCCATTAAACTAGACAGGGTTGAGCAATGTTTGTGGAGTGAGCACATTCCATGTATCATTCCATACAATTTAAAGGAAATAGCTTTCAAATTCGATATTCAGATTTTTATTTCTTTTAATGTTGTTCAAGGATAATGTAGTTTACATGTGATAAAATATTAGTAGGTACGAAAGAAAGCCACTAGTATGCAAATCCACTTGGTGACCTATCTAAAACTTTTGCAACATATGTTATTTTGATACCTTGCAGCACCCATTCTTATTCCCTGTATTGGGGGAAAATAAGTTCATGTTCCTCTGTAGCTGTTGTCCAATAAAGACACTTGAGGTGTCCAAAACAGTGTTGTAAAATTATTTATGAGCTTAGAGAGTTATTGTCACTGGACATACTAGTAAAACTTAGACATAATTGTCAAGTATTGTTGCAGTGACATTAGAGGTTGTAGAAATGGTTGATGGTATAATGTTTTGTGCTTGCTTTTTGCAGTTCACTGAACAGTACTGTCACACCAGTACTGCATTTATTACTACTAGCATTATTTGAATTCTTTCTAGATATATGATTGATAATATCGTACTGCTGATCACTGGGGCCCTTCACCAGCGACCAATCTCAGAGTTGATGCCCAAGTGCCATCCCCTGGGAACATTTGAACAGATTGAAGCCATCAATGTTGCCTCGACTAGCTCTGAGCTATACAATGCCGTCTTGGTCGATACTCCTTTGGGTTAGTATTTTTTTTTGGTTTGTGTAAAATAGCTATACGTGTGCAATCTGATTTATGGTTTGCTAATGAACTTGGGAAACCCAATGTGCCTAGCTATTCTAAAGATGTAAAAAAAAAAAATAATCTAAGTTTCCAGCCAGATTGGGACCTGAAGGAGGTTTTTCCAGTAAAAGTGGATCTCAACAAAGATATGTGATGTTACTGTTCTGCCTTTAGTGTGTGGATGGGGTTGTGAAAGCAAAAATTAAGTTTAGCACCTTATTTTTTGTAAATAAAGCATAGTGACAGGAGTGAATGCTAGTGTTAAAGTATAAAGTGGGAGTTATTACAACTGCTTAGATATGACTGCAATTTTTGGAAGTTTTGGAAGAAAAATTGCAGAGCTTAGTGAGTATTTAGAAAGGTGTAAGAGAAAGTTTTAAGAAAATGCAGAAAAAAAGCAGTGTGAAAATATAGTGCAAGGAATTTCTGATTTTTAATCAGATTAGAAAGGTTAGGGAAAAATGTATTTAGATACACAACTTATCAAATGGGCTTATAAAGGATGAGATAAATCACAGTAAAATGAGGAAAACAAAGGTACAGTAGTATAGATTATGCTGTATTATACTAGATGTGAAGAGCTCAAGTTATAGATTATTCAGCATAAGCAAGGAAGATGTAGCTTCTGAATTTTCTTATCTGAGAAGAGACTACCCCATGAAAGAATGTATGGCCCTAATGTCTTTCTAGGTATTCAGCTATTGTATTTCTGTCTAGGGAGTCTGATGATCTCCCTTGACTGCTAATTGTACACTTGGTTGAATTATTTACTCTGCTTCATATTTTCTACATACAACAGCATGTCTTCATGACCACATTGCCAATAGTACAGCCCACCCTCGTGTCTGGTTCCTTTAAATATAGGTGTCTAAGTATTTATTAGGCTTTCCTATCTTTGCCCCATTACTGAAGAAAATTAACTCTGAATTCTAATTTTTTTTTTTATCAAACTGGCCATATCCCACCAAGGCAGGGTGACCTGAAAAGAAAAATGAAAGTTTTTCTTTTTAGCTTAAGTAATGTATACAGGAGAAGGGGTTACTAGCCCCTTGCTCTCGGCATTTTAATCGCCTCTTATGACTCATGGCTTATGGAGGAAGAATTCTGTTCCAATTACCCATGGAGATAAGAGGAAATAAACAAGAACAAAAACTAGTAAGAAAATAGAAGAAAACCCAGAGGGGTGTGTGTGTGCGTGTGCATATGCACGTGTGTGTGCGCGCGCACTTGTAAATGCCTGTGTATTGTAACCTAACTGTAAGAAGTAGGAAAACATACCTGAAATATTGCATGAGTATGATACAGAAAAGACACCAGCAATCCTACCATCATGTAAAACAATTATGGTCTTCTGTTTTACACTCTCTTGGCAAGACAGTAGTACCTCCCTGGGTGATTGCTGCCTACCAACCTACTACTTAGGTGCATTCTAATGATTTTATATAATACCCACACTTACAGATTTAATTTCCTCATGTTTTCCATATGGTAAACATGAGGAAATTAAATCTTCATCAGAGTACAAAACAAATTCTGGCCACAAAATAGAGCGAAACACCAACGTCAAAGACCTGGGAGTGATTATGTCGGAGGATCTCACCTTCAAGGACCATAACATTGTATCAATCGCATCTGCTAGAAAAATGACAGGATGGATAATGAGAACCTTCAAAACTAGGGAGGCCAAGCCCATGATGACACTCTTCAGGTCACTTGTTCTATCTAGGCTGGAATATTGCTGCACTCTAACAGCACCTTTCAAGGCAGGTGAAATTGCCGACCTAGAAAATGTACAGAGAACTTTCACGGCGCGCATAACGGAGATAAAACACCTCAATTACTGGGAGCGCTTGAGGTTTCTAAACCTGTATTCCCTGGAACGCAGGAGGGAGAGATACATGATTATATACACCTGGAAAATCCTAGAGGGACTAGTACCGAACTTGCACACGAAAATCACTCACTACGAAAGCAAAAGACTTGGCAGACGATGCACCATCCCCCCAATGAAAAGCAGGGGTGTCACTAGCACGTTAAGAGACCATACAATAAGTGTCAGGGGACCGAGACTGTTCAACTGCCTCCCAGCACACATAAGGGGGATTACCAACAGACCCCTGGCAGTCTTCAAGCTGGCACTGGACAAGCACCTAAAGGCAGTTCCTGATCAGCCGGGCTGTGGCTCGTACGTTGGTTTGCGTGCAGCCAGCAGCAACAGCCTGGTTGATCAGGCGCTGATCCACCAGGAGGCCTGGTCACAGACCGGGCCGCGGGGGCGTTGACCCCCGAAACTCTCTCCAGGTAAACTCCAGGTAAACAGATAAAGAAATGCATCAAGCATTAGCTTGCTGGACCCATGGTTTTATAATTGTTTAAATCATTGTGTCCAGCCGTATGAAAGGCATGATGACATGTGCTGTCCATGGAGGGTATTGAATAATTTTCATGGTCATAAAACTAGGGTGTCATTAATTTTTTCCTTTATGGTTTAACTAGAAAATAGTTATTTACTGCAAGTCAATAAGTAATGAGTTTTTGTTTACAATTTCCAATTGTAAAGTTCTAAAGCTCGGAAATGTCCATAACCCTAGCACCTACCAGCTTAACCCTTTGACTGTCGCAACCCCCAACCCTGAGGTGTCTCCTGGTGTCGCAAAATTTAAAAAAAAAAATTATTTTTTCTTATGAAATGATAGAGAATCTCTTCCCGATTGTAATGACACCAAAAAAATCGAAATTTGATGGAAAACTAATGGAATTATGCTCTCGCGAGGTTAGCGACCTCGGCACTGTTTACAAATCGGCGATTTCGCCAACTTTGAGCCCTATTTTCGGCTAATTTCATTGTTCCAGTCGCCCAACCTCATAGCTATTTCTTTAGAACTCCATTTTTTCTATCGATTGAGTACAAGAAACTGCCCATTTACCGATTTCAACTACCTAATAATGTGGTCAGAAATTTGCAATTTGGCCAATTTCACGAAAACTAAAAAATATGACAGTTTCAAAATATGGTCCAGAATGAGCAATGCAGACATTCCTGGCTCTAAAATAACATTTTCTTTGTTCATCAGTCATGTCTCCAGGCTCCTCTGATATTACTCTTGCTTTCTATTTTGAATTTTTATTCAAACAAAAAATAGAAGACTTACTATTATGCAGACTACTGCAATACTGTAATAATTGTATAAATAACATCAACCCATTCATGACTGCATATTAGAATGGCTAGTTGGACATTTATTGGACAATGACATCATTTGTTTACTTTTGAACATTGCCAAAAATCAAACATTTCCCCTACTTTGAGCTCCATTTCTAGGTTCTTTTTATAGTAAAATCAATCAAAATCACCTCTATTTCTATAATATATTTTCCATTCTATTAAATGAGACCAAGAAAACGAGAATACAACCATAAATGCTATACGAAAATAGACCACAAAGTCGGCATTTTAATTAAAAAAAAACGATCAGTTTTTTTTTTTTCTCACTATGCACTGCGTGCTCCAGGATTTTTTTTTATATGGTGCACACTGACCACACAGACCCATTCTCTCACATGTGGGCCTACCAGCTTTCTCCTGCTTGATTTGAAGCTGCTAGAATTTATGAGTATATATACGTCAAACACGGTACCTCGTAAGACATATATATACGGCCGCGACAGTCAAAGGGTTAATAATGTTGAACTTAGCCATATAGAATACAAAAAGGATTTGGGGGTTATGGTGAGCAGCAACCTTAAACCAAGACAGCAGTGCCTAAGCATGCGTAATAAGGCAAATAGATTGCTGGGATTTATATCAAGAAGTGTAAGCAACAAAAGTCCAGCAGTTATACGTCAGCTTTATACATCTTTAGTAAGGCCTCGCCTAGATTATGCAGCTCAGTTCTGGTCTCCATATTACAGAATGGACATAACTTCGTTAGAAAACATTCAGCGTAGAATGACTAAATTAATACATAGCATTAGAAATCTTCCTTATGAAGAAAGATTGAAGACCCTTAAATTACATTCACTTGTTAGACGAAGAATGAGGGAAGACATGATTGAAGTGTATAAGTGGAAGATGGGTATTAATAAAGGGGATATTAGTAAGGTCTTGATCTCTCTCCAGGAGAGAACCCGCAGTAATGGATTCAAATTAAACAAGTTTAGATTTAGAAAGGATGTAGGAAAGTATTGGTTTGGAAATAGGGTAGTTGATGAGTGGAACAATCTACCTAGTTGGATTATTGAGGCTAAAACCTTCGGTAGTTTCAAATATAGGTTGGATAAATACATGAGTGAGAGGGGTTGGATTTGAGTGGGACTTGCATATGAGAGCGGATAGAGTTATCAGAGCTTATTTCTTGGGTGGCATTGAAAATTTGGTTGGGCAAATGTTTTGTTAGTGGGATGGATTGTAAAGGACCTGCCAAGTATGGGCCAACAGACCTGCTGCAGTGTTTCTCCTTTCTTATGTTCTTAATTAGATGACTCTTCAGTTTATTTGGGATCAGAACTAGAATGTTTTATTGTCTGTGATATGTAATACATTATGTACATAAATCCAAGAGATACAAAATACCAAAACAATTAACTTCGCAGTCCATACAAGAAATAAGCAGACTTCTCAGTGCCTGTCACAAAACGGCTACATATCTGAAATTACTTCTCAGCAGGATTGGCAGAATTAAGGTTTAAACTAAATAAATTCTTATTAATCTATGCCTTTTTTATGGTTTTAATAAATTTTTGGTTATTACCAAATTGTTTTAATGATTATTAGATTTCTACCACCATTGAAACTACAAGGACTGTCACACTACTAGGTTTTAAATTTGAATTTGAAGCCATGGCCAAGTATATGGATATTCAGCCTACTTCATAATATGGCTCAGTTTCAATTTTATTTCATCACGTTACAATGTACAGAGTTGGATTACATTTAGGTGTGCATGCAGACAGCCCCTTAGTATGCAGAGCATTTCAGGCAAACTTAAGCCTATCTTCAGACTAATAAGGCAATTAACTGATTGATTGCTTATATATGCATTCTCTAAGAAGCTATAACAAATCTAGGAATTCAAGGAATACAAGAGACCTGATTAGCTTATTAATACACCTACCATCCGACTTACGACCTGCTTGACATACATCCACTCAACTTACGACCGTGCATCTGGCAGCTGGGCTGGGCCAGATGATGCACACTGCTGTACAATATTTGACAATACTCGCGGCGGCAATGCGTCATTCACGCAGCATCAGTTTGAGTAACCCTGCCCTATCAGCAGCATCATACTGTATTAACTGTACTAACTGGACAGTAAATTTCACCATGGCCCCTAAGATGAAGTCTGAATCTTGCACTGAAGATTGTGGCAAGAAAAGCTCTTACTCTCCAACTCTCTATTTGTTTTCACTGTTGTACATAAACCTGTCTGTATCTGTCTTCCTGTATATCTGTGTCTGTCTGTATCTGTGTGTTTATCTGTCTACCTGTCTGTCTGTCTGTCTTTGTCTACCTGTGTGTCTTTTTGTCTACCTGTGTGTCTGTCTTTCTACCTGTGTGTCTGTCTTTCTGTCTACCTGTCTGTCTTTGTCTGCTTGTCTGTCTCAGAGCCACTCATTAAGAGTGTAATTGGTCTTGAAGATGCCATATTAATAATGATAACACAATAATCACTGAGGTGCATTAAATGTGTATAAAACATTAATATAGACATTTTGCTTAATCCATCAATGATTTTTTTTTCAAAATTATATAATAAACATGCTACATAACATATAAACATATAAATTAAGAAATAAGAGATTTTTTCTGGTCGGCTTGACAGAGTGAACAGAAACCATTCGTGTCCAGGCTGGTAACCACCACCACCACAACAACAATAACAACAACAGCATTTGTTTACATAACTCATGAACCTTCTACACTCATTCTCTCTCTCATTTATTCATTTAATCTTGTTTACTCACTCCTCACTCTACATTAAGACTACAGATATTTTAAGGTAAGTAATGAGTGAACACGATTATTATATTATAGTTTAATAATATTATTAATATTAGTACATATGTATTATTGTAATTATAATAATAATAATTATTATTATTATTATTATTATTATTATTAATTTAGGGCACTGGAGCACAGATCCACTGTATAGTACTTTGGATTTTTTGGGTTATTCTAGGTAATTTATACTATGTATGATAACTTCACTTATGTGTACCTGTGTGTGTGTGTGTGAGAGAGAGAGAGAGAGAGATATACAGGGAGAGAGAGAAAGAGAGAGAGATATACGGGGGGAAAGAGATATATATATATATATATATATATATATATATATATATATATGGGGAGAAAGAGAGATATATATACGGGGAGAGAGAGAGAGAGATACGGGGAGAGAGAGATACGGGGAGAGAGAGATACGGAGAGAGAGAGAGATACGGAGAGAGAGAGAGAGATACGGAGAGAGAGAGAGAGATACGGAGAGAGAGAGAGAGATATGGAGAGAGAGAGAGAGATACGGAGAGAGAGAGAGAGATACGGAGAGAGAGAGAGATACAGAGAGAGAGACAGCCACATTCAGTCAGCCAACCACCCGGCCACCCTCCCGGCCAGCCAGCCGGATACGTATTACACATGTTCCAGAGTTTTCTCTTTGCTTAGGGTATAAGTTATACTACATTCTGGCAGGATGACACTACCAGTGGTATCCTCCCATTCCACTGTGTCAACAATACACGAAGATAACAGTAACATATGATACTGTATGCGATGTAAAATTTACAATACAGTTCACTACCTTGTATACATTATATACAGTACATAAATAATTAAAATATAACAATGGAAGTAAATTATAGTAAAAAGAATGAAATAATGATTGTACATTACATTACAGTACTATGTAGGTAGTTTATATAGGAAAGGTTTGATATTATGCCCTACCCAGTATGTCGGCAATTTTCAAAGGTTCGACTTACGTCCATTTTGACTTACGAACGGTTGGTCGGAACCAAGCTTGGTCATAAGTCGGATGGTACCTGTACATTCTTTTATTTTCTTTATTAACACATCGGCCGTTTCCCACCAAGGTAAGGTGACCCCCAAAAAAAAGAAACTTTCACCATCATTCACTCCATCACTGTCTTGCCAGTTATAAAACTGTTATAAAACTGCTATAAAACTGCTATAAAACTACTATAAAACTACAGTTATAAAACTGCAACATTAACACCCCTCCTTCAGAGTGCTGGCACTGTACTTCCCATCTCCATATAACAATCTCGTATTATCATTATTAATAAGAAATGTCCACTTGCAAAATAATTCTGCGCAGTGCAAAACAGAATTTATTTAAGAAGGGTTAATCAAATTTTACAAATGAAGACATGGAGTCTTCATTTGTAAAATGAATTCTTGGACTGTTTACTGTATTTAGCAATGAACACTGTAAACTATGTTGATACCTGCTACTTGGAATAATGAACACTGTAAACTATGCTGATACCTGCTACTTGGAATAATGAACACTGTAAACTATGCTGATACCTGCTACTTGGAATATTATCACCATTTTTTATTTGAACTTCAAAACATTAATTTTGAAAGTAAAAGCATAGAGCAATGTATTAAGCAGATCGCTTATTTTACCAAATCTTTATTCAAATTAACTTTGCTTTTTACTGGATGACAAAATTCTCTGTCAGACTCCTGTAGATTAGAATCAACAAGATTTATTCTATATTGCAGCTGATTTCTTTGGTGAATGTGTGAGTGAGCAAGATTTGGATGAACTGAACATAGAGATCATCCGCAACACACTATACAAGGCATACCTGGAGTCTTTCTACAGCTACTGCAAATCTCTGGGTGGCATTACTGCTGAGGTCATGTGTGAGATACTTGCTGTAAGTAGCTCATATGTGATGAAAGCTTCAGTTTCATAATCATTATTATATATTTAGATCTTATGGAATGAAAGGGGATGTTACCTAAGGTGTTACTTCAAAGAATAATCCACTTGTTATTTGAGGACTGTCTCAGTTAATTTTTAACTTTATAGATTAAGTCAAAGCCTTGTAGTTTGTGCATTTGGAACTGTTTGTGTAACATGAAAGCAGGCATCTTTCTCTATACAGTATGTATGTTGGAAACGTGGGATATTAAGAGGCAAGTAAGTTAAAAGTATATATCATGCTCCTCCACCTTCTTTCTTTCAATGCACCAGCCATATCCCACCGAAGCAGGGTGGCTTTAACGTACACAGTGTACAGGGTCCTGAACGATTTCTTAAGAAGTCGGAATGCTGTTCTTAGGTTTGCTAGGCGCCCGTATGTATACAGAAGGGATTATATCGTGTTCCTATTTTAACTAATTTGTACATCCCAAGTATGGTGGGTTGGTTAGTTCATGCAAAGTACAAATAGCCGTACACACAATGCTTGCCGTGAGTGAGTGGCTATGTTGTGTGTTTTTATTGTTGATATGGTAGAATTTGGGTAGTGGCAAGTGGTGGTGAGCAGGAGCAGTTAGATGGCCCATAACATGTGAAAATGGTCACATTATTTAACTGCATTTTAAATGAAAACAAGTTGGTATTATCTACACTGAACCTTTCTGAGGAGATGCCTGTAAAAAGCTTTTTATCCATAGAATTGGAACTATTTTCCCTTTCCTTGGATCAAAATTGATTGCCTCCCATTTGCCTAATGTTGTGACACATCTATGGGTTAATAATTTTCTCCCCTTCCCTCCCCCATGATGTAATAATAATCCACACTGAACACTTGCTGCTGCATTTAACAACCACTAATCATTTCCTATAATATTAATGTTCATGACATGGTTTGAGGAAAGACTGTGCTGTAATGTGTAACTTGTCACTGCTGTGTGTAGCCAATTATTTCCAGTAAGACATTTTCCCTAAACAAAAGTAACTTTCAGCCATTTTGAATACTAGGGTTTTGGTTTATCTGTAACTTTTTTTTAATGTGTGTGGCTTGGCAGAGAAAAGCATATGTGGCAGTCAAAATAAAAATGTATTTGAGTGATAACTATTCACAGTATAACATTTTTGTTTTCATGTATGCTAAGCCCTTCACTAGTATCAAGGAAACTTCCTTGAGGGGAATATGACATTATACTCTTGAGAAATAGGAGAGGAGTCAGAATGTTACCTTAGGAAACATGAGCTTTTATTGGCAGTGTGGGTGAGGCAATGTCATTTATGATTCCAGTAGAATTTGATGATGCTGTGGTCACAATTTATTATTAACAGGTTCTCATGGGGAACAAAGAATTATGAATACAAGAGGAGGGTGAGGTCCTGATGAATTCAAAATACTGTTTCATTCCTAGTAAGAGCCCTCCAAATTCATTATATTATGCTTTATATGGTTTTAACTTTAATTTTTCCCATCAAATAAATTTCAGTTTGAGGCTGACCGTCGAGCATTCATCATCACACTTAACAGCTTTGGGACGGAACTAACAAATGAGGATAGAAAGAAACTTTACCCTCAGTGTGGTAAACTTTATCCTGATGGCCTGGCTGCTCTTGCTAGAGCTGATGATGCAGAAAATGTGAAACAAGTAGCTGAGTTTTACACAGTAAGTAATTTTTGTTTTAATATTTAAATTAATATAAAATGGAACCTCTATTTTCATTTTTCCCTGGTTTTCGTCAAATTCGGTTTTCGATGACTCTTTTTGTCAAAATAGTCCCAGTTTTCGTTCATCACCAGGTTTTCGTCCGCCGTACCAAATGTGTCCATCTGCCCGTGCCCACACACAGCATCCCACGCACCCATTCTGAGTCACTGGCTTTGTTTCTCGTCAAGTGGACATTACCCTGTGCATTCATACAAAACATTTCGTAATCCATTGTTTTTTGTGCTTGTTTATTGAATGCGAATGTTAACCCTTTGACTGTTTCTGCCGTATATGCACCTACCATCTGACTTACGACCGAGCTTGGTTCTGACCAACCGGTCGTAAGTCAAAATGGACGTAAGTCTAACTTTACTACTGAATATCAACTTCACATTTTTGTAATGACTTTATTTTGTTTTGGTATTTCATTTTTTACTTTACTTTTTATGCTGTTAGTACTGTATTTTATACAGAAAGGTTTAGGATAAACACTGTGTACAACACACAGTTGTTTATTTCCCAGAAATTGGGCATAAAAAACATGGTCGTAAGTCGAGTGGTCGTATGTAGAGCAGGTTGTAAGTTGGATGGTAGGTGTATACGTCTTGAGCCAGTGTTTCGGACGTATACAGATCTAGTCAGTAATTCTAACGGCTTCAAATCAAGCTGGTAGACCCACATGTGAGAGAATGAGTATGTGTGGTCAATGTGCACTGTATAAAAAAAATCCTGCAGCACTCAGTGTTTTTGGATTAAAATGCCGACTTTGAGGTGTATTTTCATATAGTATTTATGGTTGTATTCACATTTTCTTGGTCTCATTTGATAGAATGGAAAATATATTACAGAAATAGAGATGATTTTGATTAATTTCACGAAAACAACCTTGAAATTGATCTCAAAGGAGCGGAAATGTTCGATATTTAACAATGTTCAAAAGTAAGCAGATCACGCCACACGTCCAATACACATCAACTGAAGAGTCTAATATTCTTTCACTAGTGCGCTGATATTATTTATACCATTTTTACAAAAATGTGGTAATCTGCATAACAGTAAATCTTGTATTTTTTGTGTGAATAAAAAATCAAAATAGAAAGCAAGAGTAATATAAGAGGGACCTAGAGACATGACTAATGAACAGAGGATGTTATTTTAGTGCCAAGAATGTCTGCATTGTTTATTCTGGACCCTATTTTGAAATTGGCATCTTTTTTAATGTGTGTGAAATTGGCCAAATTGCCAATTTCTGACCACTTTATTGGGTAATTGATATCAGTAAATGGGCAGTTTCTTGTACTCAGTTGATAGAAAAAATGGGGTTCTAAAGAAATAGCTATGAGTTTGGTCAACTGGAACAACGGAATTGGGCGAAAATAGGGCTCAACATGGGCGAAATCGCAGATGCGTATATATCACCGAGATTACAAACTTCGCGGGAGTGTAATTCTGTAAGTTTTCTATCAAATTTTGTACTTTTGGTATCATTACCATCAGGGAAAGATTCTCTATCATTTCATAAGATTTTTTTTTTTTTTTTTTTTTTAACAGAATGACAGTTTCAGGAAGTGGCTTGTGACAGTCAAAGGGTTAAATAAGCCACCATGGGGCCAATGAAAGTTCTGAGTGCCAGCCCTTTGATAAAGAAGATTAGAAACATGATAGAATTTAGTGGTGGTAGTGGTTGATGGCAGTAGTGGTTGTGATGGTAGAGGGTGGTTGTGATTGTGGTAGTGATGATGGTAGAGGGTGGTAGTGATGGTAGAGATAACCTCTCTTCCCTCTCCCATCCTCACCGTCTTCCATACGCCAACACGTCTTCAGTAAAGGTAAAAGTGATTTATCCATTTCATTAGTGCTTATATTTATTTCTCATTGTTTTCTGTATGTAAAACTATAGTTATTCTCTATAAAATGTATTTTTGTTAATATTTTTAGGTGTCTGGAACGGATTAATTGGATTTACATTTTCATATAGGAAATACAGTATTGGTTCAGTTTTCGTTGAATTCGGTTTTTGTCAGACTCTCTGGAACGAATTAAAGACGAAAACCGTAATTCTACTGTACACTGTGTGTGTAAATGCCTATTTGAGTTGTTAGGAGGGGCACTAGCTCTTTGTCTTGAATCTTGCAATGTTATTTGATCATTCCACTTTTTGTTTACCATTTGTGGTTAGCACACTGGCTTGTGAGTTTTAGGACTTGCTTTCCATGGGCTCATACCCTCCCCATTCTGCTGAAGAGGATCCCAGAAGGGGATCAAAATATACAGACCAATTAATCTGGAGAGTTTGTCTCTGTAGGTTATTAGTGAGTGTTCTGTGATATGTTGAAGAAATGTTATTTTTTATAACTGTGGCTCCCATTGATGTGTAATTTTAAGCCATGTAATCTTGCTCTTGTTACATTCCTGTTTAGTGTATACTTGTCTACATTTTCTGTTTTGGATTTTTATATTTTGATTATATATTATGGCCTTTCCTTCCTTGATTGACCTAGCTTTTGCATTATTCCATCATATCTCCAGTTTTCCTAGACTCTGGCATCACTCTGGATGCACTTTCCTTAGATTTTATTGAGTTTCATATTGGAAATTGTAGATACATTTTGTAGAGAGAAACTTTATTCAGTTGCCCCTGTAGAACAGGTTTCTTCAATCAGTACATGTGGATGGACAAGTACAGTGTGGTTAGGTGTGTGGCTGGGTGAGTGAAGTCACAGCAAGGGTGTGGAGTGAGATAGGGGCACAGCAGGACAAATCCTGTCAGTGATCCTTTTATGCAAAGGATGGGCTAAAGATTTAGCTAACTGAAAGCTCCTTCATTCTGTTGGATTGTATTATGCATGCAGATAGAGCAGTTTTCAGTGTTCTTACAACCTGATCTGTAGGCTGTGGAGGTCACTTCCATGTACATCTTGTCAGCTGTTCCACAGTATGATGTAGACACCTGCATAACTGTGGTCTGAGTTGTGTATTGTTATACAATATTAAGAAGACACACCATCTGATATCCAGTCTTCCATTGCTTAGACTTTTTTATTTTATTATCACACCGGCCGATTCCCACCAAGGCAGGGTGGCCCGAAAAAGAAAAACTTTCACCATCATTCACTCCATCACTGTCTTGCCAGAAGGGTGCTTTACACTACAGTTTTTAAACTGCAACATTAACACCCCTCCTTCAGAGTGCAGGCACTGTACTTCCCATCTCCAGGACTCAAGTCCGGCCTGCCGGTTTCCCTGAATCCCTTCATAAATGTTACTTTGCTCACACTCCAACAGCACGTCAAGTATTAAAAACCATTTGTCTCCATTCACTCCTATCAAACACGCTCACGCATGCCTGCTGGAAGTCCAAGCCCCTCGCACACAAAACCTCCTTTACCCCCTCCCTCCAACCCTTCCTAGGCCGACCCCTACCCCGCCTTCCTTCCACTACAGACTGATACACTCTTGAAGTCATTCTGTTTCGCTCCATTCTCTCTACATGTCCGAACCACCTCAACAACCCTTCCTCAGCCCTCTGGACAACAGTTTTGGTAATCCCGCACCTCCTCCTAACTTCCAAACTACGAATTCTCTGCATTATATTCACACCACACATTGCCCTCAGACATGACATCTCCACTGCCTCCAGCCTTCTCCTCGCTGCAACATTCATCACCCACGCTTCACACCCATATAAGAGCGTTGGTAAAACTATACTCTCATACATTCCCCTCTTTGCCTCCAAGGACAAAGTTCTTTGTCTCCACAGACTCCTAAGTGCACCACTCACTCTTTTTCCCTCATCAATTCTATGATTCACCTCATCTTTCATAGACCCATCCGCTGACACGTCCACTCCCAAATATCTGAATACGTTCACCTCCTCCATACTCTCTCCCTCCAATCTGATATTCAATCTTTCATCACCTAATCTTTTTGTTATCCTCATAACCTTACTCTTTCCTGTATTCACCTTTAATTTTCTTCTTTTGCACACCCTACCAAATTCATCCACCAATCTCTGCAACTTCTCTTCAGAATCTCCCAAGAGCACAGTGTCATCAGCAAAGAGCAGCTGTGACAACTCCCACTTTGTGTGTGATTCTTTATCTTTTAACTCCACGCCTCTTGCCAAGACCCTCGCATTTACTTCTCTTACAACCCCATCTATAAATATATTAAACAACCACGGTGACATCACACATCCTTGTCTAAGGCCTACTTTTACTGGGAAAAAATTTCCCTCTTTCCTACATACTCTAACTTGAGCCTCACTATCCTCGTAAAAACTCTTCACTGCTTTCAGTAACCTACCTCCTACACCATACACTTGCAACATCTGCCACATTGCCCCCCTATCCACCCTGTCATACGCCTTTTCCAAATCCATAAATGCCACAAAGACCTCTTTAGCCTTATCTAAATACTGTTCACTTATATGTTTCACTGTAAACACCTGGTCCACACACCCCCTACCTTTCCTAAAGCCTCCTTGTTCATCTGCTATCCTATTCTCCGTCTTACTCTTAATTCTTTCAATTATAACTCTACCATACACTTTACCAGGTACACTCAACAGACTTATCCCCCTATAATTTTTGCACTCTCTTTTATCCCCTTTGCCTTTATACAAAGGAACTATGCATGCTCTCTGCCAATCCCTAGGTACCTTACCCTCTTCCATACATTTATTAAATAATTGCACCAACCACTCCAAAACTATATCCCCACCTGCTTTTAACATTTCTATCTTTATCCCATCAATCCCGGCTGCCTTACCCCCTTTCATTTTACCTACTGCCTCACGAACTTCCCCCACACTCACAACTGGCTCTTCCTCACTCCTACAAGATGTTATTCCTCCTTGCCCTATACACGAAATCACAGCTTCCCTATCTTCATCAACATTTAACAATTCCTCAAAATATTCCTTCCATCTTCCCAATACCTCTAACTCTCCATTTAATAACTCTCCTCTCCTATTTTTAACTGACAAATCAATTTGTTCTCTAGGCTTTCTTAACTTGTTAATCTCACTCCAAAACTTTTTCTTATTTTCAACAAAATTTGTTGATAACATCTCACCCACTCTCTCATTTGCTCTCTTTTTACATTGCTTCACCACTCTCTTAACCTCTCTCTTTTTCTCCATATACTCTTCCCTCCTTGCATCACTTCTACTTTGTAAAAACTTCTCATATGCTAACTTTTTCTCCCTTACTACTCTCTTTACATCATCATTCCACCAATCGCTCCTCTTCCCTCCTGCACCCACTTTCCTGTAACCACAAACTTCTGCTGAACACTCTAACACTACATTTTTAAACCTACCCCATACCTCTTCGACCCCATTGCCTATGCTCTCATTAGCCCATCTATCCTCCAATAGCTGTTTATATCTTACCCTAACTGCCTCCTCTTTTAGTTTATAAACCTTCACCTCTCTCTTCCCTGATGCTTCTATTCTCCTTGTATCCCATCTACCTTTTACTCCCAGTGTAGCTACAACTAGAAAGTGATCTGATATATCTGTGGCCCCTCTATAAACATGTACATCCTGAAGTCTACTCAACAGTCTTTTATCTACCAATACATAATCCAACAAACTACTGTCATTTCGCCCTACATCATATCGTGTATACTTATTTATCCTCTTTTTCTTAAAATATGTATTACCTATAACTAAACCCCTTTCTATACAAAGTTCAATCAAAGGGCTCCCATTATCATTTACACCTGGCACCCCAAACTTACCTACCACACCCTCTCTAAAAGTTTCTCCTACTTTAGCATTCAAGTCCCCTACCACAATTACTCTCTCACTTGGTTCAAAGGCTCCTATACATTCACTTAACATCTCCCAAAATCTCTCTCTCTCCTCTGCATTCCTCTCTTCTCCAGGTGCATACACGCTTATTATGACCCACTTCTCGCATCCAACCTTTACTTTAATCCACATAATTCTTGAGTTTACACATTCATATTCTCTTTTCTCCTTCCATAACTGATCATTTAACATTACTGCTACCCCTTCCTTTGCTCTAACTCTCTCAGATACTCCAGATTTAATCCCATTTATTTCCCCCCACTGAAACTCTCCTACCCCCTTCAGCTTTGTTTCGCTTAGGGCCAGGACATCCAACTTCTTTTCATTCATAACATCAGCAATCATCTGTTTCTTGTCATCCGCACTACATCCACGCACATTTAAGCAACCCAGTTTTATAAAGTTTTTCTTCTTCTCTTTTTTAGTAATTGTATACAGGAGAAGGGGTTACTAGCCCATTGCTCCCGGCATTTTAGTCGCCTCATACGACACGCATGGCTTACGGAGGAAAGATTCTTTTCCACTTCCCCATGGACAATAGAAGAAATAAAAAAGAACAAGAGCTATTTAGAAAAAGGAGAAAAACCTAGATGTATGTATATATATATATGCATGTGCGTGTCTGTGAAGTGTGACCAAAGTGTAAGTAGGAGTAGCAAGATATCCCTGTTATCTTAGCGTGTTTATGAGACAGAAAAAGAAACCAGCAATCCTACCATCATGCAAAACAGTTACAGGTTTTTTGTTTCACAGTCATCTGGCAGGACGGTAGTACTTCCCTGGGTGGTTGCTGTCTACCAACCTACTACCTTAGACTTTTTTGTTACTCAGAAATATCACTAAGTTATCCCAGGTTCATTATTTTGGCCACATTTGTGTCCAGATCAAAAAAAGATTTTCATCGGACCTTAAGCAAAGGCATTCCACAAGGGTGTTCTTAGCACAGTCCTGTTTTGTTTATTGTTAGTAATACATTGGCCATTTCCCACCAAGGCAGGGTGACCTGAATAAGAAGAAATATGGGAAAGATGAGGTGTATCATAGAATTGATGAGGGGAAAAAGGTGAGTGGTGCACTTAAGAGTCTGTGAAGACAAAAACTTTGTCCATGGAAGCAGAGGGGAATGTATGAAAGTATAGTTATACTAACACTCTCATACGAGTGTGAAACATGGGTGGTGAATGTTGCAACAAGGAGAAGGCTGGAGGCATTGGATATGTCAAGTCTGGGGGCAATATGTGGTGTGAATAAAATGCAGAGAATTCATAGTTTGGAAATTAGGAGGTGCGGGATTACCAAACCTATTATCCAGGGGGCTGAGGAGGGGTCGTTGAGGTGGTTTGGACGTGTAGAGAGGATGGAAAGAAATAACATGACTTCGAGAGTGTATAAATCTGTAGTGGAGGGAAGGCGGAGTAGGGGTCAGCCTAGGAAAGGTTGGAGGGAGGGGGTAAAGGAGGTTTCGTGTGTGAGGGGTTTGAACTTCCAGCAGGCATGCATGAGTGTTAGATAGGAACGAATGGAGACAAATGGTTTTTAGGACATGACGTGCTGTTGGAATGTGAACAAGATAACATTTATGAAGGGATTCAGGGAAACTGGCAGGCTGGATTTGAGTCCTAGAGATGGGAAGTACAGTGGACCCTCAGTTAACGACATCATCAGATACGTAAAAATCGGATGACACGTTTTTGCGTCAAAATATTGGCTCAGTTAACGACAAAGAACTCGGTTAAAATTATTCGTCCCGAACGTGTTCGTGCACCGTGAGCGGCCCTGCCACTCCATGTACAGCCAGTGTGCCATTGTTTACAAGCCAGTGAAGACAATGCCACGTGTACATGCAATACATTTTGTATTATTCCATTGTTTTTAGTGCTTGTAACTGCTAAATAAGCCACCATGGGCCCAAAGAAAGCTTCTATTGCCAGCCCTGTGGTAAAGAGGGTGAGAAATACTATTGAATTCAAGAAAGAGATCATCTCAAAATATGAAAGTGGAGTGCATGTCTCCGAGCTGGCCAGGTTGTATAACAAACCCCATACAATCATTGCTACTATCATGGCCAACAAAAAGGCAATCAAGGAAACTGTTGTTGCAAAAGGTGCAAATGTGCTTACAAAACAGAGACAGAGATCACAAATATTCAAAGATGTGGAGAGACTGTTGTTGGTGTGGATCAATGAGAAACAATTGTAGATGAATGGTTCAGAGAACCAACATGTTGATAAATTAGACACATGTGCAACTCTTGGGTATCTTTATTGAGGAAACGCTTCGCCACACAGTGGCTTCATCAGTCCATACAAAGGATAAACTTGAAGAGCAGGAGGAGAATGAAGTAATCAGTCCCTCAACCTTGAGTCGATGTAGTCAGTCCATCATTCTTGAATAGAATACGGCATACGTGCAGAGAAGGAGCTTATAAACCGTAGGCAGGAGAGGTGCAGCAGTCATAGGCTGTGTCACATTTGTTCAATGTGGAGGTAGGTCGTGCCCAAGAATTAGGCAAGCGAAGAATTCCCAAGTATTAAGATCCCAAGAAGTTGCAGTGTCTGACAGGTTTGTAGATGAATGGTTCAGAGAACCGTTCATCTACAAACCTGTCAGACACTGCAACTTCTTGGGATCTTAATACTTGGGAATTCTTCGCTGGCCTAATTCTTGGGCACGACCTACCTCCACATTGAACAAATGTGACACCGCCTATGACTGCTGCACCTCTCCTGCCTACGGTTTATAAGCTCCTTCTCCGCACGTATGCCGTATTCTATTCAAGATTGACGGACTGACCACATCGACTCAAGGTTGAGGGACTGATTACCTCGTTTTCCTCCTTTTCTTCAAGTTTCTCCTTTGTATGGACTGATGAAGCCACTGTGTGGCGAAACGTTTCCTCAATAAAGATACCCAAGAGTTGCACATGTGTCTAATTTATCGAGAAACAATTATCAGGAGATAGTGTTTCTCAGTCAGTTGTGTGTGAAAAGACAAGGCAGTTGCATGATCTAATTAAGAAATGCCTGGAACTAGTGCTCATATTGGTGAATTTAAGGCCAGCAAAGGTTGGTTTGAGAGATTTAAGAATCGTAGTGGCATATACAGTGTGATGAAGCATGGTGAGGCTACCAGTTCTGACAAAAAAGCATCTGAAAAATATGTGCAGGACTTTAAGGGGTACATAAAGGCTGAACAATTCAAACTCCAACAAGTGTTCAGTTGTACCTGGGCCTGGTTGACCAGGCGAGCACCAGACAAGCCTGGCCCGTGGCCGGGCTGAGAGTAGATATACTCTCGAAATTCTTCAAAGGTATATCAAAGGTGACAAAACAGGTCTGTTTTGGAAGAAAATGCCAAACAGGACCTACATTACTTAGGAGGAAAAGGCACTCCTAGGACACAAGTCTATGAAAGACAGGCTGACTCTCATGATTTGTAGTAATGCTAGTGGGGATTGCAAAGTGAAGCCTTTGCTAGTGTATCACTCTGAAACTCCCAGAGTATTAAAAAAAAAA
This sequence comes from Cherax quadricarinatus, assembly GCF_038502225.1. NCBI lineage: Eukaryota > Metazoa > Arthropoda > Malacostraca > Decapoda > Parastacidae > Cherax > Cherax quadricarinatus. Next base: position 13,538,485 of record NC_091366.1, read on the forward strand.
AAGTGTTGTCAAGCCTAAATTGAGGAAAATGTCACTAGGGACATTTTCCTCAATTGGTTCTATGATGTGTTTGGCCCCAGTGTGAAAAAATATCCCCTGGAAAATAAATTGGAACTAAAGTGCCTCCTGGTATTAGACATGCTCCTGCTCATCCTTCAGACTTGGAAGAGCAAATTGTGGGGGAGTTTAGTTTCATAAAAGTCAAGCTTTTGCCTTCTAACACCACTCCTCTCCAGTAGGTCATTTCAAATTTCAAAAACTGTACACCAAAGCAGTGTTTTAAAAGTGCTTTGAAGTGACCTCAGACACTGAATTGACCCTAAGAGAGTTCTGAAAAGATCACTTCAGTATCCTCAGTTGCATAAACCTTATAGGTAAGGCTTGGGAGGGAGTGACTTGCATGACTTTGAATTCTGCTTGGAGAAAATTGTGGCCAGAATGTGTACAAGAGAAGGATTTTGAAGGGTTTGGGGCTAACCTTGAGGAGCCTATACCAGTTGTGGAATCTATTGTGGTATTGAGGAAGTTGGAGGTTAGTGGCGAGGATGTGGAAAAGTTGGTGGAGAATGACGATGAAGAGCTAACCACTACAGAGCTGCAAGAGCTTGAGGTGCAACAGCAACAGACCACAGCTCAGGAATTTCCTTCAGAGGAGGGAAGAGAGAGATGGAGGAAGTTGCCTTCTTCAGCGATTAAGGACATTGTACAATGTGGACAAAAGTCCAAGCATTTATGGATGAACATCACCCTGACACAGCTGTTGCAAGCCGTGCTAGTGACTTTTACAATGACAATGTTGTGTCCCATTTTAGGGAAATCTTAGATGCCAGAAACAGCTCTCTGGACAGATTTTTGGTGTGACAAAGGTCCAATGACTCAAGCTGGTCCTATTGGCATTAAAAAACAAAGAAGGGAGGTAATCCCAGAAAAGGACTTGGTACCTAAAGTCCTTATGGAAGGGGATTCGCCTTCCAAACAATAATACACCTCCATCCTCTCTCCTCCTCCTGTCTCATCACTCATCAATAAATCTTCAGTAAAGGTAAGTGTAATTTTAATATTGTTTATTCTGCATGTTTCATTGTTTTCTGTGTAGGGAAATGTATATTTCATGTAAAAAAATTTTGTTTAATACTTTTGGGTGTCTGGAACGGATTAATTGGATTTCCATTATTTCTTATGGGGAAAATTAATTTGGATAACGATAGAATCTGCTAGACAAGCTCTCTGGAATGTATTAATGTCATTAACTGGGGGTCCACTGTACAGTGTTGACACTGAAGGAGGGGTGTTAATCTTGCAGTTTTATAACTGTAGTGTAAGAACACCTCTGGCAAGACAGTGAAGAAGTGAATGGTGATGAAAGTTTCTTTTTTGGGCCACCTGACCTTGGTGGGAAATGGCCAATGTGTTAATAAAAAAAAAAGGTAAATAGGCCATTTCTTCAATTGATAGAATAAGAGGGAGTTCTAGTGAAGTAGCCATGAATTTGGTCAAGTGGAACAAAGGAATTTGCCCAAAAATAGGGCTCAAAGTGGGCAAAATCACTGATGCATAAATATCGGCGAGACTACTAACTTCGCAAGAGCGTAATTCCATGAATTTTCTATCAAACTTTGAACTTTTTGTTTCATTACCCTCAGAAAAAGATTCTCTGTCATTTTATAAGATTTTTTTTTTAAATTCTTCAACAATATGAGCAAGTTTGCAAGCAGGGGTCTTGACATTCAAAGGGTTAGTGCCCCAGGGTGATGAAATGCACATACATACAGTACACCCATTACTTACCTTAAAATATTTGTAGTCTTAATGTAGGGTGAGAGGTGAGTATTTATTGTAGAAAGGTGTGGTAGCTCTCCTGCTGCCACACCTACATGTAATATATGACATTTAAAGCACTCCAAAGCTATTATTATTATTATTATTATTATTATTATTATTATTATTATTATATTTTATTATTATTATTATTATTATTATATTTTATTATTATTATTATTATTATTATTATTATTATTATTATTATATTATTATTTAGAGAGAATGGATCAAAGTAGAATGACATGGAAAGCATATAAATCTATAGGGGAAGGAAGGCGGGGTAGGGGTCGTCCTCGAAAGGGTTGGAGAGAGGGGGTAAAGGAGGTTTTGTGGGTAAGGGGCTTGGACTTCCAGCAAGCGTGCGTGAGCGTGTTAGATAGGAGTGAATGGAGACGAATGGTACTTGGGACCTGACGATCTGTTGGAGTGTGAGCAGGGTAATATTTAGTGAAGGGATTCAGGGAAACCGGTTATTTTCATATAGTCGGACTTGAGTCCTGGAAATGGGAAGTACAATGCCTGCACTTTAAAGGAGGGGTTTGGGATATTGGCAGTTTGGGGGGATATGTTGTGTATCTTTATGTGTGTATGCTTCTAGACTGTTGTATTCTGAGCACCTCTGCAAAAACAGTGATAATGTGCGAGTGTGGTGAAAGTGTTGAATGATGATGAAAGTATTTTCTTTTTGGGGATTTTCTTTCTTTTTTTGGGTCACCCTGCCTCGGTGGGAGACGGCCGACTTGTTGAAAAAAAAAAAAAAAATATTATTATTATTATTATATGGCATCTTCAAGACTAGTGAGACACTGTGATTTTAATGTGTACCTTCATCCGAGCACAGTGTATAAGTTAATTTAGGTACAGGTACTGTACACGTAAGTACATGTATAATTATCAGTGTATGTATAATTGGCAGTTTGAAGGGATATGTTGTGTATCTTTATATGTGTATACTTCTAAACTGATGTATTCTGAGCACCTCTGCAAAAACAGTGATAATGTGTGAGTGTGGTGAAAGTGTTGAATGATGATGAAAGTATTTTCTTTTTGGGGATTTTCTTTCTTTTTTGGGTCACCCTGCCTCGGTGGGAGACAGCCGACTTGTTGAAAAAAAAAAATGTATAATATGCAATAATTTTAAAACACCTGAAATTTTGGAAAATTTCCAGACATAATAGAGATATTTGGGAGTGGACGTGTCAGCGGATGGGTCTATGAAAGATGAGGTGAATCATAGAATTGATGAGGGAAAAAGAGTGAGGGGTGCACTTAGGAGTCTGTGGAGACAAAGAACTTTGTCCTTGGAGGCAAAGAGGGGAATGTATGAGAGTATAGTTTTACCAACGCTCTTATATGGGTGTGAAGCGTGGGTGATGAATGTTGCAGCGAGGAGAAGGCTGGAGGCAGTGGAGATGTCATGTCTGAGGGCAATGTGTGGTGTGAATATAATGCAGAGAATTCGTAGTTTGGAAGTTAGGAGGAGGTGCGGGATTACCAAAACTGTTGTCCAGAGGGCTGAGGAAGGGTTGTTGAGGTGGTTCGGACATGTAGAGAGAATGGAGCGAAACAGAATGACTTCAAGAGTGTATCAGTCTGTAGTGGAAGGAAGGCGGGGTAGGGGTCGGCCTAGGAAGGGTTGGAGGGAGGGGGTAAAGGAGGTTTTGTGTGCGAGGGGCTTGGACTTCCAGCAGGCATGCTTGAGCGTGTTTGATAGGAGTGAATGGAGACAAATGGTTTTTAATACTTGACGTGCTGTTGGAGTGTGAGCAAAGTAACATTTATGAAGGGATTCAGGGAAACCGGCAGGCCGGACTTGAGTCCTGGAGATGGGAAGTACAGTGCCTGCACTCTGAAGGAGGGGTGTTAATGTTGCAGTTTAAAAACTGTAGTGTAAAGCACCCTTCTGGCAAGACAGTGATGGAGTGAATGATGGTGAAAGTTTTTCTTTTTCGGGCCACCCTGCCTTGGTGGGAATCGGCCGGTGTGATAATAAAAAAAAATAATAATAGAGACGTGGAGCTCACGGAGGATGCAAACAGTGGCACATGGATGCCATAATAGCAACTCAGGAAGGAAGCTGTATGATGAATTTTGGTCGTAATTTGAAGTCCTGTATTAGCAAAACACCATAGAGCGGGGCTCTCCTTTACTTGATTATTCAATTTCTTCTGCTCATTCGATAAAATGGAAGACATACTAGCAGAGTAGCTAAGAATTTGGTTGACTGGAACAATATAATTGCCTAACCTAGGTCTCACAGTGGGTAAAATCACCGATGCGTAAATATCACTTGACAGCAAAATTCACAAAAGTGTAATTTTGTCAATTTTCCATCAAATTTTGTACTTTATGTTTTATTATCTTCAGAAAAAGAATCTCTTCCATTTCATAAGAAAAAAAAAATTATTTTTTGAAAATTCTTGGACAGTGTGAACAACTTTCAGATCCAGGATCTGGACAGTGAGAGGGTTAATGGAGAGTGAGAGGGTTAATGGAGAGTGAGAGGGTTAATGGAAAAGTGCTAAATCTTTAGGGGTCATCAGGTACCTGGGAAATGAAAAATAAGGTATAGTTTGATACAAGGAAGAGGAGGGTAGCTTCTGTTTCTTGAATCAAGAACTCTTCATTAGCATTAAGACACTTGAAAGGACTTTGTAGGATGCTATGGAAAAAAACCATACCCCGGCCGGGATTGAACCCGCGGTCAGAGAGTCTCAAAACTCGTGTCATTACAATTTCATGAGTCATGCTATGGAAATTGTGATATTCCTGAGACCTATGCTGGCAGACTGAATTTTCTTAAAACTGTCATATCTTGGGGTAAAGGTTGATAGATCTTCATCCTCAAATGGCTTTGATTCTATCAAAACTTATGGAGCTCGGTTGTATTAACCCTTTCAGGGTCCAGAGGTCAAATCTCAGAGGGTGTGCCAGGGTCCAAGAATTTTTTTGAAAAAAAAAAAAAATTATTATTATTACAGAATTAAAGATAAGTTTCTGTAGGAAATAAAAAAAAATTTCGATCAGTAGTTGCCGAGATAACGAGGCGTGAAGTTGACCCTCAGTGACCTGGTGGCGGCAACATCCGCTACTTCCGTAAAGTCTCATTATTTTATTTTGTTTTTGTTACTTTTTTCTTTTCTTTTCTAATATTTTTTTACAGTAACTTTTGTGGCCTGTGAGACCAATAAAATGTATAATTGTACACTCATTGTATTCAACACAATAACAGCACTAATTTATCATTATATTGCTTACAAAACTTGTAAACAAGTTTATTGTAAACAAAATAATGATGAAAATATTAGTGTGGTTATTGTGTTGAATACAATGGTACTATATAGTACCATATGGTACATTGTGCCATATGGTGCCATTGTAACATGTGGTACTATATGGTACTGTTGTATTCAGCACAATAACTGCACTAATATTTTCATCATTATTTCATTTACAATAATTATTTACAAAAAAATATGCAAAAATGTTATATATTAGTAATGTTCTATTATATATTTACATATGTACAGCCACTGGACATGTTGCTAGAGGTGGATGATGAAGCGCTTTGTCTTGGAAACTGCTGAGTCAGGGGCTTGGGTCCCACTCTGTCTGGGCTAGTGTCTTGCACCAACACCACCTACTGACCATATGTTACAGGGTATCATATGGTGCTGGGTACCATATGGTGCAGGGTAGCGTATTGTACAGGGCACCATATGGTACAGATACATGGATCCCTTTGGAAATAAGTCTCCCTGACTTTTTTTGGGTTATCCTGGGATTTTATACATATGCTGCTATGTATGATAATCTATGTAACTGTATTTGTGCACACCTGAATAAACTTACTCAAGCACATGTGGCATAAGTTTATTCAGATATACACAAATACAGTTACATAGATTATCATAAATAGCAGCATATGTTTGGAGAATGTAGGATAACCCAAAAAGGCACACTTATTTCCATTAGGGTTCCTGTACACTGTACCATATGGTACCATTGTACCATAGAATTCCTCTTGATATCCACTTCCATCAGTCTTAGAATTATAACTTGGGAAGAGGAGAGTCAGAATTCGCCTGGGGAGTGAGAGCTTCCTTGCCGCCAGGCATGGTGAACAAAGCTACTTTGGTGGCGTTCCCACAATGCCATGCAGGCACCCAGATTTTTTGTATACTGCGCACACTGACCACGCAGACCCATTGTCTTAGATGTAGGCCTACCAGCCTTCTCGAGCTAAATTTGAGGCTGCTATAATGTTGGCATGGTTCTACAGTTTGGACCCACAACTCAAAGCTGTAGAACTACGAAACGGACCCTGAAAGGCTTAACCCTTTCAGGGTCCAGAAGCCAAATTTCAAAGTGTGCACCAGGGTCCAAGAATTTAAAAAAAAAAAATTGTTTTTTCTTATGAGATGGTAGAGAATCTTTTTCTGAAGGTATTAAAACAAAAAGTACGAAATTTGATGGAAAATTTACGAAATTATGCTCTCGCGAATTTTGATGTGTCAGCGATATTTACGAATCGGCGATTTTGCCGACTTTGACTCCCATTTTAGGCCAAGTACATTACTCCAGTCGAGTAAATTCTTAGCTATTTCACTAGTATTACTTCTATTCTATCGACTGAGCACAAGAAATCGCCAAGTCAACCGTTTCAACTACAAAATAAAGTGATCGGAAATTGGTAATTTGGCCAATTTAACACAAAGTTCAAAATATTCCAATTTCAAAATAGGGTCCAGAATAAACAATGTAGGTATTCCTGGAACTAAACTAACATTTCCTCTGTTCATTAGTTAGGTTTTGAGGCTTCACAAATGAATTCCATTTTTATTTTTTATTCACATAATGCATTTTTATTCAAACCAAAAAATAGAAGATTTACTGTTATGCAATATTGTAATAATTGTATAAATATCACCACATTTGTGAATGTATATTAGACCCACCAGCTGGCGTGTATTAGACGTGTGAGGTCGTTTGTTTACTCTTGAACATCGGCAAAAATTTAACATTTCTGCTACTTTGAGCTCAGTTTCAAGCCATTTCCAGTGCTAAAACCAATCAAAATCATCTCTATTTCTGTAATATGTCTTCCATTCTATCAAATGAGACCAAGAAATCACAAATACAACTATAAAAAACATACGAAAAACTCTGTTTTAATAAAAAAATCACGGTCAGTTTTTTTCTCTCATACACTGTGTGCTGCAGGATTTGTTTTATGTGGTGCACACATACCACACAGATGTATTCTCTCATATCTAGGCCCAAATTTACCACTCAGTTTATCAGAGTGAGCTGAGCTCATGGCGTAGATCTACGGTTTGGACCCTGAACGTAAAGCCGTAGATCTATGGCACAGACCCTGAAAGGGTTAATCATCAGTAACTATTCCTTCCCAGCTTGATTTTGTCCACCAGGGATGTGTTGATGTGCTTTTCGTTTGTCTTGTCAAAAGCCTGTGTGAAGAGTAATGCTCCTTCATTACAAAACTTGAGATACTCATTGTCTGTTACCTTACTTGTTTTTATAACCCTACAACCATTAACTGTTCAAGCTGATATTTTCATTAGTCATATTTCTTTATCATGTCCTTTTAATCTCTGCTTTCTGACTAGTTACTTCCCTCCCCTTTTCTGTTTACCTTCTGCTTATTTTTCATTCCATATTGGGAGATGCTGATTCAAGTACATGTACAATATATACATTCTTCCTTTTTCAAAGTTGACCTTGCATGTTTGTTATGTTGGATGTTGCCCAGATTCTGAAGTTATTTGATGGCAGTTGTCAAGCCTAAATTCAACCCAGCCTTGAAAAGGAACTAAGTGCATTAACTATTTCTTAACACTCAGCAGTTGTTTAGTATTGTGAAATTATCTTGGTTCAACCATGCAACATCTTAGGACAATGTTCAGAGAAGTTGAATGGGTCTGCACATAACATGCATGAGTAAACTAAAATGTACACAGACAAGCAGGTGCATTTGATATTTTGTGAACTTTTAAAATATTCACATTTAATACTTCGGTGGGAGACGGCCGACGTGTTGAAAAAAAAAAATTGAGTAATAAGTAAGGATACATCAGACATTTATAGGTAGTAGGTTAGTAGACAGCAACCGCCCAGGGAGGTACTACTGTTCTGCCAAGTGAGTGTAAAACGAAAGCCTGTAATTGTTTTACATGATAGTATTGCTGGTGTCCATTTTTCTGTCTCATAAACATGCAAGGTTTCAGGTACATCTTGCTACCTCTACTTACACTTAGGTCACACTACACATACATGTACAAGCATATATATACACACACCCCTCTGGGTTTCTTCTATTTTCTTACTAGTTCTTGTTTATTTCCTCTTGCCTCCATGGGGAAGTGGAACAGAATTCTTCCTCCGTAAGCAATGCGTGTTGTAAGAGGCGACTAAAATCCCAGGAGCAAGGGGCTACTAACCCTTTCTCCTGTATATATTACTAAATGTAAAAGGAGAAACTTTCGTTTTTTCTTTTGGGCCACCCTGCCTCGGTGGGATACGGCCGGTGTGTTGAAAGAAGACATCAGACATTATCACTAGAGCCACAATTTGAATTGATTGAAGTTATTTTTTAAATACACTACCTAACAGAATACTCCATTCTACTGAATGTACAGCAATACATGCAACCATATGACCTGTCTTTGTAATACTCATTTGTGCTTCATTGTTATCTGTTTACAATAATGTTTTATCACTGATTACATCATTGCTTAGTTAATCTTAAGTTAATTTTAAGCCAGCCCGTAATGCTATGCATACAAGTGGCTTTGGCATGCTGCTCTTACCTGTATTTTTTTGTACCTCTGTATATTCAAATTATTAAATAAATAAATAAAAGGCAAGAATTTGCAGTGTAGTAGAGAGCTTTGATATGACAATTGCACTGCTAACTTTTTACTTGCATTACATAAAGTTATAGCTCAGGAAGCCATAACTTTTTTAAACTTAGATATTTATGAAATATTAATGGTTTAATGTTGTTCATTTCACTAAAGGAGTACCGTGCACTGTTTGAGGGAGCCGGCAGCAACCCTGGAGAGAAGACTCTGGAGGACAAGTTCTTTGAGCATGAAGTAAAGTTGAATGTTAATTCTTTCCTGCATCAGTTTCATTTTGGCGTCTTCTATGCATATCTCAAACTAAAGGAACAAGAGTGCCGGAACATTGTTTGGATTGCTGAGTGTATTGCTCAGAAGCACAGAGCTAAGATTGACAACTACATCCACATTCTCTAAAATATCTTTTTATTTTTTTTATTTTTTTTTTTTCAAAATTTAATTTTAGTATTTTCAAGTTTACAGGTAAAATAAAACTTGAAGTATTTATGGAAATGCTTTTTCTTAATGAAATATAAATATATTGCTATTGTAATCAGCTTTCATTTTTAGCAATAAGTTCTTTATCATTTAAAATTTAAAGGTAGGATGTTGTGTAAACAAAATTTATTATTATTATAATCAAGGGGAAGCGCTAAACCCATAGGATTATACAGCGCCTGGGGGGGGATATGGAAGGCATTCAGGCTTAATTCGGGGAACTGGAGCACAGATCCAACTCCCTAAATCAAGAGCCCCTCACCAACATCAAGGAACCTTCCCTGAGTGGTATATATTGATAGTGTATGAATTTCCTGCCTTGTACTTTTATAGCTTGCATAAATGTAAGAATTTTAATATTAGCTGGTGATTATTAAGTCATTCCACAGAGATTATCAGGGAAAAAAACAATAGTTGATGATACTTGTTTGCCATGTGAAACCATAAATAAAAATATAATAAATTCAAGCACTAATATCAGCTTGAGTGCTAAACCTGTATGGGTCATAGTGAAACCATGACCTGAACTATTTCTTAAACTATATAGTGCTCATCTCTAGCAGTATATTGAACTTCTAATTGCCTGCTGCTTTAGGCAATTTAAAGAAATTCATCTAGAAAACTTTACATTGCCAGTTGAACATTTTAAGAAAATATTTTGGGTGAAATTAGTTTTCATAAAAGTTGATACTGGTCCTGTCACATGTTACAGGTTCCTCAGTGTTAGTATAAGGTTGGAACAACTTGCCCTAATTTTTATTAAGTCTGTTTAGCTGCAGTTTTCAGTGGTGTACATAGTTCTACATTAACATGGTAGCTAGTGTAGCTGGTATATCTTGTATAATTTATATGTAGATATGATAAATAAGAACTGTTAATCAGTGTTGTGTATGATAGCTATCCAAATTTTAGTTTGTGTAGTAGTAGTGTGTATCATATGTATGCAGTGGAAATTAAAATTGTTGCTATATATATATATAGCTACATTCCAAGTGTTTCCTCAGTGGCTATAAAGGTATATTCCTGCTGATATTGAAGAGACGTGCAGGAGTGAGCTTCATTATGACAGTTTTGAAGTGGTCAGTGACTTGATACAACTGTCCACAGCAAAACAGTTACTATGAAAGCTTACTTTGTATTTTTCTTCAGTTTTCCATTAAGGTTGCAGAAAATATCACAACTTCCAGGTGTGTGGCACTTGGCTCATAACACAAGTGTTTAAATTTTTTAATGTATATAGTACTGTATATGTTTATCAAGATTTATAAGCTTTCTGTGGAAAGTATTAAAGAATGGTGATAATTTAGTTTTTCAGTGAGCCTGATTGTGAAATTGACAAATATTTGAAGTGAAATGGTAGGCAACAAAAGTATGGGATATAACATTTTCTAAATGTTTTATTCTAGTCCCTCAAGGGAGGCTCTTTGATGCCAGTGAGGGGCTCTTAATCCAAGGAATTGGACTTGCCCTCCCCTTATTTGGATTGAACCTAAATGCCTCCCAGGCACTGTATGACCCCTATGGGTTTAGTGCTTGCCCATAAATATAATAATTTACTCTAGCCCTAACCTTAATCAAAGCTTGGTGCTAATAACCCCTCAAGGAAGGTTCCTTGATGTTGGTGAGGGGCTCTTGATTCAGGGAATTGGATTTGTGCTCCAGTTCCCCGAATTAAGCCTGATTATTATTATTATAATCAAAAAGAAGCGCTAAGCCACAAGGGCTATACAGCGCTGCAGGGTAGGGAAGGAAGCAAGGGAATTGGATGGCAGAAGGGAGGGGGGATGATCAGCAGGGTACAGAAAACAGCGGGGCAGGGGATAGTACGGGGGTAGAGGGTAGCAAGAGATACAAGTAGAAAGGGCTGAAAGTATCAAAATTTGTGGAGTAAGTCAGTCGTTGTCAAAAAGTCAATGAGAGAGTCCGGATGAAAGGTGGGTCCATCAGCGAGAAGGGAAGGTAAAGAGAGAGCAGCGGGGCGAAGACGACGACAGAGGTAAATTCTGCGTGCTCGTTGATAAAGTGGGCAGTCCAACAGAATGTGGCTGACTGATAATGGAGCTTGGCAATTCTCACAGAGAGGAGCAAGACGCCTCTCCATGAGATATCCATGAGTAAGACGAGTATGGCCAATGCGAAGACGGGAGAGAGTAGTCTCCCAACCTCGACACTGGTGATAAGAAGACGGCCAGTAACCTATACTCGGTTTAATAGACTGAAGTTTGTTGCCGAGCATAGTAGACCAACGTTGTTGCCAACGGGTGTGAAGGTGGGAAGATATTACAGCAAAATAGTCCGTACATGGAATACCTCTATAAGAAACTGGTAGGTCATGTACTGCTGACCGCGCAGCAGTGTCTGCCTGTTCATTGCCCTGTACGTCAACATGACCAGGGACCCAACAAAAAACAATATCTTTATGCTTAGTAAAGATGCGGCGTAGCCAAAGTTGGATACGGAGGACTAAGGGGTGAGGTGTATCAAATTTTTGTATAGCCTGTAAAGCACTAAGGGAGTCTGAGACAACCACAAATGATGACACAGGCATAGATGCAATACGGATAAGTGCTGTAAGGATGGCATATAATTCAGCAGTAAAAATACTAGCTGAAGATAGTAAATGCCCTTGTACGACGCTGTCCGGAAACACTGCTGCGAATCCTACGCCGTCAGAAGACTTAGAGCCATCTGTGTACACAGCAATGGCATGAGAATGAGAGTGAAAGTGGTCAAGAAAAAGAGAGCGGGAAGCGACCGTAGACAGTTGGGCTTTCGAGCAAGGGAGGGAGAAAGAACAGACTCGAACAGCTGGAACTTCCCAGGGGGGTAGGGAAAAGTGTGATGCTACATGTACATAGAAAGGTGGTAGTTGAAGAGAAGACAAGAGCGAATGAAGGCGAAGAGAGAAGGGACGGAGTAAGCAGGGGCGGCGAACAAATAAAGAATGTCTACTAATATCAGTGACCATTCTATAAATGGAAGGAGTGCGGAGATCATGAGAGCGTACATAGTAGCGCAGGCAATGGGCATCACGGCGATCGGATAAGGATGGAACGTTCGCTTCTGCATAGAGGCTTTCGACAGGGGAAGAGCGAAAAGCACCAAGGCATAAACGTAATCCTTGGTGATGAATGGGGTTAAGGCTAGAGAGAGTAGCAGGAGATGCCGCTGAATAGATCTGGTCACCATAATCAAGTTTCGATAAAATAAGGGTGGAATGTAGGTGAAGGAGGGTTCGACGATCAGCTCCCCACGAAAGATGAGCAAGGGTTTTAAGAAGGTTCAGCCGGCTGTGACAAGTTGCCTTCAGAGAGGTAATGTGAGGTTTCCAGGATAACCTACGATCAAAGAGGAGGCCCAGAAACTTGACTGTATCACGTTCAGGGATACGTGAGCCATAGAGGTACAAAGGATGATCAGAGATGACAGAGCGTCTAGTGAAAGTGATTTGGTGGGTTTTAGTGCTGGAAAATTTAAACCCATGTGTGGTGGCCCAATTGGAAACACGGTCGACTGCATGCTGGAGAGAAACTGTAAGGAGGTGACAGTCAGCGCCTGCACAGGCAATAGCGAAGTCATCAACATAGAGTGATGACCAAATATTTGATGGAAGACTAGAGGCCAAATCATTAATAGCAAGGAGAAAAAGTGTTGTGCTCAGAACACATCCCTGGGGGACACCTTCAGCTTGGATAAAGTCCGGGGAGAGCACATTATTAACCCGAACACGGAAATGCCTGTCAGTTAAAAAGTTCTTAAGGAAGGATGGTAGATTGCCTCGAAGGCCTAAGGAGTGGGCTTGGGCTAAAATATTATACCTCCAAGTTGTGTCATATGCCTTCTCAAGATCAAAAAATATGGCAATAACTGAGTGGTTATTCGCAAAGGCATTACGAACATACGTATCCAAGCGCAGTAAGGGGTCTATGGTAGAACGTCCCTTACGAAAGCCATATTGACGAGTGGAGAGACTGTTGTGTGTCTCTAAATACCACACTAAACGTCTATTTACTAGACGTTCCATTACTTTGCAAACTGCACTGGTAAGAGCAATGGGACGATAGTGGGAGGTTTCATGTCCCGTAGTGCCTGGTTTGCGGAAAGGGAGAACAATGGCGGATTTCCACAGCTGTGGAAGAACTCCTTGTGACCAAATAAGATTGTAAAGGCGTAATAGGACTGCAAGGGCTGACTGATGTAAATGTTGTAGCATACGAATATGAATGTCGTCGGGCCCAGCTGCCGATGATCGACAAGCTGAGAGTGTTGCCTCCAGTTCTTGAAGTGTAAAAGGCACATTATACTGTTCTTCTCTGAGAGAAGAAAAGTCCAAGGGTGCTAACTCTCTGGCAGACTTTGAGGAAAGAAATGAGGGGCATAGATGGAGTCCCTGAGAAATACGGACCAGATGATTGCCAATTTCATTGGCAACATCTAGTGGGTTTGCTATATCAACACCGGCAACCCGCAGAACAGGAGCCGGGTCAGGAGAATATTTACCACTCAGTTTTCGTACTTTTTTCCAGACTGCACTCATAGAGGAAGCAGAGGTGATGGTGGAGACATAATCTCGCCAGCAAGTGCGTTTAGCGTCACGGATGACACGGCGAGCGATCGCACGCTTCTGTTTAAAATCAAGGAGTCGCTCTGTGGTTCTATTGTACCGGTACCTGCCCCATGCAGCGCGTTTCAAACGTACTGCACGAGCACAAGCAGGAGACCACCAAGGCACGCATTTCTGAGAATGCCTGCTCGAAGTTTGGGGTATAGAATGAGAAGCTGCGGTGAAAACGGAGGATGAGAATAGGTGTAAAAGCTCATCGATGGAGGACGAAGAAGGAACCTCTTTAAAAACAGTCAGGTGTGAGTAAAGGTTCCAATTTGCCCGATTAAATTGCCAGCGTGGGGTGCGAAGAGGTGGCGAATATGAAGGGGAAGTAAGAATGATTGGGAAATGATCACTGTCATGTAAGTCCGGGAGAACAGACCAAGTAAAGTCTAATGCGGCGGAGGAAGAGCAAACTGAGAGATCGATGCAAGAGAGAGTATGAGTGCGAGGATCAAAATGGGTGTGAGTACCTGTATTTAAAACATGGAGGGGGTGGGTGGCAAGAAAAGCCTCTAACTGAATTCCACGGGAATCACAGTGAGACCCTCCCCAGAGGAAATGGTGGGCATTAAAATCACCAAGTAACAGAATTGGTGGCGGTAATGACGAAACAAGGAAGGCAAAATCCGGAATAGATAATGCCCGAGAAGGAGAGAGATATAAAGAACAGAGCGTATACCACCTATGTAAGTGGATACGGGCTGCTGTGTAATGCAGCGAAGTATGAACAAATAGCTGATGGTACGGAATATCAGTGCGGAGAAGAAGGGCACTTTCATTAAAGGTCCCATCAGGAAAAGGATCTGAAGAATACAATAAATTATAGCCTGAGATGTGAGAAATAACAGCAGAGTGTAATTTTGGTTCCTGTAAGCAAACACCAACAGGGGCAAACTGGGAGAGTAACATCTGAAGCTCACCCCGATTACCCCTGAGGCCACGTATATTCCACTGTAAAAAGGCCATGAATGGCAATGATAAAGATACTTGAAATCCGCAGGTAAGGGTTCCTACGGACTAGGAGGGTTAGAAAAGTCCACATGCGGAGGCAGTGGAAAATGTTCAAGCAGCGAAGGAACGGTGCGCTGTGAAGAAAGGAGTTGCGCAGATGGAGCAGAGGAGAGAGAAAGAGCGGAAGGTGGATCAGTGTCCATTGATGGTTTGGTCTCTGCAATATATTCAGAGATTGCTTCAAGTGTTTCAGAATTCAGAGATGTCGTATGGGAGACAATATTGGGAATGGTAGGGGGAGGATGAGTAAAGATTGGAACTGTATTGGACTGTACCAAGGTAGGGGGGGGCGAAAGGGTGGAGGGAACTGGAGAAGCGTGGCAGGGGACAGAAGAGACAGGAACCTGGGAGGTGGCAGAAGAGGAAGAAACTTGGGAGGGAACAGGGGAGGAAGGTACATTACGAGGAGGAGGGTGAACCTCTGCACTTGTAACTGAGCCAGTGAGAGGGGAAGAACTAGGGACAGAGACAGGGAGGGTAAAATGAGGAGGTGGAAGATGGGTAGGAGGTGTTACCGGACCTTTTTTTGACTTTTGAGAAGTAGAGGGACGATTGGGAAGAGGTGTCGTACGAGGTCTCGTCGATACTGAGGCTTGTAAGAGAGAACTCGAAGAAGCGAGATTAGACTGAGGCGTTGAAGTAGGGACGTCTGAGCCGAGGACAGCAAAAGGATTAGATACAGGAGTGATTATGGGAGAGGTAACCACAGAGGTGGGTGTAGAAGATGGGATACCAGAAGTGGGGGGACGTTTTGAAACACGGGAATAAGAAACACGTGGGAGTCTCCCTTGGAGGCGGAGATGAGAAACTGCCATGGCATAAGGGAGACCTTCTGTCTCTTTGAGGTAACGGATTTCCCGCTCGTTTAAATAGACCTGACAACGGCGAGAGTACGAAGGGTGAGCCTCATGACAGTTAAGGCAAGAGGGAGATCGATTGCAAGACGTATTAGAATGGTCATCGGCACCACAGACTGGGCATTCGGCGATAGATCTGCAATATTTCGCTGGATGGCCAAATCGCCAGCAATTTCTACACTGTTGTGGTGTAGGGATCACCTTTCGAACTTGTAACCGATGTCCTGCTATATAAACTGAGGATGGGAGTTCTCGGCTGTCAAAAGTTAAACGAGCCACATTGCTAGGGTATCGTCTCCGCCCACGGGCAGGAAGAACGTAAGTGTCTACCTTGAGGATTGGGAGATCTTGGAGTTCCAGCTGTTCTAGAATGTCGGTGCCACATGTCTGGAAATTTTGTTGAACTATGGTATGGGGCAGAATAACGGTACCACTACAAGAATTGAGGGAATGATGTTTTTCAAGGGTGACAGGAACAGTATCTATATGGGAAAGACGAGAGAGCTCACGAGCCTGGGTAGCATTCTGTACGGTAATGATGCGCGTACCGCTCTTAAGAGCATGGAAATATCTTTACCAACATGGCGTAGGAGTGCCTTGCCAATACTATGGTCAGAAAGATAGGCAGTAGAGGAAGTTGGTCGTAAAGTGAAGAATTTAGTCCACTGTTCAGTCTGAAACTGAGCGTGGAAAGGTAGTGAAGGACGTGTCGATCTTTTCTGAGAAGAACGAGAAGGTGAAGGTGGAGAAGTATCATCAGCAGGTAATTGTCGTTGACGTTTAGGCGTGGGACCAGAGTTGGTCCGACGTGGAACGGGTCGGCGATTTGAAAATTGCCGCACCGTAGAGGGAGAGGCCGGAAGCATAGTCAGAGGAGAGCGAAGGTCTGATAAATTGAAGGAGTCAGTCGAGGCCTCAGTACCTGAAGCAGGTGAGGAAACAGCACCGGCAATAGGTACAGAGGCATGAGGAATGTCTGAAGAGTGGTCCAAAGACGAGGCGGGGTCAGAACGGGGTGCGGTATCAAGAAGGGGCCCGGGGGTAAAAGGTTCATGGACTAGGGCTGCCATGGTTAGGTTACTTCTTTCTTTTTGTTTTTAAGAAAAAAAAAGAAAGAAGAAAAGAAAATAAAAATAAAAAAAAGAAAAAAAAAGGGGGGACCTGGGAGGGATAGTTCCTAGGAGGAATGAAAGGGCCAGAAATCTCCCTCCGCGCCCAAGAGGACTCGACACCGCTAGTAGCGCAGATGCAGCATGGAACCCGTGCCATACCCTACCCTTCATGCCAGTAAACCAGCAATCTGGGATAGCAACCTCACATCTGCCGAGCTACCTCGGTGGACAAAAGAGAGGGCGGCCAGATATCCGCCACAAAGCATACCTCCTTCAGCCACCACCCCCGGAATCCGAAAGGTGGCTTCCAGAGATACACCCGTCGCCCAAAAGACACCCAAAGCTACTCC
Organism: Cherax quadricarinatus; assembly: GCF_038502225.1. NCBI lineage: Eukaryota > Metazoa > Arthropoda > Malacostraca > Decapoda > Parastacidae > Cherax > Cherax quadricarinatus. Next base: position 13,555,606 of record NC_091366.1, read on the forward strand.
GGGATACCGGAGAGGGATCGGGACATCCCTAGGCAATCCAGATTCCACGGCAAACTACGCCACCGCCAAGAAACCTCAACGGAATGGGATCGACCCCGGTGTCCTTTCCTCTACCTAGGAACTAGCGTGCCTGTGGGAGAAATCCCAAAGGACAAAAAGAGGAAGGGCAAAAGGGAGGAGTGGGGAGGAGGAGGAGGAAAGGAAAAAGGGGAGGATGGGGAGGATGGGATAGGGGAGGGGAGATTGGGGGGTAATTAGGTTCGGTCTGAGGAAGAAGACCGATAGGTCTAATTCCTCAGACCAAGAGCCTCTTCACCACGCCAAGGAGCCCCCCTTGAAGAGGAAATTAAGCCTGAATGCCTTCCACATCCCCCCCCCCAGGCGCTGTATAATCCTCTGGGTTTAGCGCTTCCCCCTTGATTATAATAATTGGTGCTAATAAAGGGCTTTTAAGCTTAGGGATCAACCTCTTTCCCTTCCTCAGAAAGTCTAAATACACCCACCCATTTTTGGATTATCAGTAATGCCTCTTCAAGGGGAGCTCCTTGGCATGGTGAAGAGGCTCTTGGTCTGAAGAATTAGACCTTTTGGTCTTCCTCAGACCAAACCTAATTACCCCCCAATCCCCTCTTCTGTATCCCATTCCCCTTTTCACCTCCTATCCCCTTCTTTTGGTCTTTGGGAGTCTCCCCACAGGCATTCTAGTTCCTAGGTAGGGGGATGGGTACCTTGGTCTATCCCATTCCGTTGAGGCCCTTGGTGGTAGTGTAGTTTGCCATGGAATCTGGATCACCTGGGGATGTCCTGATCTCTTTCTGGTCTCCCAGGGGGTGGCTTTGGGTGTATCTCTGGCAGCTGCCTTTAGGATTCTGGGGGGCAATGGCCAAAGGAGGTATGCTTTATGGCGAGTGTCCAGCCGCCCTCTCTTTTGTCCACCGAGGTGGCTCAGCAGAAGTGAAGTTGCTAACTTGGATTGCTGGTGTACTGGCATGAATTATTATAATAAAAAAAAAGTGCTAAGCCACAAGAGCTATACAGTGCTGCAGGGTAGGGATGACCAGTAGGTTACAGAAAACAGCGGGGCAGGTGATAGTGCGGGGGCAGAGGGTAACAAGAGATTGAGGTAGAAAGGGCTGAAGGTATCATCAGAGTTTGTGAAGTCAGTTGTCAAAAAGTCAATGAGAGAGTCTGGATGAAAGGTGGGTCCATCAGTGAGAAGGGAAGGTAAAGACAGAGCATCGGAACGAAGACAACATCGGAGGTAAATTCTGCGTGCTCGTTGATAAAGTGGGCAGTCTAACAGAATGTGGCTGACCGATAATGGAACTTGACAATTCTCACAGAAAGGAGCAGGGCGCCTCTCCATGAGATATCCATGAGTATGGCCAATGCGAAGACGGGAGAGAGTAGTCTTCCAACCTCGACACTGGTGACAAGAAGATGGCCAGTAACCTATACTTGGTTTAATAGACTGAAGTTTGTTACCGAGTAGAGAAGACCAACGTTGTTGCCAATGGGTGTGAAGGTGGGTAGCTATTGTAGCAAAATAGTCCATAAATGGAACACCTCTACATGAAACTGCTGACCGCGCAGCAGTGTCTGCCTGTTCATTGCTCTGTACGTCAAAATAACCAGGGACCCAACAAAAAACAATGTCTTTATGCTTGGTAGAGATGCAGCGTAGCCAAAGTTGGATACGGAGGACTAAGGGGTGAGGTGTATCAAATTTCTGTATAGCCTGTAAAGCATTAAGGGAATCTGAGACAACCACAAATGATGATACAGGCATAGATGCAATACGGATAAGTGCTGCAAGAATGGCATACAATTCAGCAGTAAAAATACTAGCCGAAGATAGTAAATGCCCTCGTACGACGCTGTCCGGAAACACTGCTGCGAATCCTACGCCATCAGAAGACTTAGAGCCATCTGTGTACACTGCAATGGCATGAGAATGAGAGTGGAAGTGGTCAAGAAAAAGAGAGCGGGAAGCTACCGTAGACAGTTGGGCTTTCGAGCAAGGGAGAGAGAAAGAACAGACTCGAACAGCTGGAATTTCCCAGGGGGGTAGGGAAAAGTGAGATGCTACATGAACATAGAAAGGTGGTAACTGAAGAGAAAACGAGCGAATGTAGGCGAAGAGAGAAGGGACGGAGCAAACGGGTGGCGAACAAATAAAGAATGTCTACTAACATCAGTGACCATTCTATAAATGGAAGGATTGCGAAAATCATGAGAGAGTACATAGTAGAGAAGGCAATGGGCATCATGGCGATCGGATAAGGATGGAACTTTCGCTTCTGCATAGAGGTTCTCAACAGGGGAAGAGCGAAAAGCACCAAGGCATAAACGTAATCCTTGGTGATGAATGGGGTTAAGGCTAGAGAGAGTAGCAGGAGAGGCCGCTGAATAGATCTGGTCACCATAATCAAGTTTCGATAAAACGAGGGTGGAATGTAGGCGAAGGAGAGTTCGACGATCAGCTCCCCATGAAAGATGAGCAAGGGTTTTAAGAAGGTTCAGCCGGCTGTGACAAGATGCCTTCAGAGAGGTAATGTGAGGTTTCCAGGATAACCTACGGTCAAAGAGGAGGCCTAGAAACCTGACTGTATCACGCTCAGGGATACGGGAGCCACAGAGGTACAAAGGATGATCGGAGATGACAGAGCGTCTAGTGAAAGTAATTTGGTGAGTTTTGGTACTGGAAAATTTAAACCCATGTGTGGTGGCCCAATTGGAAACACGGTCGACCGCATGCTGGAGAGAAACTGTAATGAGGTGACAGTCAGCGCCTGCACAGGCAATAGCAAAGTCATCAACATAGAGTGATGACCAAATATTGGATGGAAGACTAGAGGCCAAATCATTTATAACAAGGAGAAAAAGTGCTGTGCTCAGAACACATCCCTGGGGGACACCTTCAGCTTGGATAAAGTCCGGGGAGAGCACATTATTAACCCGAACACGGAAATGTCTGTCAGTTAAAAAGTTCTTAAGGAAGGATGGTAGATTGCCTCGGAGGCCTAAGGAGTGGGCTTGGGCCAAAATATTATACCTCATATGCCTTCTCAAGGTCAAAAAATATGGCAATAACTGAGTGGTTATTAGCAAAAGTATTACAAACATACGTATCCAAGCGTAGTAAGGGGTCTATGGTAGAATGGCCCTTATGAAAGCCATATTGACGAGTGGAGAGACTGTTGTGTGTCTCCCCTCAAGGAAGGTTCCTTGATGTTGGTGAGGGGCTCTTGATTTAGGGAATTAGATCTGTGCTCCAGTTCCCCGAATTAAGCCTGAATGCCTTCCACATCCCCCCCCCAGGCGCTGTATAATCCTCCGGGTTTAGCGCTTCCCCCTTGATTATAATAATAATGTTGTGTGTCTCTAAATACCACACTAAACGTCTATTTACCAGGTGTTCCATCACTTTGCAAACAGCACTGGCAAGAGCAATGGGACGATAGTGGGAGGCTTCATGTCCTGTAGTACCCGGTTTGCAGAAAGGGAGAACAATGGCAGATTTCCACAGCTGTGGAAGAACTCCTTGTGACCAAATAAGATTGAAAAGGCGTAATAGGACTGCAAGGGCTGACTGATGTAAATGTAGTAGCATACGAATATGAATGTCGTCGGGCCCAGCTGCCGATGATCGGCAAGCTGAGAGTGTTGCCTCCAGTTCCTGAAGTGTAAAAGGCACATTATACTGCTCTTCTCTGAGAGAAGAAAAGTCCAAGGGCGCTAACTCTTTGGCAGACTTTGAGGAAACAAACGAGGGGCATAGATGGAGCCCCTGAGAAATATGGACCAGATGATTGCCAATTTCATTGGCAACATCTAGTGGGTTTGCTATATCAACACTGGCAACCCGCAGAACAGGAGCCGGGTCAGAAGAATATTTACCACTCAGTTTTCGTATTTTTTTCCAGACTGCACTCATAGAGGAAGTAGAGGTGATGGTGGAGACATAATCTCGCCAGCAAGTGCGTTTAGTGTCATGGATGACACGGCGAGCGATCGCACGCTTCTGCTTAAAATCAAGTAGTCTCTCCATGGTTCTATTGTACCAGTACCTGCCCCACGCAGCGCTTTTCAAACGTACTGCACGAGCACAAGCAGGAGACCACCAAGGCACGCACTTCTGAAAAATGCCTGCCCGAAGTTTGGGGTATAGAATGAGAAGCTGTGGTCAAAACGGAGGACGAGAAGAGGTGTAAAAGTTCATCAATGGAGGACGAAGAAGGAACCTCACTCAAAACAGTTAGTCGTGAGTAAAGGTTCTAATTTCCTGATCAAATTTCCAGCGTTGGTTACGGAGAGGTGGTGAATATGAAGGGGAAGTAAGAATGATTGGGAAATGATCGCTGTCATGTAAATCCGGGAGAACAGACCAGGTGAAGTCTAATGTGGTGGAGGAAGAGCAGACTGAGAGATCGATGTAAGAGAGAGTATTAATCTGAGGATCAAAATGGGTGTGAGTACCTGTATTTAAAACATGGAGGGGGTGGGTAGCAAGAAAAGCCTCTAACTGAATGCCACGGGAATCACAGTGAGACCCCCCCAGAGGAAATGATGGGCATTAAAATCGCCAAGTAACAGAAGTGGTGGCGGTAATGACGAAACAAGAAAGGCAATATCCGGGATAGATAATGCCTGAGAAGGAGAGAGATACAAAGTACAGAGTGTATACCACCTATGCAAGTGGATACAGGCTGCTGTGTAATGTAGCGAAGTATGAACAAATAGCTGATGGTACGGAATATCAGTGCGTAGAAGAAGGGCACTTTCATTAAAGGTCCCATCAGGAAAAGGATCTGAAGAATACAATAAATTATAGCCTGAGATGGGATAGATAACAGCAGAGTGTAATTTTGGTTCCTGTAAGCAAACACCAACAGGGGAAAACTAGGAGAGCAACATCTGAAGCTCTCCCCGATTACCCCTGAGGCCACGTATATTAAACTGTAAATAGGCCATGATTGGCAACGATAAAGATACCTGAAATCCGCAGGTAAGGGTACCTATGGACTAGAGGGGTTAGAAAAGTCCACATGCGGTGGCAGCGGAAAACATCCAAGCAGCGAAGGAACGGTGCACTGCGAAGAAAGGAGTTGCGCGGATGGAGGAGAGGAGAGAGAAGGAACAGAGGGTGGATCAGTGTCCATTGATGGTTTGGTCTCTGCAATATATTCAGAGATTGCTTCAAGTGTTTCGGAATTCAGAGACATCGTATGGGAGACAATATTGGAGATGGTAGGGGGAGGATGAGTAAAGATTGGAACTGTAATGGACTGTACCAAGGTAGAGGGGGGGGCGAAAGGGTGGAGGGAACTGGAGAAGAAGTGTGGAAGGGGACAGAAGAGGCAGAAACCTGGGAGGTGGCAGAAGAGGCAGAAACCTGGGAGGTGGCAGAAGAGGAAGAAACCTGGGAGGGGACAGGGGAGGAAGGCACAGTACGAGGAGGAGGATGAACCTCCACACTTGTAACAGAGCCAGTGAAAGAGGAAGATACAGGTACAGGAAGGTAAAATGTGGAGGTGGATGAAGGGAAGGGGGGGTTAAAGATTTTTTGGACCTCTGAGAAGTAGAGGGACGATTGGGAGGAGTCGTAATGACACGATTGCAAACAAACCATACCACGAGCGGGATTTGAACCCACGGTCAGAGAGTCTCAAAACTCCAGACCATCATGTTAGCCACTGGACCAGCTAGCCACAATAAGATTCGTCCAACTAGGTATATTTCTACACCATAGGAAGGTTAGCATAGGCACCACTGTGACCACAAATGCAAGTTTTTACAGACGAATCTCCAGCTACCGTGGCCGTGACGAACTCTAGCTCAAGTCCCCTCACTGCCATCAACATGACTCACGAAATTGTAATGACATGATTGCAAACAAACCATACCACGGGCGGGATTTGAACCCGCAGTCAGAGAGTCTCAAAACTCCAGACCGTCGTGTTAGCCACTGGACCAGCTAGCCACAATAAGATTCATCCAACTAGGTATATTTCTACACCATAGGAAGGTTAGCATAGGCACCACTGTGACCACAAATGCAAGTTTTTACAGACGAATCTCCAGCTAGCGTGGCCGTGACGAACTCTAGCTCAAGTCCCCTCACTGCTGTCAACATGACTCACTCGTAATGAATTTTGTCATTACGATTTCATGCTCCTGTACCTCCTACTGGTGCCGTTTCATCACCTGCTCCAAGTACCGGGGTTCTGCCTGACTCCTTAGATACATCTGCCCTCCGCACTTCTTTGACCATGCTTCCATTATTATTATTATAATCAAGGGGAAGCGCTAAACCTGTAGGATTATACAGTGCCTGGGGGAGCGATGTGGAAGGCATTCAGGCTTAATTCGGAGAACTGGAGCACAGATCCAATTCCCTAAATCAAAAGCCCCTCACCAACATCAAGGAACCTTCTCTGAGGGGACCATGCTTCCAGCTTCTCCCTCTATGGTGCGGCGATTTTTGGATTGCCTGCCCGTCTCACATCAGACCGCCTCCAGTCCTACACTTGAATGCCCGAGACTGTTATCTGATAATACAGTGGACCCCCGCATAACGATCACCTCCGAATGCGACCAATTATGTAAGTGTATTTATGTAATTGCGTTTGTACGTGTATGTTTGGGGGTCTGAAATGGACTAATCTACTTCACAATATTCCTTATGGGAACAAATTCGGTCAGTACTGGCACCTGAACATACTTCTGGAGTGAAAAAATATCGTTAACCGGGGGTCCACAGTACTTCGCTTCCTTCTCATTCTGCCCAGAAAAAACCGGCACGACACTCACTCCCCTTACATGCTATGTTTCAAAATACACAATGGACTAAGTTTTTTATTCTGTGACCGACTTCTTCTACTGCCTATCTTTCCAATCATAGTATTGGCAAGGCACTCCTGAATGCCATGTTGATTGAGATATATCCCTTCATGCTCTCGAGCGGTATGCTCATTGTTGTGGTACAAAAGGTTTGTCAGGCTTGCGATCCTTCTCTCCTTACAACCATAGATGCTATTCCTGTAATTATTGAAAAACATCATTCTCTCAATTCTTGTAGAAGTACGGTCAGTCTACTTCATACCATTGTCCAACAGAATTTCCAGACATGTGGTGATGACATTCTGGAACAGCTTGAGCTCCAAGATCTCCCAATCCGGAAAGAAGATACTTATGTCCTTCCTCCCCGCAGGCGGAGACTATACCCTTGTGAAGTAGCTCGCTTAACTTTTGACTGCCGTAAGCTTCCGTCCTTAGTTTATATTGTGGGACACTTTGCAAGTTCACAAGGTGATCCCCACACCACAACAGTAAAAACTGCTGGCATTTTGGTCATCCAGCAAAATATTGCAGGTCCATGACACTGCCGACCATACCAATACATCTTGTAGTCTACCTCCCTCTTGCCTTAATTGTTGTGAAGCTCACCCATCTTCCTCTTGCTATTGCCAAGTTTACTTAACCCTTTGAGGGTCGAGACCCCTGATCTTAAACTCATTCTCAGGGTAAAAAAAATTAGAAAAAAAATAATTTTTTTTATTACGAAATGATGGAGAATGTTTTTGTGAGTGTTATAGGTCAAAAAAACATTTTTGCAATCAATACCTACTGACATATGGAGGTGTGAAGTTGACAAAGTGAACCGTTTACGGTAACATCGCCGACTGCCAGTCACCCAGTAATTTTTTTTTTCTACTTTTTTCTTTTATTTTTTAACATTTTATTTTTTCAGGTAACTTTTATGGCCTGACACCAATATAAGCCATATTTTGTATATGCAGTAGACGGTCATTTAACATGGTACTAGTTACGTTCCTGAAAACACCGTGTTAGGCAAAACCGTGTTAGACAAACTGAAAAACTTGTAGGAAAAATAGAGTTATGTTCCTGGGAGCCCCCAAAAAGCCAAACAACTTTTTTTTTTTTAGACCTCCAGATCTTACAAAATAAAAATGAATATGTAATTGTAATGCATTGTCGTGATATATTCCTGCTTAAGACTACAAATGCAATAGAAATAATAGTATTTCTTACCTTGAACTGTGGGTAATGGTGTTTGTGGATAATTGTGAAGAGAGTGGATATGGATGGTGTGGCCCTATTGGGCTGAGGTGGATGGCTGTTGGTTGTCGGCAGAAGTGGATGGTAGAGGTTCTGATACTAAAGTCGATGGTTGTACTGGGGTGTGCATAAATTCTGTAATGGATCTCTGGGCTCTTTTACCCAGAAGAACATTATACAGCTGATGGTAAGGCATCATCAACTGGCCTATAGCCTGTTTCAAAGCACTGCTTCTAGATTTGTCAGGGTCCTCTTCATTGAAAAAGTCTGTTAGTTTAGCAGCAACATGGAACTTCTCACGTAACTGCTGCAATGTTAACTGTTTTTCTTCAGGTTCTTCTTCAACTTCTGTTATCTCCCTCCCTTGTATCTGTGCATCAAGCTCTGCCAACATTTCCTCTGGACTCCTGTCTTCATCATCATCATCATCTTCTAAGAGTTCATTCACATCTTCTTCATTCATATCTGCAAAACCATCACCTGGTAATCTTCTTGCCAGCTCAACAATTTCCTGGACCTGACTCTCAAGCAAGGGAAAATCAGTGAAAGAATTAACTACAGAAGACCATAACTTTCCACAGCCTGCATTTACTGTTGATTGGGGGACTTCATTCCATGCACTTCTAGCAAAGCTGATGGCATCTGCAATGTTAAATTTATTCCAGAAGCTTGGTAATGCCAGGTTGGAGTCAAGAGTCCACTGATGCAACTATTTTTTTTCCTAACTTTTTTTGTGTAGTTACACTTAATGACTTAACTCCCCGATCCAGTGGTTGTATCAGAAATGTTGTATTTGGAGGTTAAAATGCAACTTTTACATGTGGGGTCACATCCAGCAAAGCGTGTGGATGAGTACGGAAATTATCAAGAATGAAGAGAGCCTTGAATGCAAGGTTCTTGCTGCGCAGTTAAAACTTGACTTCAGGAATAAAGTGATGCTTAACCCTTTCAGGGTCCAAGGCCCAAATCTGGAGTCACGCACCAGTGTCCAAGAATTTTCAAAAAAAAAATTTGTTATTTTTTCTTATGAAATCGTAGAGAATCTTTTTGTGAAGGTAATAAAACAAAAAGTACGAAATTTGGTGGAAAATTGACGAAATTATGCTCTCACGAATTTTGATGTGTCAGCGATATTTACGAATCGGCGATTTTGCCGACTTTGACTCCCATTTTAGGCCAATTACATTATTCCAATCAACCAAATTCTTAGCTATTTCACTAGTATTACTTCTATTCTATCGATTGAGCACAAGAAATCGCCAAGTCAACTGTTTCAACTACAAAATAAAGTGATCGGAAATTGTTAATTTGGCCAATTTAACACAAAGTTCAAAATATTCCAATTTCAAAATAGGGTCCAGAATGAACAATGTAGGCATTCCTGGCACTAAACTAACATTTCCTCTGTTCATTAGTTATGTTTTGAGGCTTTACAAATAAATTCCATTTTGATTTTTTATTCACATAATGAATTTTTATTCACACCAAAAAATAGAAGATTTACTGTTATGCAATACTGTAATAATTGTATAAACATCATCACCATATTTGTGAATGTATATTAGACCCACCAGCTGACGTGTATTAGACGTGTGAGGTCGTTTGTTTACTCTTGAATATCGGCAAAAATTTAACATTTCTGCTACTTTGAGCTCAGTTTCAAGCCATTTCCAGTGCTAAAACCAATCAAAATCATCTCTATTTCTGTAATATGTCTTCCATTCTATCAAATGAGACCAAGAAATCGCAAATACAACTATAAAAAACATACGAAAAAACACTGCAAAGTTGCTGTTTTAATCGAAAAATCATGATTTCATTTTTTTTCTCTCATTATACACATTGTGCTGCAGGATCTGTTTTATGTGGTGCACACATACCACATAGATGTATTCTCTCATATCTAGGCCCAAATGTACCACTCACAGTTTATCAGAGTGAGCTGAGCTCATGGCGTAGATCTACGGTTTGGACCCTGAACGTAAAGCCGTAGATCTACGGGACGGACCCTGAAAGGGTTAAACCAGTCAATAAATATTTCCTCAGTCATCCATGCTGACTGGTTTGACCTCCAAATTACTGGTAAGGTGTTTTTATCTACACCTTTTAAAGCACGAGGATTCTTAGAGCGGTAAATAACCATGGGCTCACTTGAAATCACCTGCTGCATTACCTCAAAGGAGCAAGGTGAAGCGATCCTTTGCCGTCTTGAAGCCCGGTGCACTTTTCTCTTGCTGACTGATATAAGTTCGTGTTGGCATTTTTTCCAAAAACCACTTGTCTCGTCAGCATTAAACACTTGATGATGAGGGTGGTGTGGGTGGCTTAGGGAGGTGGGGGATAGCGATAAGTCTCTCCCATTGACACAATGATGTGACCCACTAACCCACAGACCATCCCACCCGGCAGGTGACCGCGCGCTCAAAATTGTTTCCCCTTATGCAACTGTGTTAAACTAATTTTACAGAGTGTTAAACAAAAATATGCCTCAATTCTTCAACTGTGCTATAACAAAAACATGCAAGTCCCAATCGTGTTAAACGACGGTCTACTGTATTCACTCGTTGTACGCTACACAATAACCGCACAAACATTGTTGTCATTATATTGTTTACAAAATATGTTTACACAAACCAACAATAGGAAATGTTGTTTATTACTATTTTTCTATCATATATATACACATATAGTAACTGGACATGTTCTTAGAACTGGTAGAGGTTCTGGAAGCTTGTTGTTGTGTGTGAATGCACTTGTAAATATGCTGAGTCACTGGCATGGCAAGTGTCACTATGATGCATTACACCTTCACTCACT